>NC_066599.1:725000-1048750 GCF_905475345.1 Vespula vulgaris | reverse complement strand
TTAATTCTTGTAAATTTTCATTTCTATCGGTATTTATCAGAGATTTATATAGAAATTTATCGTTAAACCATTGATCTCTGATAAACATGATTGGTCAGACATTTTGATCGTGAGAACCAAGAAGGTAACAATCGTAGGAAATTCATTTAAAGAACGTTAAAGGTCCGATCACGTCGAGGGCTGAACGCAGAGTTACGTCCATGGAATTCGTCGTGGAATTTTTTTGTCGCTTTTCCATCCTCCTCCTTCTCCTCCTCCCTCGTCTTTCAAGCTCTCACCTCTTCCTAAGGCCCCTAGCCAGGCCCCTTATCGCCCTTCGTCACCTGTAATTCGCCTCTCGAAGGAGAAGTACGATCGATCGTATTGCTTCCACGTAGTAGGAAAACATCAGGGGATTTACTCCAGAATGACTACGACTTCTCTTGAACCCTTCTTCTTCTTCCTCTTCTTTTTCTTGTTCTTAAACAAAAAAGAAAGAGACTATAATAGATACCTATGTTAAAATAATCGAAAGTATAGAAGGAATTCGAACGGATGACATATACATACATATATCAAAATAATATACATAGACAAATTTCATTTATTGTTCATTATAATCCAAGTAATTATCAAAATTGGATTATAAGAAAACATGAAATTACGTGTACGTAAGATACATAAGAAATTTAACAAAATAAAAGGCAAATAAGATAAATGAATGGGTCCCGATCGTTGAGTCCACGAGATAATAATATAAAAAGAATACAAAAATAAAAGAATAAGGAAGGAAGAAGAAGAAGAAGAAGAAGATAAAAAAAAGAAAGAAAGTTATCGAAAGCAGAGGATCGAAATTTGATTTACCAAGGAAGAAGATCTAGTGTTTCTCTCTAACATAAGAAAAAGTTTGAATTATCGGAATCCCGTTGTTCTCGCGAAGGATCGATCGATCGAGAAGGATCCCACCGAGATCGGAGATCTTTAAATGCCTGAACGTGTCTCGTGAACTCGTTTCATATCTCTCTTTCTCTCTCTCTCTCTCTTTCTGTCTCTGTCTCTCTTCTGTTCTCTTATTGGATGCCGATACGAACGAGACGTAGCAAGCAACACAACAGAGAAGACAGAGGATCCCAACGCACACGTACGTACGTCTCTGGTTGGCCGGTTGTTATTACAGAGGCTCTGGTAGCAGAGCCCGCAAAAAGGTAGGACCTTCGTCCTTCGTCCTTGTCTGGCCGGTTGGTCCAGTCGAAGCGCGTGGCGAAGAGCCGTTCAAAGCGAGCAAAGCGCGCACGGCCCTGACGAGAGAGGAACACGAACGACGTCTTGTCCACTACGTGAGTTCGAGGCCTTTCGTTTCTCACGAACCAAACTAGGTAGTCACCAATAAGAGAGAGAAAGAGAACTTTCTTGGTCCAGAAAAAACGATTACGAACTTCTCTCTCTCTCTCTCTCTCTTTCTTTCTTTCTTTCTTTCTCTTCGTTCGTTTTACATATCTGTCATTTTCTCTCTTTTATTCTTTTCCATTTTCTCTATCTATTTCTCGTTTTTTTAATCTTGTTTTATTTTTATTTTATTCCTCTTCCTGTCTCCCCCGCCCCTCTCTCTCTCTCTCTCTCTGTGTGTGTTTCTCTCTTTCAAAAAAAAAAAGAAAAAGAGAGAGAGAGAGAGAGAGAGAGAGAGAGAAAGAAAAAAGGAAAAATTATTCAAAGCTCTCTTTCCAATCTTGATCTTTTCTATTCACGAATGTACATACAAAATTGACAACTTTGACCTGAACTCTATAACTCTCTCTCTTTCTGTCTTTCTCACTTTGTCTCTCTGTCTGTCTTTAACGATAAATAAAAGTAGAGAAAAGCTATATAAACGTTTCGTCTTTCTTGCAACTCTTTCTCTCTCTAATAATTATTAAAAAAAAAATCAGCTTAGAAATATCAAAGTTAGGTCGTTCATTCAAGCGAGATAAAAAGAGAGATAGATAATAGAACGTTAGAGCGAGAAATAAAAGTATCTAAGGGTGACGGGGATCAAAGGACGGAGTGGACTCATTCTTGTTGCTTCGAGGCAAGTAAGGTTAACCAAAGTGGAGGGATGCTGGGAGTATCTATCTATCTGTCTCACTCTTTCTCTCTCTCTCTTTCTCTTTCTTGCTTTCTTATGCAAAGCTGACCACACACAGTGCATCTTGGTGCGAGCCGTGAGAGCATACCGAGAGATCTTTGAACAAGTAAAGATGATTTTAGTAATCACGAGGTTCAATGTACAATTACATACGTATAACGAGGAAGTCAATCGATATATAATTATTAAACCAAAAAAGACAAAGAAAAAGAAAATAAAAACGATATTAAAAATACCTCGTACAGTGTTAACAAAAAAAAAAAAAGAAAAGAAAAGGAAAGAAAAAGTTCGTTCGAACAAATACTTCCCGGAATAATTCATTGCAATTGTTTAAATAATAATATTTATACGATGCACTTGAGAATATTGTTACTTGAATGTTAACAAAAAAAAAAAAAAACCGGAAGAAGAAGAAAAAAAAGGAAACATTTCTCATCGTATTTAATTTGTCCTCTCTCTCTCTCTCTCTCTCTCTTTCTCTATCTTTTTTACAATAGTACGAGTCAACGAAGAATGATATTAAAAATACATCGAAAATTATCGTTTTAATTTTGAATACATCTTGTTACAATCGTCTATTAGAAACAATCTACGACTATTACGATTTTGAATTTAATTTAGGAACGATCATCGAAATGATTTTCCGAGGCGAATTGTTACGCGAGAAAAGCCCTGCTCGTGATGAGTTGTTACACAACGTGATTAGCCGGATAATTGATCTAATTGCATCAATGCTGGCTCCCTCGAATGGCCGGAACGTTCGTAACGCTTCGTTTCAAGGTCGATCGTACCAAAGGCGCTAAAGAGGATGCTGCATGCTCATCTCTCTCTCTCTCTCTCTCTCTCTCTTTTATATCTCTTTCTTTCTCTCGTTCGTTCAATGTGATTATCGAAGAAACGAAAACGACATTTCACGTCGCGACGAGCCAACTTCCTTCTCTCATAATATCTCTCTCTCTCTCTCTCTCTTTCTATCTCTGTATAATTTTTTTTCTGTCTTTCTCTCTCTCTTTCTCTCTCTTTCTCTTTCTCATTCCCTTTCTGTTTTTCTATCTCCGTTCGTCTTGATTCTACTTCTTCTCTGGTTCGTACATACGTCGCAGCATCGACGCATTCCTTCCTTATCTCTCGCTTCAGCCTCATCGAAGTCTTGCTTGGTTGAGCCCTCGTTAGGCTAATTCCACCGTGAGATATGTGTATTCGGTTTCTACGAGGAAGAAGATGCTTCAAACGAGCTTGTAACCGTGATTAAATATATATATATGTGTGTGTGTATATATATATATTTATTTATTTATATATGCAAATGAAAAATAAAAGAAAATAATAATTACGAAGTAAACCAAATTTTTCGAACGTCGAGATTTTTATAGCGATCGTATTAGAAACGATTAGATTAGATGTCGTACTACAAAAAGTTATATGTACTAGATCTCTTCAAAAAGATATTTAAAAGAAATTCATAAAATATTTCATATGAAATAAAAAATCTACGATCTAACTCGTAGAAAAGGAAAAGAGAGAAAAGAAAAGAAAAAGAGAAATAGAAAGAGAGAGAGAGAGAGAGAGAGATATAGAAAAAGAAAATTAAATAACAACGAATAAGATTCAATTGGAAGAGCGTACTTAAAATATTATAGAAAGAGAAGTAGAGGAGGGAATACACAGATTTTTTTACTTTGGCTTCGTCAGGAGGTCGAGGTAAACCACCGGAGAGAAATGTGCGAGATGATGTAATCGAAATAGCAGACGGGTGTGAAAATATCGAATCTTTCATATCTCCTTCATTCATTCCTTCTAACTCTTCTCTCTCTCTCTCCCTGGTCCTTTAATAATCATTATTAAAGAGCGATGCTAGAAGTCCAATGCGACGTGATAAGATAACTCGAATGATATTCTACGTAACTACGAACACATACGTTCGAATGAACGATTCAATATTTCTCGTTTCTGAATACGAGAAATCATGAGATACAAACGTGTGATCGTGCGTAATATTACCATTGCCGACGAAACGATCGGAGTATAGGGGGTCTTCTATATAACCAGTTCTAAGAACTCTATTGCACCTTACACTCGCGAGAATCGATGATTAAAACATAAAATCTTCAGACCGGTATTATATTGTAATCTCTAAAGAAGACAGCTAGGACGTTTCTAATACGTATATATTTATATATTTAAGTAACGTTAAAATAGTAGTTAGAAAGTTGACTAACGAGGAAGGAAAATTCTCGACCCGTTCTTTTTCTTATTTTGTTTTCTTCTTCTTCTTCTTTAATGACGAATCGACGAAAAATAAATATCTAGAATGTGATATAAATCATTTCAAGAAGAAACATTGTTTCTATATTTCTAAGAACACGTTATCGTCTTACGAATCTATGTAAGCCGAGTACCTGCTATGATTTATGAACAAATCGGCGAGGATTATCCTATCCTTAACTTTCTCTCTTAAACTTTACGAATGATTATACTTCAAGGTTTCTAATATTTCGAGGATTTCACTTTGTTCCTGTCCTGAATTAGAAGCGTTAAAATAGAGAAAGTGTGCAATCTTTGTCGAAAAGAGCACAGAGTCAATTGTAAATTTTCTTCAAGTTAGGTAGTATCCTAAAAGAAAAACATTTCGTAGATCCTTTTAAAGGGATCATTGAAGATCCTAAAATCTTTTGTCCATTCTTACCGACATTCCTTACCTTTTATGACGATTCACCTTCTCGTCAGTTTTAAAGGAAACAATTCGTTTCATTTTCAACGCTCGTAAAAGTCGAAGGATTAGTGTTAAATCTTAACCTACAACTTTTACAGGAAAATCCGTGAATTAAAATTTTCCATCAGTTAGATTGTATTATATATTCTAATTTCACGTTTAGAGAGAAATAATTTTGTAACATTAAAAAAAATTTATTTGCGTCGATAACGATAACTTTGGAGTAGTTTTGTATCGCGCGTCGATAAAGTAGATCGCGCGATTATCGAGACACGAGTTACCGATAGCAGTTAAACATTTTTTAACGTTGAAAGAATTTCTTTTTATAAATATTTTTTATTGATTATGTATACATATTCGTTAATCCTCGCTCGAATTAATAATAATATTTTTCTTACTTCTTTTTTTTTTTTACAGAGTACAAGTTTTCGATGTATACGCCTAGCATGATAGCAGCTGCGAGCATCGCAGCAGCACTTCATGGACTCGATTGGACTGGAAAGAGCGGTTTCGGATTAGCCGGTCTTTTCGATGAACTTACTCGCATCACAGCTATCGAACAGGTTTGTACGCTCTCTTTTCACGATTTTACGTTACTCGAGTTGGTTTTTTAAAGTTACCCGCGCATTTAATCGAACATTACGGACGCCATATTAATCAAGATGGCGATAGCCGATGCATACAAAAGTATTTTCCCAAGTTTTCCATAAATAAATTTCCAGGTTTCTCACGAAATTTTTCCTTTAATTTTTCTCTAATGTTATACGATTAATATTCTATTATCTCAATTTTATAATTAATAACAATTAATCAACGGATTACAATCGGATATTATAGAACGATGTTTCGAGATAAATCGTGATCGATTAGTTTAGCGGGTGTTTTTGAAATGGAAATCACGGAGTACGACGATATAGTGACCTTCGACCTGGAGCACAAGCTGCCTTAGAAAATTTATTATCAAAACGTTTGCGTGAGAGTTGCTAGACGTAGGACAAAAAGTTGGTTGAAGAGAGGGCGGGGGAGTTGCAGGCAAAAGAGAGTACGTCGATGATGGTAAAGTAGCAACAGCAGCAGTAGCAGCAGCAGCAGCAGGTGCCGGGCACATGTTTACGCAAAAAAAGGTCGGCAAGATGGGTCGAAAGAGCGGAAAAGCTAAGAGAGAGAGAAAGAGAGAGAGAGGGAGAGAAGATACACATTCGTAATAAGTGAATATAAATAAACTGCACGAATGAATGGACCTCGGCATGAGGTCCATGGCCTCACATGCGAGCACATGTTTTTCGGCGTTGTGTGTCTTCTGTTTTCAAAAGAGAGAGATGATAGTCTCTCTGTTTCTCTCTCTTTCTTTAACCGTCTTAGAGCTCATCTGTCTCCGGTTTCATTCATAATCTCGAGACGAGAACGCAAAAATCGAAACTGCGACCCCGATCGGCACGACTCTCGGCCTTTCTTTCTTCTTATTCGTCCCTACGAAAGGGATTGCAACCTTTTTTTTTGCATCACTCTGCCCTCCCTCGATAGTCTCCAAATCTTCTTGCGAGACACTGACCTAAGATAAATTCTACATGTGTATACATACATACGTTAAGAGCATTTATAAGATTTATGAAAATTGAAAGCCTAATTTCTTTTTTATCAGTTATATTAAAAATCAGACAAATTATTTTCGATAATGTATAAATTTCTTTGATGATTCAATTATGATATAGAAGATTACAATATCAAACTTGGATGCATGTAACGAGTCAAATCTAATCGAGATAATCTCTCTTTTGCAGGATTATTTACGAGGATGTTTGGAACAGATCGAAGAGATGGTTTCACAAGTACAAGGTGGTCACGTAAACGGCGATGGTAATGCTAATGGCGATACCGGTGTCGATGGACATCAAGTAGTTTCTATGAGTGTTTCTAGTGGACAACAAAGGCCATTGGGGGAACAAACTACATCACAGGAGAAGGTAATCGAACATGAAAAGGCAGGTACGCCGACTGATGTCAGGGATGTTCATTTCTGAATAAGAAGAACGACGACGACGACGATTACGACACCAGCAACAACGGCTGCAGCAACAGTAGCTGCAACAGAAGTAGATGCAGCAGCAGCAGCAGCAAACGCACACGCAATAACGACAATACCAACATCGACAACAATAACAATGACATCGATAACAATAACGATAACAACAGCAACGAAGTTAGATACGTTATTGAGACGTTAAAACAAACAGACACTACAGAAAAGAAACGTAAAAGAAGATTGAAATAATAATATCGTCGTTGAACTTCGTCGTTTATCTTCTCCTCTTTCTCAAAGAAAGAAAGACAGAGAAAGAGAGAGACGTGCATCGCAGAAAGATAAATAACTAGGTAGGGATAGATAGTTAAAAAGAAAGTGACGCCATCACGAGACTTCGTAATTATGTAAAATGTTTTTCCTTTTATTTTCCTTTTTTTTTATTTTTTTTATTTTTTTTTATTTTTATTATAATTATTATTTTTTTTTTTTTTTTTATTAAGGAGTGGGCGTGCTGTGGGGGAAGGCAATGCAATACGCTTTACGCATCATTTATTAAGTTTTTTTTCTTTCTTTCTTTTCTTTCATTTTATTTTTTTCTCTTTTTCCTTTTTTTCCATCGTTCGTGTTTAAGGATCAATTATCACTTAATATTTAGTTCGATGAGAAACAGATAGATAAACAGAAAGGGAGAGGGAGAGGGAGAGAGAGAGAGAGAGAAAGAGAGAGAGAGAGAGAGAAAGAGAAAATACACAGTAAAAGTATAACGTTGAAAAGATTTCGCATTAATTATGAGAAAGGGAGAGAAAATGGATCTCCTTTTTTTCTCATAGCGAAATGAAAAAAAAATCTTTTAGTCATGTCGAGTCATTTTAGTGTTCTTCTCCTTTTTTTGTACATAGTTGTAACACTGCATATATATATATACATATATATATACCCACATATATATATATGTGTATATATATATACATATAAATGTATATGTATAATAAGCGAATATAAATATCTTTGTGTGTGTGTTGTGTGTGTGTGTGTGTGTGTGAGAGAGAGAGAGAGAGAGAGAAAGGGAGAGAAATAGTTGCGGAAATTTATTCTTATCAATCAAATCAATGACGAAGATTCTTTTATTTTTTTTTTTATTTTTTAAATAAAAATTGTCAGGTAAAAAATTGCACGTAGTATATACATATACTTATACACACACACTTTATATATATATGTATGTATATATATATATATATACATTTTCCGTTCCTTTCTTTTTGCGACACGTTTTCTATTTTAAGTTACGTTGAAATATTCATCCGAACTGTAATATCGATATAAGATGAGAATGATTTTTTTCAATAATTATATATATATATATATATGTGTAAAAATATTGTAAACGTATAAATATGGCGGTGCGACCATTCGCTTATTCCACTCGGTTCCTATGAGCGGTTGTGCCAATCCTGCACACATACACACACACATATATATATAAATATAACGAGAGAAAGAGAGAAATTGAATGCGTGTGTCCCGTGTGGGAATGAGAGAGAAAAAGAGAGAGGGGAGAATGGTAGAATTAAAAAAAAATTTAGGGCGAATTCTCGTGTGTGTAAAGAAAGAAAGAAAAAAAGAAAGAAAAGAAAAGAAAAGAAAAGAAAAAATAAAATGGCCCAAATTTATACACAAAATGAAGGTTCCAAGCGAAATCATAGGAAATTTAAATAATCGGCCTTTGAAAAAAGGGGAAAACTTTTTTTAGCTATCATTTGCTTCCATTTGATTAAATTTTTTTTTTTTTCTTTTTATCCATTTCTTATTTTAATTTATATTTTGCAAACGGAGAGAAGGTCGAATTTCAAATGAATTAAAAAGAAACTCGAGGAACCTTTTTCGCCGCATTGTGTAAAATAACCTCATTGGTAAACCGCTTTACTTTTTATTTTTTGTTTTCATTTTGTATCGTGTTTGTACATATGTAAGTAGATAGATAAAATACAAAGAAACATATAAAAAAAAAACAAGCGCCGCGTACGCGCTTAGAAAGTAAATGTAAGATGTTTATAAGATGAAAAGGAAAGAGATAAAAAAACGAAAAGAAAAAAAAACGTGACCGACGCAAATATGTAAATGACATAGAAAAAAGGAAAGAGTGAGGGGGTTGGGGGGAACCGCAAGTGCCTTCGACAATTTTTACGAAGAGAGAAAAATATAGATTGATAAATAGATAAAAATAAAGAGACGAGTAAAATACGCGAGACATTCGAAAAGCGATCAAGATTAATCATTATTATCTAATCGTCACTGATTTTGTCTGCATTATTTTACCGAAGAAACGTTAAATAATTGATATAAATTAGTACTTAACGGGTCCAAAGTATAAATAATAAAGAAGTATATATTTTCGGAAATTACGAATGTGTCGAACGGAGAGAAGATAGTAAATGAAACGATAGAAGTCGAGAAAGAAAGAAAGAAATCTATGATAAATGAACGAAATAGAAACATTGTTATAAGAATTTTTCTCACGTTCCTACCGAATGAGCGAGAGAAATCTAGACTGTAATCGAATTAATCAGAAAGAGACGAAGAAAAATCGATAGATGAAATAAATACGATCGATAGATAGATAAAATAAACGGGTTATAGAAAGGTCAGTGCCACGAGAAGCAAATTAGTTGAAATAATGATTATATATATTAATAATGCGCACATATGCACACACGTACACGTACATATATATATATATATATATATATATATATATATATATATATTATCGATAACCAAATCTTAGTACAATTCTAGTAAAGAAATCGAGTAATATAAGAGTGCCTTTGACGAAGTTCATGGAGAAGAAATAAAGAAAGATATGAAAAAATACATACGCAAAGTATATAAAACACGGAAATATCTACGAGGGCAATTCGAAAAGATTGTGAATTTTTCAAATTACCCTGATACTTATACACTCACATGTGCGATGTGTTAAATCGAGATTAATAAAATAAAATTATACATTTTCCACATTCGGTCATATATTATTTTCATATTATTTTCTTTTTCGATATAACAATAATTAATAATAATATAATAATAATAATAATAATAATAATAATAATAATAATAATAATAATAATAATAAACATAATAATAATATTATCATCCATGATTAATCAAAAAATAAAACGAAGAAAAAGAAAATAATGCGCTTTATATTCATCGATGTGTACCTTATTAATAATTGTTAACGCGTGAGCATGCGTTTAATGAAAATAATAAAAAAATATAAAGAAAAGAAAAAATTAAAAAATATAGAGATTGATAAGAAATTAAAAGTAGGGCTGAAAGCAAGCAATGAATGGAAAGAGATGGATGGATGGATGGATGGATGGATGGATGGATGGATGAATGAATGAATGAATGGATGGATGGATGGATGGATGAATGGATGGATGAATGGATGGATAGATACACAGAGAAAGAGAGAGTACATAGAGCAGACACATATACACATACACACGCTCGTCGCTCTGTCCTTTTTAAAACCGATCGTGCGGGAAACGACGGTTCTTTAACGGGTCGAACTTATTCCTGCACTCGACGTTGTAAGCCCTATATGTACATTTTATATATATATATATATATATATATATATATATATATAACTATTATTATATTATTTTATTATATTATATTATTATTAATATTACTATTATCAATCGATATTGTTATTCACTAATTGTATACGCATATTTTTCATCTGTTGTGTCCTATTTTACTCACAAGTGCATCTTTTCTCATGTACATTTTTTTATTTCTTTTTAATTTTTTTTTTTTACCGATAAAAAGTTCCGCGCATCAAGAGATCTTTTTCTCTTTTTTCCTCGACCCCCCCCCCCCTATGTTTTTCTTTTTTTTTCGTTGCGAATCATTGTAATTCTTTTGCATTTTTTTTCTCTATAATCTGCATGCACTTTTGTATGCATATGGTTTTTACACACGATGGATAGAAAGCAGTATACACGCATACACAGACATACCATTTTACAATTAAGCTCGCAAATGAATACCAAAACTCTACGATTTATTTCTTTTTTTTTTGTCTTTTCCTTTTTCTTTCTTATTTTTTCTCCTTTCTTTTCTTTTCTTTTATCGAAAGCAAATGTAATTTTCGATGGATATTTCGAAAATATTTGCGCCGTAGTAAAGATCGTCCACGTCCTTTAATTCATTTTTCTTCTTATTGATTGCACTCGTCGATCGTACTCCCTGTTTTTTCTTTTTTTTTTTCTTTTTCTGCATTCTCTCTATCCGTTCTCTTCATCGTCATCTTCGTTGAAATTCACATGAACACTTTAAAAAAAAGAAAAGGGAAATGTCTTCTCCGAAATTTTTACCAACGTTTTGATAACAACAAAGAAGCAGTTTTAAAAACGAAATAAAAGTAAAAAATGAAAAATTGAGGGAGTGCTTCTACGAAAATGATCAAGAGATGTTTTCACGTTATAAAAATAATTTTTTATTATTATTATTATTATTATTATTATTATTATTATATTATTATATTAATAGCAGGAAGTCTTTTCTGTTTATGATTAGAGAGCGAAAATAGAAAAGATATGAAAAGAAACGAAGACAATCTGCGCGTGCACTTCACACGATGCACACACAATTACGTTTCTTTCTATATATATATACACACACACACACACACACATTATTATCGTGTATCGTTAAACACGTATTAAAACGAGACACGCGACTTTTAAACTATACGAAAACGAAAGGTAAAGCGCAATAGAGTACCACTGATATACCTCAGATCCCACATTTCGCTCGGAATACGCACACATAACGACTATATATATATAATTATAACTATATATGTGAATATACATATACATGTATAGTTTAAAGTCTCTTCGAAAGATGATAATCATAAACGATAATGATGATGATGATGAACATTAATAATGATGATAATGATGATGATGATGATGATGATGATGATGATGATAATGATGATGATAATGAACGATGATGGTAATGATAATGAACGTTGTATGAAGAATGAAACGGACACACTTACACATTATTTTTAAATTCTAGTACGTAAAGATTTACATTTTAACGAAAAAAATAAAAAAATAAAAAAATAAAAAAATAAAAAAATTAGAAGAAAAAAGAAAAAAAATTAATAATAATAATAATAATATTGCAAGTTGTACTACGAATAAATGGTCCTCAACACGTTTGTAAATATATATATATATGTATGTATATATATATATATATATACACGCATATATACATATATATACATATATATATGTCCAGTGCGTTTTGAGACGCACTAAGTCGATCGAAAATAAAGTATTCGTATTTTATACAATAATTTGCACGTTGTTGTTTTTGTTGTTTTTCTTTTTGTTTGTTTGTTCGTTTTGATTTAATTTAATTTAATTTTATTTTATACTTGTAAATTATTTAGATTACGAAACGAAAGTAAAAAAGTCATTGATTAATTTCTTCGTATACTCGATTAGAAGAATTTAGATAATTTATATTTTTTCGACGATCATTTAAACAAATTACTTTGATCACGTAACGAAAAACTTCATTGAACGTTTTAATCGAAAAACTACTGTGCGCTGTGTCGTTGACTATATTCTTTATAGATCTTAATCGGTAGAAAAAAATAACAGATTAACAATTAATTTAATAATGAAAATAAAATTTGCAAAGAAATATATACAAGAATTAATTTTTCGTTGAATAGTATAATAGAATATTACGTCATGATATATCATTGAACGTTTTTTTTCATAGACCACCACTTTAACGTCGTTGAACGTTTTTACCGTAGACCGTATAGTGTGCTATCATTGACTAAATTCTTCGTAGACTATTCTACTATCATCAATCATTTCTTTTTTTTTTTTTTTTTAGAGATTTAATTAATCCATACGAGGGTGGTACAGCAGAGAAAATAATTCATTTAAATAATTAATATTTTCGATAACCATTTATTCTACTGTACAATATAGTATCCTATTTCGTATTTACGTATATACAAACATACGGTATTTTGTTGTAAAAGTTACCTATACGTTACCATCGAGTTGCACGTTCTTTCATCCAGTTAGTACGCGTGTAATATGACGATGATGTATTCATTTTCTTATGCTACATAGTACTGTGTGCATATATATATATATATACACACACACAAAATGGGGAGAGATGAATGACAATATTTCATAATGATCGATTACAGTTCCCTTTTTATCTGAACAAACGAGATAAAGATAACAATAAAAATAAAGTAAAATAAAATAAAACAAAATAAAAACGAGCAAGAAATAACGTTATCGAATTGGCTACGATTAATAAGGAGTTTATCACGTAACTTTCTACGGTTTTATCGGATTCGACAAAAAACGAGAAAGAATAAAGACCACCATCGTCGTCTCCTTTTGTTTATTTTTCTTTTTTGTACTGATTGATTAAACTCGTTTCAACGCGTTTCAACGGACAATAAAAGTAATTGTTTTCAATGCGCATCATATACCAACTAACTCTGCTGCTGCTCTCATCTTAATTAACATATCCTAATTACATCTTATTTTTTCAAACTCCTAATTCACGAAGAGGATTATAAATTCATACAATTTTCTCTAGATCATCTGAACTCGTGAGAATTTGTGTATAAATTTTTCTATATATGTACGTCATTCAGCTATTCCTCGAATAATAAAGCCCACCGATGATGATGATGATGATGATGATGATGATGATGATGATGACGATGATGATGACGATGATGATGATGATGATGATGATGACGATGACGATGACGATGATTATGATGACAAAGTCGTCTATCGTTGGGAGAATTTATAAAGATAATGTTGTATGTACTAAGAATTTTCTGTAAGGTACTGAATATAAGCTCAAACTATTATAAATATTCTTCTCTTTTTTGTTTATTTCTTTCTTCTTCGAGTTTATATTATTATGAAATGCTCGCAATTCGATTGTACTTTGCGGTCTAGTTATTATTAAAACGGTACAGTATTATCACTTCACAGCGAGTACAGAGTGTGAAAGTATGCTTGCTGTGTGTGTATGTGTGTGTGTGTTGTGTGTGTGTTATATACATATATATATATATAACTTGTAATTTTTTTTTAATCTATAAGACTTAAGATGAATTGTGCATACGTAGTTTATTGGATTGATGATATTGAAAGAATTGCCAATTATTCTTTCTTCTCTTTTTTTTTTTGATTTTTTCTTTTTTCTTTTCTTTTTTATTTTATTTTTTTTTTTTTTTTAACTGACAAAGATCTTTTTGGTCCTTCTCCATTGGATAAAATCAAAAGAATTCCAATTAAAAATTATAATTCGAAAATAAATTATACGACTTTATCACAGCAACGTATAGAAAACTTAATCTGACGCAATGTAATAAAATATTAAATATGTCATGGAGAGAAAAATGTTGCCATTAAATCTACATAAATAAATTATAATATCTCAGAGAGCGTGTTAGATTTCTAATATTTCTTTAAAGTTATTTATTTTAAAGTTAGGAGGCCTTTTATATCTTTTTTTAATTTTTTTTTTTCTTTTTTTATTGTACTGCGCGCTATCCGAGATATTTCAATTTATTAATAATAAATTATTAACAATGTTTTACGTCCGTAAATGCACAAACATAGCACAAAATCATAACGAAAACTTGTTGCACGATGTCTTTGTGTTTTACTTTCGTTTTTTCCTTTCCTTGATTTTTCGTTACTTTTTTTTCTTTTTTTTTTTTCTTTTAACGTGTATAATCAAAGCACAGCCAGTAAAAAATAACGTGAATACATACATAGACGTCAAATAATCGAATTGAGATCTTGGACAATTTTCTATTAGAGGAAGATTATTAAGAGCATCATATTATTTAAGTTAAAAATATAATAACACAAGATACTCCAACGTGGTACTATACAAATGTCATCCAAATATTTTTTACACAGCACTTGGTTATTTTACATGGACAAAAACGTAATAGTTAAAAAAAAAAAATAATAACTATAATTCTGTTTAAATAATGGCAATAATATACACGGCATTAATTATATTAATAAATTAATAGGATTAAAATCTTTGGTTCATATTTCGTTCGTACGTATGATGATTTAGAGAAAGTTCATTCGTATATCCCCATTAATAATAACTGCGATAAAAGGAGTTGAGTAAAAGTTAACTAGATATCACTTGTCATGAATAGTACGAGCATTGAAAATAGCATGAGAAAATTCATGCTCTCTTCGAACTTTACATTCGGTAAATACCATGCATCTCTCTCTTTTTCTCTCTCTCTCTCTCTCTCTCTCTATCACTTCTTAATAATTTCTCATCTAAAAATTTCTATTTTACATTCCCCGGTAACAGTCTTCGATTTTTTTTCTTTTTTTTTTAAATATTCAATTTTATATATATAATATCGTAATAATAAAATTCTTTGCATCTTTGCAAATTATTTCACCGACTTCTATACTCTAACACCGGTGTGTCTGTCTCCCTATCGTCTTTCGACTTTAACAGTGTATAAAATGAATGCATAACATCGTGTCACATTGGTTCAGCCTGTAGAAACAAAGAATGTGAATTTATTTTGTTTAAAAAATGTTAATTAATATAATAGTTTGATCTCACCATTTTTACGAAGCTTTCATCCAAAATACACACGGAATGTATAACAGATTAACATATACTAGATATTCCATGAGTCAAACTTTTTTCAAGAACAATATGGAAGTCGCTAAGTGGTTCAAGAATATGTATAAGGAACGACAAGAGAGTCGGATTTCTCAAAAACGAATTCTCTTCGTACATATCTGCTGTAGAACGCGCTTCGCTCATCGGACGTAACATAGAATGAAGCAATTGTTCTCTGAAATAATATATTTCCATTAAAAAAAAAAAAAAGCAAAAAATATATATATATGTATTATTTATATAAAATTTATTTATACCTTGCTGCCAAACAAATGAACAACTGAAACTTTCCATCTTTTCCTAAAGTTTGACTAAATATATTAATCTGATCTATAAGATGACAGTAACATCTCAAGATAGTAAACCTCTGATTACTGTCGAAGTGTATCATTCTACTCCTATTTAATCTCTTTGAGTATTCATCCATTTGTCCTAATAAAGATATCTCAAAGTTTTCTTTTACTCGTACTACAATTTTAATTGAATTAACAGTTATTACGTTTAATCGTGAAATATTTATTTCAACAACAAAAAAAAGAGAAAGAAAAGAAGAGAAGAGAAACTTACACAGATAGTCCCAAACATAAAAATTTCTACCAAATATTCTTTGATTTTTAAAACCGAATAAAAAGATTTGTTCGAGGGAAGGTACGAGTCCGCTCTCTCCACAAAGTAAGGCAGTTAGAGAACTATCTTGGCACTCTCTTCTGTAATGATATTTGACAATCGCATTTACAGCTTCTCCTAAAATAATAATATTAAAAAAAAATAAATATATTTTGCAGTTTAATTTATTTACATATTTTATTAATTGTAGAGAAGATTTTTTTTTATTTGCGGGAGGTATACGTTCACTTGTGCTTACCAAGCATGTGTTGCAATTCAACTTCGGATAATATAGGTCGTCTGGGTATACTTGGAGATCTACATCTTGGAGGAGTCGAACACGATTCAACCAATTCTTCATTATCAATACTACGTGGTACTAAAGCACCTACTAGCAATCTTTCAGTAGATCCATCGTCTATGCCCCTACCAAGCCATCGCCCACAAGGGAATTTAAATGTATGCCCTGTAACTTCGTTTCTTACCACAACGTGTTCTACCATCCATTTAGGAGAAAGACCAGTATTGTCATGACCTATTCGCAAAGTCGACAGGACACCTAAATTTTTATGCTAAAACATAAATAATATATATATATATTTTTTTTTCTATTACAAATTATCGAAATTATAATACGCTAAGTAATACCTACGTGAAATACAAATTCTAGAGCTCCTTTAGGAATTGGGACAGGATTAGTCTCACACAATGTACCAGATATAGCAATCCAACTATTGGCAGAAGTTGTAGCTGCGCTTGCCTTACGACTTGGAAATATTACAACTCTATATGGTAACTTAGTAGTAGGATAATTATTTGTAAAGCAAAAATAATCGACCGCATTTAACGTCAATAAATGATATAAAAACTGTTCCTTCTCTTCTTCGCAGCGTAAAAATGCTGATCGTTTATATTGACTCCTAAAAACACATTATGATAAAAATTAATACAAATAATTTATATACATATACGTATATATATTTTTCCCTGGATTATTTATAAAGAACATACCTTAAAAGTGCTGTATCAGATAGCAGTGTTTTTAAATGTCGAGATAGTAATTTCTTTTCTAATGCTAGTCTCACCCATGCTCTGGCGTATCCAATGTGCGTTTTAATATCCGTCATTGCTTGAATATTTCGAATATCAAAAATCAAGGATTCGGGTAAAGGTCGCAAATGCTCTGGTCCGATAGCTCTTCTTTCTCCAGGAGATTTGTGCTTATCCGTTCCTCTTGTCGGCGAGACATCAGTCTCCAATGCCAGATTTGATAAATCTAACAATTATTAATAAGTTGCTGTTACTATCTATATATAAGTTTAAACATAAAAATAACACAATATACAAAAAAACATTATTATTTTCAAAACAAAAAATGAAACCAGCACTCCTTTTTAAAGACTACATTGTTTTCATTACTATATTCCATTATATAAGGTGATACGTGATGTGTTAATTTTAATCTTAATTATAGATGTTTTGTAGGAATATAAGATACAAGCAACATGCCTCGTAGGATAAAGATTTTATATATTGATCGATGAAAAATAATAACTTAATGTACACAGGATACATAAACATCATGCTGCAATTAATTTGTAAAACACTATTACTTTTTAAAGTAATACGGATATACACGACAAGCGATACGTAAAAAGATAAGCTAATAAAGTATACAGCTAACAAATGAAGAATAAATGATAGCTTGAGAATAGCACATACGTTAAGATTACAATGATAATTAAAAAAAAAAAAAAAAAAAAAAAGGAAGAAAAAATCATGCAACAAAAAAATATATATACATTTAACAAAATTATTAAATAATAAATATTTTAGAAAAGAAAGATATACCGTCTGAAAATAATTATATTACAGGATAATTAGTATTGTTAGTCAAACTCGAGTATTCTTTACGGCAAGCCAATAACAAGGCTTACCATTGAAATTCTCCTTGATATAGGAAGTAATCTCAAAAATATTTCTGCTCTTTAAAGATGCGATTAAACGATCCGGTAACCCAAAAAGTTTATTTGGCGATTTCTTGGGTACTGATAAAATAAAATTAAAATTAGATAAAAAAAAAAAAGACGAAAATACAAAAAGTAAGAAGCTGCTAGTAATTATTAAGTGAAAAAATATCTTGGAAATAAAACATTGATTTTTTGGAAAGCGGAAATTCATCGGTTGCACGAAAGAAAAGGGAGAAAAATAAACAAAAAATAAATAAATAAATAAAAAATAAAAAGAGATCAAACTGTGCGCTAACGTGAAGAGTATAATGAAAGAAACGACAGCTATAATATTTTTTGTTAAATCACTTACAACTAATAGTGCAGGGTATCTACGAATGAGAAACTAATTTCTACTTTAATAGTTTATCTTAAATATGTTTTGGACACGTACAATCGAGACGTTTCCGCAGTACGCACCACGCTAAGGCTGCATTTCCGGAACATTATAAAATTCAGCAATTTTTATAAAATAATATTTATGTAAAAGAAGTGTTCGTTTATCGTTTATTAACATTTCGTAACATTAAGCGTATCACAGACGAGGGTGCCATAACTATATATATATGTGTATATAATATATATATATATATATATATATATATATATATATATGCATATTTTGAAAGCAATCTAAATATAGTATAGCTCCCAACAATCACAGATTATTTTCAGTTATCGACACCCTTTGTGCACAGTAATAATGGTGCGACACATTATAGCTGTATATATAAGTAAGCATCAGTGATGCAGCTACATAAATAAACATTTTTGATCCATAACAGTATCGATAAGTAATCACAGTTTATAAATTTCAATTAGTAGTTTATTTCTCCAAATTAACTTTTAATATCTGAAAACCTCACAAATATTATTCCGACAGTATGTTAATACAAGCATCACTGATAAATATAAAGAGTTTATATTTAACAGCATCGGTATTATAATGTAAAAACAGTTTAAAGTTTTTGTTATTTACAAAATAAATTAGTTTGGTAAACATATAAATCAGACGTAACTCACCAGGAGAAAGAAAGTTGGGATCTATAGTTTTAGTTGTATCATTACATTCTTCCAATTCCTGATACATTGTAAGATAAGACCAAAGAGCACTTTTGCCCTGTTTATTTTGTAATCCATGACTCCATATCCTTTCCAATAAATCACAGAGACTAGCTACTAATGTATTTTCTTCTACGTCAGAGAGAGATTCACTAGCATGCCCAAGAGCAACAGCTTCAGAACCCATTTTTTCGACCAACATTCTTTTGGTTTTAGATTTACAATCCTTATCACCAACGCAAAATAATATTTATAAGTATATGAAATAATCCAGATGGTATTGTGGATAATAAATGACCTTTTTTCTTTTTCTTTTTTTTTTTTTACCTTGAGCAATTTTTCAACAAAAGTCCAATTGGCTTGCGCTATCAGTGCTGGGCTCATATCCGCAGAGAGCTTCGTTTGTGGTCGTGGAGATTGAGATTCTTGAGGTACTGTTGTTTTACCATTTGAATCTATAGATTTCATTTTATATTTCCACTGTGTCTGTCCTTTTCTACTACTGCGGATAAAAGTGTTTTTAAATTGATCATATTTGCAACACAGATTTTAAATATAAAAATGATGAGAAAGTAAATTTGTGAAAAAAAAAAGAGAGAGAGAGAGAGAGAGAGAGATAAATAACGTGTGCATCGAATAAAAAATATTACATACACAATCGTAGAATTAATTTCTTACCGAAGTATACTATCGGAATGGCACAAAAATAGAAGCAACGATATAATTAATAATCTTATTTACATTATGTACCAGAGCAGTCATAAATTATAATATTTTCATATAGAAGAATTTACCTTTGAGCAGGTTCTTTGTTCAACGCGACCGTATCTAGTAAAGGAAAACTCCTGAAGTATGCAGCTCTGTGTGGAACAATCTCGGTCGGTGGGTTGGTTTCAAAATCTACGTTGGTTAATCTCTGCTCCAAAACTTTTTGAGTTTCGGTCATGCTCGTGCATGTCTCGTAACGCGTCGATCTTATAATAGTTTCGCCAACTTTTTTCCTACAACGAATAAAACATATAAATCCTTTCAATGAAACATACAAATTTCAAAAGAGATCGTTACAAAAGTTTCAACAAAGATGACCCTTACTTTAAAAACGTAATCCTATCGTCGAAAACTTTGATATTATAATCGAGTTCGCTCCACGTTGACATAACTTTACTATCTACCAAGGAAGCAAACATTTGCGTTTCTAAAAACCTTGATAAAAATGGTAGATGTTGCGCAGGTTGATCGGATAAAAACGTTGCTTTATCAAAGACATGCATACTGTCTCTATTATTCAACCATTCGTCTTTGTCTTGACTTGGTTGAATAACAAAATGTTCGTAACTACAAAACATTTGTACAAAACGATTCAAAAAAATCTCTCTAATGGCGTTATTAAAAATGAGAGTTTCTTGATATTCCTCTTGGGGAGTGAGTATTTTTTCGTTAATAGTATCCTCCACAGAATCAATATCGTCTACATTAACACCTATGAACGTACATAACGACATGAATCAACATTGCACAAGAGAGATCACTTGATTCAAGTTACTCCAATTCTACCTTTACCTGTTCTCTTAACTATATCAACAATTCGTTGAAAAGCATCTGTTTGGGGTGCGGAGTCAGGTCTGTCCCAATCTAGAACATCATGTAACGAATGCTTTCTACGTGGAAGGTGAAATCCAGAACCAGGAAGAGTCAAGCTGCTAGTCATAATGTCACCATTGACATAGTTTACGAACATATTATCAGTCCTATAAAATATTTTATCCTTACAAATCGAGGAACGATGACAATTATCAATGCCATAGAAAAGGGCGAACGTGAAAAATACTGACGTACTTTCCCGTTTGTGGTACTTTGTACTTATTTAAAAGTGCTCTAATCTCAGCAATAAACTGCATCTTATGTGGAAATACAGGTAACTCCTCCGGGAATTGGCTACTTTGCTTATCTATATCTACATAACAAAGATTTGCCTGTAATGAAAGAATTAATCGTTTCTACGTGATTCCCCTTTATCACTGTTAACGGAAACAACGAATTAGTTTTATAACGAACCCATGAAACATACTCACTTCGCTAGCAATTTTTAATACGCCACCTTCGCTCTGAGCATGCAATCCCATTATAAATGGAACTGGTGCATCTAAGAAATGATGTAGACTGGCTGGCAATATAGGTACATAAACGTGTTGCCACGAAAAGGGAAATAGAAGGGCGGTTATACATTCGGACACGACCATCAGTTTGTTAAAGTCCGAACTTCTGAGTAACACTTGATTCTCCAAAAGGACGCAAGTGAATAACTGTATGACGCAGTCAGCCCCTAGCCATGTAAATACATCCTTCAAAGGATAATCCAACATGGGTAATTCTTGCGATGGCATAGGCTGATGTATCACCAATTCTAAGGGAACCTTAGCTGGCTCATCGTTTGGTATAAAAAATTTTAATGATTTTCCAGGTAATGGTACCGGGACATTGTACAAAAGATTGTACACGTATGACTCTAAACTAAGGCCAGGTCCTGGATGCCTAGGAACACATCTGGACAAAATTTTATAAAGAAATTTAATATCTCTCCGATAGTATCATTTTAATGGTATGGCAAATGTTAAGACAAAAGTACTTGTATAAATTAGTCAGGAACGTTCTGGCCGCATGAAGATAGGGCTGTTGACAGAGCAAGGAAATTGACTTGGTTACTAATAATTTATCTTTGGTTGAATCGTAATAAGCTAAAGCTGCACTCGGGGAGTGTGCTGACAATTTAAAATGACGTGGCAAGGATCTAGTATTATGTCCCTCCTGGCCCTTTCTCGCCCTGAAATGAAAAATAATTTTCTTCTTTTGATATTCCACATTTTCTCCAATGCTTATTGTTGTTAATATGCATGAAATGTTATGAGGCATGAAAGAACTAACTTACGTTGGCGGTGTACCGTTCTGACCACTACTTAATTCTGTGATATGCATCGCTTGCAACGTTTGCATAGCAGCACATATCTTACGATTACGACATTCTTCGTAGAATACGAGACTGAAACCGTACGTCCTGTGGCCATCTTCTTTGGTGAGGACAAACGAGTGAAACGTCGGCTCGACTGAATGTTTCTGTGTTCGAAATCTCAGACCGCTTGGTAGGCAAAGCTAAAAAGATTATTATTATTTTATTATTAATTTTTCTCGTGGTTTCATTATTATTTTTCATGTAAAGTAAAATGAAGTGTACCATACAAACTGCATGCTCGTCGAATGGATTCCATGGTACTGAGTCCGGATAATGTCCTAAAACTTTGCTCTTGTATGCTCGATCCAGAGGTGTGCATTGTAAAGAGTCTCCTGTAATAAAAGGAACAAACAATTATTATATTTATTTGAAGTATACTACATAATATTTAGATATATATATGTTTATTACGAATCTTTTAATTTTCATGTTAAGTGTTGCAAAAAAGCAACTTAAAACAACAAACGTATTCTTTTTATAAATAATAATAACAACAAAAAAATGAGAACTTATGATTTTTTTCATATGGAAACTCGTTAAAATATCTGACTTGGGCGTATCGCTTTGAAATTTTGAAATAAAATTGACGTGATGAAACTGCAAGAGAAGGAAAAAAATGCATCGAAGTATTTCCACTTTGCAGACAACGATCCACCGACTAGACGAGAGCTACTACTTAACGACGACTAAGAAGACCATGACCCGATTACAAAATTTTTAAATGTATTTTTAAATAAAATGAACGTGATCTCTCTCTCTCTCTCTCTTTATGTAGATATATATATATATACCTCCTTTTAAGCTTCGCTTGCATCCCTTATTTTCATCTCGAAAGTTGGAATACCGACGCAAACAAAACGAGAAACTTCTCCGTCTTTATGATGCGCATACCACTACGCCATTACTACTACTATTCTACTACTACTACTATTACTACTACTACTGTAGTACTACCACACTGCTAGAGACAAAATCATTACTACGTGAGACAAAAGATTGTTATTAAAAGAAATAATATTTGAATTTGAATTGAATTTTATAAAAGAAAGTTTATTCAATATTTTCTCCTCTTTTCTCTTTCCTTTTTTTCTGTCATTAATTTTCTCTCCATTAAAATTTAATGGAAGAAAAATGAATTTAAACGTCTTAATGAGACAACTTCATTAATAAAATAGTAAATTAAATGTTTCTTACAATTCGCGCCAAAATACGAATCAAGATTGAAGTTATCTTCTTGGCTCTTCCTACAATTGGTTAAATTGTTTATATATACATATGTCATAAATGGATATACATATATACATGTTTATATATTTCGATTGGATACAAATTTGCTGACTAATATCGAAACATGTATATACTCTCGCGTTTCGAACTTCATACCCTTTAACGCATTATCATTCGGTCGAGGCATAAACTCTCACGCTCGTACACCATCCGAGAATATTCTCCTCGTAACTCCGGAAAATTACTGTCTAGCAAAACCTGCCATACCATATAGATGCATACATATATGTACATGCATATGTACAGGTTATTGCCGCGAACATAAGCATATCAAGATATTAGAAGATATATCGATAAAATGATACAGTTATATTCCTGAAAATGTGCATATACGTACAATTTACGTTTCGATTTTTCGATATGAACATCGACTAGAATAGGAGTCTTTCGAATGAGAAGAAACAAAATAAAATATTTCGATGGCTACTATACGTATTTCATCGCTAAGAAAAATTCATATTTCGCGCGCTTTTTGATCAGAAGAATTAAGTGAACGATATCACTAAGTGGAATTCAAATTTTGCGGGCTTTGCTTTAGGTTAAAGATCAAGAGAAAAATTAAGACAAGTTATCATTGAATATACGATAAAAAGAAATACATAGGATATGTTCCAAAAAACACACTCGCACGCGTAGAATTAATGATTCCATTTTATAAAATGTAAAAAAGAAAGAAAAAACAAATTTTCGAATCGAAACAAACGAAAAACAAAGGAAAATATGAAGAACTTCGATGTCGACTTTATATAGTAGAAAATGAAAAGAGAAAAAGAATTCAAATTTCGCGGGGTTTGTGGTTAAGGAGTAAGGGCTAAGGCAAGTTGTTATTGAACGTGGTACATATCCCCAGGCTCGACCTGAATGAGACTGTTGACGTCTTGGCAAGCTTCCAGCTGCTGCAGAGTACCTCGCGCTCGGCGAATACAAGAGTACTTCTGTATACGAGGTTAATCGTTCGCGATAGAAGGGAGGGTGGTCACCCCTCTTCGTTACCGAGAGAGATATCTCGGTTTTCTCTCTCTCTCTCTTTCTTTCTCTCATTTTTCCCTCCCTTTTATGACGAAGACGAAGACGAAGACGAAGACAATCGTCGTTCTTACTGTTTTTCCTTCTCGGATCAACTTTCCTCTACCTAACCTCAAACAAAATAACATCAGAAATATTTCATTCTCATGATAACATTCTTTTGTACATTTCTCCCCTAGATAACGACACGATTATATCTCTTCTTCGATTTCGTTGCTCTCCTGTCCCTTCCTCTCTCATTCCTCTTTCTCTTTTTTATTTTACGTATCAGTATCTGACATAACATATTTATAAATCCTCGTATTTTACGATAGATAAAAAAATAGATTTAATACGTCAACGTGGAATAGTAGCATTCCGTTTGAGAACGAGAAACAAAACAATTTGTTACGCAATTTCATCGTGACAGTTCGTCGGGTATAAAACATGTTTGTATCATAAAAAAAAGTACCGTTTTACGGTTTTCATTCTAACCTTAAAAACACAACAGTTTTATTGTTATTTTCGTACGAAGGTGTTACTATACTTCATTGTCAAAGTGTTCTCGATTAGTGAAACAAAAGTAAGCGCGTGTGCTTTCGTTTATTACGACGACTTTGCAAGAAATCTCAAAGCTTCAGTCGTGTTATTGCGTCTTTAAAAAGATTTTTAAAAGAAAGAAAGAGAGAGAGAGAGAAGCAATTGGAAGAGTTGCTGGAGTAGCCTACTTTTTCAAAAATACTATACGTGTGCTAGTCGGTAAACTGAGAAGGAAGAGATCGCAAACCGAGAGATATGCTGAGTTTCTGGGAAACCGTAATGAAAGAAACCCCTGTGTTGAAGCGTCTCGTCTTTGTGCACGGTTCGCTGTAATGAGCTATACCTCTCGCATGGATGACGTCTTTGTGTGAGATACGATGCGTTTTGCTATCACAAAAAAAAGAAAAAAAAAGAAGAAGAAGGGAAAAGATTGGAACGCAATCTCCTATTTTCGTCCTTTTTTATGTAACCCTTAAAGGCCGCGTCACGGATCAAAGCTCAAACGAGAATTTTCTTTTAATATTGATAAAATTAATTCTGACTGATAACACAGATTTTTTTTATGTGTAGATATTTACATAGCTTACTATGACGTTGAAGAATAACAAATTATTATTATAAATTCGTTGATCGTATGTACGTACATAAATTCTAATCGAAAGAGCACTATACGAGATGAATTCTAATTGAGCACCTTAATCGAAGTTATCGACGGTTCCTCGGGTCAATCTCCGTTTGAAAATTGTGTCCAGGACGAAACGGTGATAATCGGATGAAGCGAACTAACTCGGTCGTTATCGAAATCATCGTTTTGCTCTCATTTACGTAATAGAGAGAGGGGAAGAGAGAGAGAGAGAGAGAAAGAGAGAGGGGGGTGAAAGAGAAACTCTCTTTGGGGATCTCGTAACTGGTACAGAAAAAAAGAAATACATTTATTAACGTTGATAATAATCTTCACGATCGAATAAAAATATTATGCAGCGAATTTCATGAATTTTTTATTTGAAAGAAGAAAGGGGAAAAAACAATAGAGAACGAATTTCACCGATCGCGAAATCTTGATATTTTATTTTTGATAAAATATTATTACTAATAAATAAATATATATATGTGTGTGTATAACAGTTTATTATTAATTTAAAAAATTTAATTCCTCTCGAACGACACAAAAAAACATACGAATTTCTAATCGTTTTTCTTTCTTTATTAATTGTCTTTTATTATTACTTCGTACGAAGTAAGAATCAAGCGCGGGCAATTTGAATAACGCGCGTCCTCGTCGAGAAGAAATTATGGACCTTAGCGTCGTCAATGCGTTTAATTGAGCGGACAAAATTGCACGAGAATTTCTTCTGCCGGTTAAGTTAAACGACCGTCGCCCATAGTCGTTCCCAAAGGAAAACACCGCATCGCATTGCATCACGAATGATTTCAAAGCAAATAAAACTTTATTTATTTTCTTTTAATAATGAGAAATAAATCGAGTTAGAAAAAAAGAAAAAAGAAAAGAAAAAGAAGAAATGTTCCCAATCAATTACTTGTCTTTTTTTAATTTCTTCCCAGAATACATATTCCTTTTGCAAGCGAACATACATCATAGAAGGGGAAAAAAGAAAAAGAAAAAGAAAAAGAAAAAAGAAAAAAAAGGAAATAGATCGTTTGGAATAAAGTTTCTCACGGTACAATCGAAAGAGAAAATTTTCCTGAAGGTTTCTTGGCTTAGTAGCCAAGAGGTATTCTAAAGGACGAAGAAAAGGTTCGCATAAAGGGCTCTTAGATGTGGAAAAGCAACGATAAACGGCCGATGAACGAACGAACGACCCTATGCCAGCTCAAAGTATTGATTCGAGAGCGCGTTGCACGCACGAGGAGGCGTCGGATAACGAACGTTTTCGACGAACGTGACCATGACAAGTACGTTTCGTATGCGCATAAGTGGGTAGAGAGAGAGAGAGAGAGAGAGAAAGAGAAAGAATAGTATATATACTATGCAAAAAGGGAGAAAAGAGTAAGAGAGAAAGAAAGAGAGAAGAAGGGAATAAGAAAAAGAACTAGAATTAGTCCCAGACAACGTTCTCAAACATAAAATCCTTCTATCTTACACGGACGTGTGCGTGTATTTATATACATATTTAAATATGCATATTTTAGTCTTTCTTCGATTCAATTGCAAAATAAGCAAAGAGAGTCTATAATAATTATTCAAGTCTCTCTATGAGAAAAACTTTTTGCTAAAGAGAACACGGTATTCCTACGTCAACACCATACTCTTTTTTAAAAACCATCCCATTTCGACTCTTCCTTTTTGTTTTGTTTTTTCTTTTATCTTTACTCTTTCGATCCCTCCCACCCTCTACCTTCCTTAACCTTTTAATTTCTTCTACTTTTTCCATTATATAAATTATAAAATAATGTTTCAGGAAACACGTTGCTTTTAAACTTTAATAAACACGTGCATTCATACATGCATGTATACATCCATCCATTCGTTCATATATGTACATATGTAATATGTACAACATATATGAAAAGGAGCCAAAACAAAAATACAGTAAGCAATATTCGTCCGAAGTTCATGAAAATAGGATCGAACACCTGTTGTGAGATATGGAAGTAAGAAAAATAAGAAACACATCCATTATTCTCATTCACGATAGAAAAGGAACTATCTAAAAAATTCCAACAATACATTTTTTCCTTTTGAAATACATAGTATCGCTTGTGTTTGTCTATGCAAAGAAATTCTCTGTCTCTCTCTCTCTCTTTTTTATTCTTCTTTCAGCAATCGAACATTATTAATATCAATATTTTTTTTTTTTTTTTTTTTTTTTTTTTTCTAATCCAACAACGCTTCGTCGCAGCCTGAAACTCTTCCCGTGGTTAGCAATAAGCCTCTTGTCTTGCTCGAATAAGCTTCCTCTTTTTCCCCTCTATCCTATCCCTATCCCCTCCTATACTCCCCGTACCTCCTCCTCTTTCACCCCTTCCTGTTGTTGGTACGTGTATGATGTCATCCTACACACGGGGTCATTTCTACACGAAGGGGCATACAGCCGATGTTATACTTACACGCGTACTTAAACAACGGAAGTATGCTTACAAAAGCGAATAATACACAGTAAAAATATAATATAATCTAGAATAGATTAGAATATTAAAAGCTTATTACTATTTTTTATCGTACCTTGAAAAAAAAAAATATATAAAGAAAAAAATTTCTACCGTTTTATATAATTTATTTCATTTTGAAAATCGCGCGTATGTGTGGACGTGTCACGTGACTACTTTGCGACAAGTCACGTGACGCGACGAACAATGGCGCTACTTTTTAAAATTCGATACTATCCTACGTATTTTCCCCTTTTTATTATTTATTCGTTTTTCTTCAATATTATTATGACTGATCTTTATTACGAAATACTGGCTTTAAATCACGTGACATTTTATACCTCTAGTAGGAACTTTTTATATATCTATAGCGATTTCAGACGGTAAAAGCTGAGTCTAACGTTTAAGTTTAATCCGCGGTAAACGGCCGACAAGTGGTCCGTTCCACTTTTAATTCTACGTTCCCATGCCTTACGCTATGCTTTAAATACTTCCGCGTCTGATTTACGATCGTACATACAGGATATTTCATAACGAATATGAAAAGAAAAATTTTTTTAAATGATAAAATTATATTAGAACGTAATTAACGTTTATAAGATCTTTTTAAATATATTTTTTAAAGTTTCCCTAAATTGTATAATATATATGTATATATATATATATATATATATATATATATATATATAGTATAAAGAGTTTAATATTATAATGTAATAAATTGTATATTATATGTATAATATATTGTATAGTATGTACATGCGTGTGTATATGGCGTGTAAAAGTATACGACATACGAAAAAGTACAAAAAAAAAAGAAAGAAAAAGAAAAAGAAAAAAAAAGAGGAAAAATTAAGTAAAGTATTATAATATCGAAGCAATATCGATCTACGAAAGTGCTCAACTGGAAGCCTAATTTGCCGTTAAAGTGGAGGAATAATGGTCACTGTATCACTGGATTTTGAAAGACGGACAATTTCTTCCGGACTCTCAAAGCCTCTTAGAATCTAATTATCGGTGAACTAAAGCGATGATGATGGGGCAATGGTGGTAGTAGTAGAAGGAATAAAAAGCTTGCCAAGTAAAATGAGGGAAACTTATTTTTCTCCTGCATTAGGGAGATGCTCGAATACAATACAGTTACAATTTGCAATGGATGCTGCGCTTGCAATTAAAAGATACAAAAATATATAAAAAATTAAAGATAAGTAAAAAAAAAATCATGGCATGTAATAACTTGTTGTCAGTCGATATACATATTATATATATATATATATATATATATATATATATATATATATATATATATATATCGAGACTATCTCGTGTTTTAACGTAAATAAACGTTTATCGAAAAAAAAAGAAAAAAAAAAGAAGAGAAATATATAGTAGAGAGAAAAAAAGAGACTACCGATAGTATAGCTCTCCTCCCTCTCTCTCCCTCTCTCTCTCTCTCTCTCTCGCTCTTTCGTTGACGAGAAGGCAGACCGTGAAAATAAACTCTGACCTTTTTCTCAAGCATGCGTGATCTCGTCGATGTTTTTATACAATACACATTATGAAAGCTGTGAGAGACCTTAATCAACGACGAGAGTATAGCAGAATCAGCAGTCATTACAATAACTAGAAAGCTACTTAAATACCGGAGATGACACCGATGAAAATATTGAGAACGCCTTAATTTCATTGTTTTCACGATGAAACGCCAGTTTCATTGAGATATAACAAATGAAATATTCGATGACTCGTTCCATTGAGTAGGCCACCAATTAATTAATATCTCAGAATTTTCAGTATTTTCTATCTAAATACAATTATAAGAACAATAATAAAAATCCACTCGTGTCTCACTAATCTCACTAAGAAATACTATAAAACGATTAAATAGATATAAAACTAATAAACAAGAATTGGATAGAATTTTTTATTTGAAAATAAACTAAAACTTAGAATTAGTTTTGTGCCATTTCTTTAGATACAAAATACATATTACAATACAAATTTCAATATTACTTATCGATGCGATTCAATGAATGAACACGCTATTATTATATTAATAATAACCAAACAATGCAACAATGTTTGAAATCTTCTTATAATATATACAAAGCAAACAAATTCTGATATTACTTATTGGTGGTCCGAGCCAATTGTTCTATTTCTAAGTAATCGATAAATCAAATCGTTAGACAAAAAACAATTAAAAAGAAAAATATTAACAAAAAGAAATCGCATTCATATCGAAAACGTATATATGCTACCATCGATATCGTCCACAGTTCAACAAGCAATACTAACCAAGCATAACCGAATTCTTTTTTAGAGATGTCCTCCATCGAGAGTCAATAGAATTGTGAACATGTACATATACCGAGTGACCAAGCAAAAGCAAACATTCGAAAAAGAGAGAAAGAGAGAGATAGAGACAGATAGAGAGAACATCATAGATGTGTACTACCCATACAAATGTTCTCCCGATATTCCAATTAAACTTGTCACTGACAATGTCGACCAACATTGTCGAACACTTGGTCATCGTATCGATCAGTTTTAAGCGATCTTTCCCTTTCTCCTTTTATTATTTCAACCCTTTTTACCTACATTTACCTTGATTAAACACGGTAGCCTCCGTGACGTTCCTAAGAATCAATAATAATTTAAAAAAGAAAATAAAAAAGAATAAAATCTATAACAATCATGGATAAATTTGAAGTTACAAACTTCTGTAACTTCTAATAACTATGGTATGTTATCGATGTAGACTACATCATACTGTATACTAATATCCAGTATTATAGTATATACTATTAGTATATATTACATATTACATATTATTATAGTATGATTCTAGTGTATTAATAATATACTATATAGTATCATCAAAATATATACATATACTAATAATATAATTACACTATTACAACTAATATTATATACAACTTTCACGTTATATAATCCTTTTATAAACACAAAGGAAAATTGAGTTATAGAGAATTAAAGAAAATCTCCCTTCTAACATTCTCATCCTTTCTAAACCAATAAGAAGAAAACAAAAAATATTAAAAATAATCCACTAGTTTCACCTGGACAAAAAAAAGAGAAAAAAAAAGGAAAGAAAAGGGGGAAAGCCGAACAAAAAAGAAACTTTTCTTTCTTCGAGTTTCTACCATCAATGAATAAGATCACCGGTCGTATCCTTTGTGGACCATCGTATAAGAAAAAGAAAATGGTATGTGTGCGCGCGTATGGAACATCTGCCAGGGCTGTTGGTCAAAAGTGCGCAGCAGTATCTTTAGAATCTCAGAAACTCGTTCGCATATGTACCAAGAAACCTCGTGCACTTACGACGTCGAAAAGAAGACGAAGAGACGAAGAAGACAACGATGGCGCCAATCCTTCTGCATTCTATTTTTCACGCCTACGACTCATAACCCAAGTTATTTTTAGCTCTACACTCCGACTTGCCCACGTAGTAAACCATACAGAAATCTTGCAAAATAGAGAATCCTAAGTTATGTATAGAAAATCCAAACTCAATTAATTTTTGACGATGCCAATCTAAAAAACAATTTCTCAATTCGTTTCATTTTTTTCGGGATAAAATTTAAACGAAAATTAGAGATCAAAAGTCGAGGAAGAACGATTCGACGTTAACGACGGGGATAGGTTCATTATCGCCCTTTTTCATGTCGTTCTTGCTATTCCTATTCTTCTTATTTTTATCTTTATTCTTATTCTTATTCTTTCATCGACGATATAAAATAAACGACCTTTGTTCGGCTCAATGACCCAACTCATAGTCAATGAGTCAACTCGTATTTACGCATCATCCGTATATATGTATAAAATTGTTAAAAAAGATAGTCAAAGTAAAAATATAAGAAATTTCACTTACGAATGTAGATGTTTACATTTAATTATTACATCTAACCTTATCGTGAGCGGTAGTATCATAAAATCGTTGAAAAGAATTTTATTGCGAACTTAGGTATTAACTTCAATATTAATAACATGAATATAACCTAAAACATATGTCAATGTATCCTTATATATACTGATTAGTACGGAAATATTCGAGGTTATATATATAGCAAGTCGAATGTGTTGTCAAATATAAACCAATCAAAACGCGTCGTTACGTCATCCTCCTTCCCGCGCGAGTATCACAATGGCGCGAAATACAAAACAGCTTTTTCGTTAGAAACGAAAAGAGGACTCCTCCTTCTTGCGAAGAGACACTCGATATCGCTTTTGAACGGATTTTCTCATGTGGGATAAAAAGGAGAAGAGGAAGGAAGGGAGAGGAGGAAAGGAGGTAGTCCCGCTTTATGTAAAACGATCCTTTCGGTCCTCTCTTCCCAGAAAACTGTCCCGAATGTGGAGCCGACGGGTACTTTCTCAGGAAGATCCGTTGGTGCTTCCTGTGCATTCATTGTTCGTCTAACTACTATTGAGAATTTCACGGAAAGAATGAAAATGACGACGATGACAATAATAAAGAGCAACGGGATCGAGAGGATATCAACAAAAGAAGCAACATAAGAAGTATTTTACGACGCATGAAGGAGATCCCTCTGACGTCATTCGCGAGATATCAGATCCACCATCTTTCATATTTTATCCTGATTGGTAGGGGGACATTAACAAAAAAGAAAAAAAAAAAAAGAAAACCAGAAAACAAAATGAATAGAAATAGATAGAGATTCATTTGTAGCTTGTTAAAAATGATACATTTTGTCGCGAATCATCGATGTATATTTTCGATGAGACAGCAAATTCGTTCGAGTCTTAATGAATGATCGGTAATGAAGTGTAAGGAAAAGATAAACAATAGAATTACCGATAAGACAGACACGTATGCACGAATATCAACGCGACATAATCGTCCTGCTCCAGCGACAAGAGATCTCTAATCATATCATCGATAAACTCATCAATATGTTATTGCATTATAACCGCGAACAATATGTTATCTTTTCTGACTCGACACGGGATATTGCTTTAGATTTCGTCTAACAATTATCGTAATCATCTGTATTACGTCATTATCTCTTTAATCCACGGAGAGAGTGAGAAAGAGAGGGGATCTATCGAAATTTTTAATACGTATCAACACGACATAGTTTACATTCGAGGTAATGTTATAAGCAATGAGGATTATAATTCGAATGGGGCATCAATTTCCCGCCAAAAAGATCAAAGAATGCATTCGAATAATGGCGCCCTTTCGAAAGAAAAACGCACATTTATTGCGTTCCACGCGAATTAGATCGGCACGAATTTATTCTAAGATTATCTTACACTTAAGCACTCTTATGAATTTATCAGATTTATCGATGACTTTCGTAACTTATTATCCCTGTAAATCTTCGTTGAAAATGCTTTTCTAATCTCTAATAGACGATGTTATACATTTTCATGCATGAAAATACACGAAGACGACAAATATTAGCGACTGGTAAACATCGTCTGCAGCTAATCAAAATAACGATAGGATCAATGAGACATATTAATTTTTTACAGACTGGCCTTGGAACCACGTGCTGTATCATTTCAGTACACTTTCAATGGTAATGATATTGCACAAAGGAAAACAAAATGAAAAACATCTCTCTCTGTCTCTCTCTCTTTCTCTCTCTGTCTCTGTCTCACCTACCTACCTTCTCACGAATTCAATTCAATCACAATTCAAGTGCGAGACCACTTTTCTCATCTCTTTGTTTCTTCGAAAGCAGCCGAATGTTCTACGCCCGTTTCAACCAAATCCAACGTCGTCATTAATTGTAAACATTCACGAACGCGATTAGAATCCGACTATAATTCCAGGCGGACTCCATCACGCGTTGCGCAATCACGCGACTTTCGCGAGACGGATTTTGTTCGAGGACTATAGAGAACACATACACGCTGAAGTAAAAGAGAAAGAGAAAGAGGGGAGGGGTGGAGGAGAAAGAAGACGATAGAGAAAAAGTGGATCGTTCGACGAATCTCGAAGAACTTCGTTTCGTTGAGACGGACGATTGAAAGTTCAACAAAAATTAAAACAAATAGATAGAAAATTTGAAAAAGAAGAAAAGAACAAGAAAGTCTCGTATAATAACGATATCGAAAAGAAAAAAAGAAAAGGGAGTTTGGCTTACCGAAATATTTGTCTGGTTCGAGACCCGAATCTTTATCGAGACCGCATATGACGAAATAATCGGCGAATCTCTGTGGATGTTGTTCGGGTCCTCGAGGTATTCCCAGGCTTCCGTTCATCCTCTCGATCAAGCCTTATTGCAAAGTTAAAACGGCGGGTGGTGACAGAGATGTTTGGCCCGCCTTCCCTCGAAATTAGAAAAGCTTTACCCACCCTCACGAGAGCGAAAAGGGCATCGCGGCCGTTCTCTCGACTGCTGTCATTTCTTCTTTGACTCGTGGCCTCGAGAGAGACGCACACACACACAGCTGATCTTGACGCGTACGGAAAAGCACGGAACTGCACGGGAGCACGCACGGTTCTGCGACCGTGTCCGACAGATTTTCCTTCTCCCACCTTCCTCCCTATTGCTTCCCCTTTCACGTTACCTTCTATCCCCTCTACTCTTGAAAGCACAACTACTATTAGCCGCCCGCCTATCCTTCGTTCGGCTTCGTCTCCTTCTCTCTCACTCTCTCTCTCTCGCGCGCGCACACTCGATACATTCGCATTCTCTCCATCTTTGTCTTACGTTTTACCAGAGATTGATCTTTACCTCGTACGCTCTGAAGTTGACGTCGAATCCTACAAATTACGGCAACGACCAATCCCTGCGGTCTTATCGTTTTATTGGTTGTATCTACTCGAATCAAAAAAACCCCGCCAAATTTCAATCTCATTTTTTAACCTACGAGACAATTTTGTAATATTACGTTTCTTTTTTTTTCTTCGGTATCTAACGTAAATAATTTTAAGTAGAAATCGATGTTTAGATAATAGCCACGATGGAAAACTGAAAAACAGCGATAATATTTTGGATTTTTCATATCTTCGTCTTTTTGAGGATTTATCTTTACTTGCCTCTTTATATTTTTTTGTAAGTAGATATTTTCAATCATCGTAAATTTGATAAATATTTATTAAAGTTAAAGTACGAGCATATGTTTCGTTTGATCGTGTATATGATATGTACGCACGATATTAGTTTTGTAAACGTCTCACGCCACCTGTCTCTTTGCTACAAGATATATATATATATATATATGTCTCTCGTGAAAGGTTAGGTTTTTATCATTATCAGATTGAGTTCTGTATAATAAAACATTACTTTAGAATTTTCATTTTTTTACGTATGATGGAGGAAGTAGATAATATAATTATTCATTCGTTACGTCAAATAGGCTGGTAAGTCGAATATAACAATCTTAATGTTTTTGCTTATTCTGTCACTATGTATAACAAAAAATGGGCGTTGATTTTATTGATAGTAATAACAAATCTGAATTCATTGTTTCCTGGCACTATCATCTTATGTATTAATACGTCCAAAAATCATTTCTGCAATAATAGAAAAAATATGCATACATTACTTAGCGATAATTTGTTTATCACATTTAATACATATATTGGAGTGTTTCATTTTGCAAAATGTTTTGCATTTATATTATATAAAACACATGAAAATTGTTTATAGTGGTATAAAGGAAGAAGTAACAAATTTAAGCGGTTTTGACACAGAGACTGTAGTAGAAGCAACGGTAAAATGCTTAGATGCTATAAGACCAGGACTTGGATTGCATACTACTTTGCCTCCAAACATGGCTGCACGTTTTCGTTTAGGTGCAACATTAGCACAAGCATGTACGGTAAGAGATCACATTAAAAACGGTATAATTATTTAAGTATACTTAGCATTGTTTAATTTGTATATATCCGTTTCTTCAGCAAATAAAATATTTGTCATCTGTACTCATACTGGATTCATAAATTTAGGACCTTGGATACAAAGGTGATATTGGTTATCAGACATTTCTCTATAGTTCGGAAAATGATTTAAGAAGGGTTTTAATGTTTTTGATTGAAAAATTACCTAAGGAAAGTGATAAGACATTAAGCGAACCAACCAGTGAAATCGCTTTGCTAGAAAAATCTATAGCATCTGTTATATCACAAAGTTTTTCCATACCATGGTTACCACATTTCTGCCACAAAAAAGGATTCAGAAACAGAGGAAGGGCAAGTGTACCTTATACATCTGTAAATATAGAAGTACCATTATCTGATGTAGAAGAAGGTAAATTTAGAATTTGTCTTTTAAAATCGTAAATTGCATTTTTCTCTGCATAATTTTTTTATTACAGAATATCAAGATTACTATTTACATTATATGCAACCAGTGCCTAATCAAATGCAAACTCAACAATGTTTTCTACCTTCTATTCTTTCGCACAATGCAAGAGCAATTCATTTGCAATCAACAAATATTAGAGAACGTATTGACTGGTTGAATGCCCAACAAGAAAAGATGATGCATGTATCGAATCATAATCAATCATTTAACAGAGTTACTCTAAAAGAATCAACAGTATCTAAGGTAAAAATACTTTGAATTTTTCAAGCTTTCTTTTAAATAAGTATAAAAAAACTTAAAAAACTAATTATATATTTTTTTAACATTTTCTTATGAATATCTTCATATAGAATTCTCAATTGAATGAGGCTGATGTTGCAACAGTCGATGTTACAACAGCTGATGTCACTCAGCAAGAATTTGTTTCTAAGAAAGAAGAGACACAAGACTTGCAAGTTGAAAAAATAAAAGAAGAATGTGAAAATTTTAAACGTGATATAGATAGTTTACAAGAAGAAATCAAAAAGTTAACTGTAAAAGCAACTCAAGTATCTATGACTTATCAAAACGAGGAAAAGGCATTAAAAATTAATGAAGAACAAAAAAAGCTTAAAGCAAGAGCTTATGAGTTATATCAAGATGGAGAACAGAATATACATAAGCTAGAAGCTACTATTGAAGCCATCACGAATAAATTATTACATTTAGCTAATCAATGGGAAAAACATAGAATGCCATTAATTCAAAAATATCGAGAAGAAAGAGAGAAACATTCCACAAAAGCAGTAAGTATTTCTATCAATTTTAGTATAAAAATAAGTCTATTGACATTTTCTTTATATTTAGAGCGTAAGCCAAAAGAAACAGGATGAAATCAAATTACTCAAAGAAAAAGAGAAAGAGCTCGAAGAAGAATGTAGGAACAAAGACCAATTGTTCTCACAATTAGTGGTAGAAGTACAGAAACTTCCGAAAGAAGTTAACAGATCGGCATACACTCAACGAATTTTAGAAATAATAAATAATATCAGAAAACAGAGAGACGAGATTAATAAAGTTTTGGCAGATACTCGTGAAATTCAAAAAGAAATTAATACGCTTACTGGCCGCTTAGAAAGATCATTCACAGTGGTAGATGAATTGATATTCAGAGATGCAAGGACGAACGAAGCCTCCAGGAAAGCGTACAAATTATTGGCGACATTACATTCTGATTGTAGTGAACTTGTAAGTCTGGTCGAAGAAACAGGTGCTACAGTACGTGAAATAAGAGATTTAGAAGAACAGGTAGTGCATATATTTCCTACGCAATAAAAATGATCTTTTTTTTATCGATTATCTAATTAATTTTTTTTATCGATAGATCGACACAGAATCTGCTAAGAATGTCGGCGCAAATCTAGAGAGAATAACTGCTGATTTAAAACAAATGAAACAAGAAACAGCTGCATTAACTGCACAACTCCAAAACCGAACTTCATGATCACATTATATGTGCAATAATAATACAAATTATAGCACACTCATAATCACATAAAAATACGAAAAACGTAAGAATTTATATATTTATGAACTAATTCGTTTCGAGATAGGTTTATTAAAATTTTGTAAAGAAATTGACATGAAAACGTTGTTACAGAATATTCAGGTGAATATTAATCATTAAATACAAGACTAAATGGACAAATACTTTTATAGTTATGCAAGCCTTGTACACAACTTTAATAACTTAGTGTTATTCATGGATGTATTAATTATAAAGGACGCTGTATAAATATGCTGCAAAAAATGTGCCTCAGCCTGGAGCACTTGACATTTAAATAATACAGCTTCCAGCTCCAAATATACAATGGAAAACAATATGCACAAGTGCTCAAGAAATATTGTTGTTACAAAGCCTAATCTTTTTTTAGTATAAAGTTCAATAGTATAAACTTTCATATTCCTTGTAAACATAAAGCTTTGAAAAAAATTCTAATAATTCTTTGTAATAACTGCTGAAAAAAAGTTGTTTTTAAATAAGCATGTACAAATGATAATACATACAAAATGAAATGTTATTTACGATGATTATAACAATTTTTTTATGCATTTTCTTTATACTAAAATGTTAAAAAATGATTCGTTGATTAAATATTACTATAAAGTGAATAACCTATGTTTGTGTGGTTTTACATTTCATTCTTAAAAAGTTTTTCATTTATTTTTTATCTCTACTGCATTTTTATGTTACATAATATTCACCTAATCTCAATTAAAAGTTGATAATATCACGAAGTTTAAATATTTGGTGGTATATAAACTTCTTGTTCGACTAATTTCTTTAATTTCTTTACTATATGAGGCTTTTTCGCTAATTTCTCATCTTCCTTCCTAACTATTTCTTGTTTTTTCTCTATTTCTAATTCTATCTTTTCCTCATTTTCGAAAAAGGTTAATAATCTCTCCTTCTTTTCTAATTCCTCCTTCATCTTCTTTATATTTTCTAATCTTAATTGTTTATCCAACAATGTCTGTTGTTCCTTCAATGTTACTTCTCTATTTTTTTCCCATTCAAGAAAGATCTACAATTAAGATATAAAATATCAATAAAAAAAATGTATTGATTAAGATACGAAAATATATTTCTGTAATAGCAAAATGATACATGTATTACCTCTTTTTGTTGAGATATATCTGTTTCAATACATTGATTAACTGCAGACTTAACTTCATTTTCTATCCTTTCTAGAAAATTTTCTTTATGTAAATCCTTATTCTTTAATGTATCCAAAAGAACTTGTAAATTCTTTAAGTCTTCTGTTACTTGATCTTCAGGGATATTTGCATTATCTCGTTTAATCAAATCAAAAACTTCTTCATGAACAATTTCTTCATTAATTTCAGTTAACCACTTGTTTATTAGTTCTCTTGCTTTATCGTATTTTTGATATAGGATCATTCCTCTTAACTGACAAGTTCTTCCTAAAGAATTATTCATATGTCTTCCTTGAAATACTAAGGTTTTACCAACAATTTTCAATGGATCAATAAGATCAAAATGGTCATCAAAATATGGATTTCTTATATAACTAACACGTACTTTAATTTCTTCTTTAGAATCGTCTTCCTTAATTTCAGGAATTTTCCAATCACTAGGATTTTCTAAGTATCTATGACAAGAGTATACAGATAATGCATTGGATATTGGATGACCTGAATCTTCTTGAAGCATCAACAATCCTGCTACCTTAGCTGCTGAAGCAAAATCCTTGTCTTTTATGAATTTATCCATAAGTATATTGTAACAAAAATAATCAGGAAAAATACCATAATTTAATCTGTCATTTAATATTTCAAAAAGGTCATCGATATTATTATGACTAAGAAAAAATCGTATAACAGCGTGGTGTGTAGATTCTAGGATATTACACGCTTCAGAAGATAATCTTAATTTGTAAAGCAAATCGATAAGTTCGTTTCCTTGCAATTTATCTTTGATAATATTAGCAAAAATATCAATGTCAATTGCACTAACTTTTCCAACATTATTAAACTTAGATTCAAGTTCGAAATACAAATCTGCAGGTTTTATTTGTTGCAATATAGGCGAATCGAGTCTGCGATCCCATGCTTCTTGACACTGATATGCTTCTGTAAGAAATAATCTTTTCTGTGTTCTTGAATTTCTAAGTTTTAGGAAAGCATTCTTTCCAAATTTCATTGATTTCAACATTTTATTCATTGCTTCGATTACTTTCTCATAATTATACGTTTCAAACGTATATTGTTAAAGAGGTTAAAATGCATACACTACTCCACACGTTCTATTATAATCTACAAAGTCTTGATGTATAACATACACATATAGATATATGACATGTTTTCTTACTTGAGCGTAGCTAGCTCCCTCTGGTGTTTATAGAATCAATTAATTTTCACAAATGGCGTCTTCGATAATTTGAACGTGTGACCATCGATATATCGTTGAATATAAAATAAATTTAATTTATACGTCAGTACAGTAAGATTCTGAATTCAGGATCGTTATCTGTCTTTCAACGAAAATACTATTTGCGATATATCGAAATTTAATTCGATACAAGTATTATCGAGTAAATTTCAGTGCGTTCCCAACATTTTTTCTTTCTAATTAAACATTAAAATACTTACATTTTACATTGCTAATCATATTTCGAAAGATGAATAGATTAGATAGAATTCTAATATGATTTCTTCAGAGAACGCACTGAAAAATTCATATACGAAAGGGTTATAACCTACAGAAGCTTATATACCGATGTAATAGTGAAGACAATGTTTCCCTATTACGCTTGTAGTTCATATTTTGCCCATACCTATCGCTGAAGTCATATATGATAAGAGCGAAGGTGATGAACAACCTTAGAAGCACTTTTAACGCGAATTAAACGTTCAATTTGTTAGAAATTAATATTATAAAAATGGCAAAAGAACTTGCTGACGATATTTTGAAATATCTAGATGAAAATGGTGAAGTTAATTCATTAGATTTAGCAGAAATTTTTAACGAGGATCATCAAAAGATTGTTGGAGCAATTAAGAGTTTAGAAGCTCTTGGAGATGTAAAAGAAATTTATTCTACATATTTTTATTAAGTATTAATAAAAAATGTTTTTAATTAAGCTTGCTCTACCACTATATGTTAAAATATATTTGATGAAAAATTAAGCAAGCTTTTACATATTTCTTTTTCTTTTAATAGTTAATCAATACAACATTAACTAGCCAGCAAAAATGGGAAATAACATCAGAAGGGCAACATGTAATAAAATATGGTAGTCATGAAGCTGCAGTCTATTACTCTGTACCTGACAATGGAATATCTCGATCCGATATCGACTCTTCTGTTCCTTTTGCAAAAATTGGTTTTTCCAAAGCACTTGCTGCTGGTTGGATCAAGCTTGATAAATCTGATAGTACAACTATTGTTAGGAAAGCAGTACCATCTATCACGGATACTATACAAATACATTTGAAAAATCTTGATAGTATTCCAGAAAATATTAAGAAAGAATATAAAAAAAGAAAATTTCTTCAAGAAACGTAAGTCTTTTACGATATATGAAAACTATTATACCTGGCTGCTTTTATAAAACTTTTCTTTTTTATAAAAGTATTATAAAAAGCATACTCCTTAAGAAAGGCCCGAAATTTTCTATACAAACTGAAAAGTTAGAAACAGACTTGACTGCGGAATTGATAGCAAATGGTGCTTGGAAGGATAAGAAATTCAAACCATATAATTTTGAAGCACGTGGATCCTTCCTAGAAGTTGGACATTTGCATCCTTTGCTTAAAGTAAAAAGTGAATTTAAAAAAATATTTCTGGAAATGGGGTAATTAGAATATTTATCAATATTAGTAAATATTTTTTTACAAAATGTAAATTTATAAGATTATGACATATATATGTTAACTTTTAGTTAATATTATACTAATACATATATTTAAAAGACACAAAAAAGTAAAACTTGACATTATATTTTTCAGATTTACAGAAATGCCTACAAATAATTACGTAGAGAGTTCATTTTGGAATTTTGATGCCTTGTTTCAACCACAACAGCATCCTGCACGGGATGCACATGATACATTCTTTATTTCAGGTACTTGTCTATCAGGACAATTTTGGTTTGATTATTATATCAAAATACATAATAATTTACTTTGCAAAAATAACCATTTCTTAATTTAGAACCAAGTCATAGCGATCGTTTTCCTCCTGAATATTTGGAAAAAGTTAAGAAGGTTCATAGTGAAGGTGGTTATGGATCTCAAGGTTATTGTTATGATTGGAAAATAAAGGAAGCCCAAAAAAATTTACTTCGTACTCACACAACTGCAGTTAGTGCACGGATGCTTTATAATCTTATGCAACAGGTATATTTTGACAGTAGTGATTATAGCTATGTCATAAAAATATGATAATAATATGTTTTTCTTTTCAGGGAAAATTTAAACCTGTAAAGTACTTTAGTATTGATCGTGTTTTCCGAAATGAAACTTTAGATGCAACTCATCTTGCTGAGTTTCATCAAATTGAAGGTGTAATAGCCAATTATAATCTTACTTTAGGCCATTTGATTGGTATGCTGTATGAATTCTTTAAAAAACTTGGCATCACCGAACTTAAATTTAAGCCAGCATACAATCCATATACAGAACCAAGTATGGAAATATTTTGTTATCATAATGGTTTAAAAAAATGGATTGAAATTGGTAATAGTGGAATGTTTAGGCCAGAAATGTTATTACCTATGGGTTTACCTGAAGGTGTCAATGTTATTGCATGGGGTTTGTCATTAGAAAGGTATGTGCAAGTAATGATATTGAACTAGTGATATTATATATATAGTAAAAATCAAGAAATTACTTGTTTAATTAATATCCATAATTTATTAGGCCCACGATGATTAAATATGGTTTAAATAATATACGAGATCTTGTTGGACAAAAGATTGATTTGGAAATGGTATACAATAATCCATTGTGTCGATTATATAAGTAAATATCATTTTTAATATTTTTTTATTGTTAAGCTAACAAATTTATTATATATAAACATCTTTATATATATATGTATGTATATATATATTGTAATACTTTTTAATTTTATTTGATAAATTTACACTAAATTGACAAGAAAAAAAAAAAGAGAAAAAAACCATTATATTAGAACAGATTAAAGTTTCTTCCTATTCAGCTGAAAAAATTATGTTGACAGAGATAGTGCTCAAATTAAATCATTGAAGATAAAATCACAAAAACCATTGGATGCAGATATTTCAAAGATAGAGGAGAATCAAAATCAACACCATACATCACAGATAATACATAATATTACAAGGATTGAAAAGCAGAAACTTATTATTTTTTGTGATCCACATTATCCTATATACTCTATAGAAAAGATCTTAGATCTTGCAAAACCTTATTTAAAAATAACCATGTCGACTCACATACATTCTTCTGTAATGGAATTACCCATAAGTTTACAAAACTTCTGTTTAAATTATCAAAATGTTGATAGAGATGCTCTTGTAGACATAATATTAATTTGGAAGGTCATTGGCATTGACCCTATTATGCAATCATCTAATATGTTTGAGTTAAAAGGTGAAGTAAATATAGCACGTTATTTGAATCGTTTAATCGAATGTCAAAAGCCTAATATATTAATATATGAGAGTAATGGTCCTTTATATGCTAATCAAATAGATTTTCACTTAGAAAAAATACATAGTATTTTGCATGAAGTTTCAAAAGATCAATTATATAAAATTTTCAAACATTCACCATATGCATTAGGAAAAAATCTTTCGGTTGTAGACATTGTTTTAGATTCTATCAAAAAACATAAATTGAGAAGAAAATAATATTATATATTAAATCCAATAAATGTCGACTTTATATTAAACTATCTTATTTAAAATATTGTTTTGTACTATCTATTCTCAGTTTTTTTAAATATTTTCCTACAAGTATAAACGATTTATATATTCTAATCTTTCTATTCCTTCGCCTTTCTAATCATGTATATATCAAATTATTTACCTATGTAATGTTTTACGTGATACATGGATTAAAATAGATTAATCCTTCGACGAAAAATCGATTCTACGATCAGAAATCGAGCATGAGAACGAAGAAACTGAAAGTTGGAAAAAATTATGTCCTTGCTTGAATCTTCATTTTTAAAATGAGACCTTATTCATCCAAATTTTTCAAGATTTATGCCTGTACTCATTGTTCACGTAAATCATTATAAACTCAGGAGAGATGAACAGCCTTAATATAAAAATCATTTAAACATTAGATCATATATCATTAAAAGTGTTACAATTTAATACGCATATATAAACAATTCGGATTTTTTTTTAATGATTAATCGCATATCATTGAGATAAATAAATATTTTGTTAGAGATCCTTGTAAATCTATGAGATTTTTTTCTTTCTCTAAACAAAAATGCGAGATCGAAATAATCGATATTAATTGTTTAAATGTTATAATCGACCATTCAAGATCGAAATAAATGATGAAAAATAACCTCTGCTATATGACCGGAAATATATAATCTAACAATGCCAATACATACTATATATATATAACGTCCTTTCATAAAAATATTTTAATTATCAGATTATGATAATTACGTTATGCTATCATAAATTATCAGATTATATATAATACTACCTTTTTTATTGATATATATTACTCTATAGAATATTATAGTATATTACTACCATTATATACCGTAAGAGATCTCGGACCTATGTAAACAGAATTTGAGGAAATATATTGACATATGAATTCTCCAAAAACCTCACATATACCAAATCAGTGGTTACAATAAGTACAGTTAGTACAGTTATATCATAACATGAGGATAGTAGAAAGTTTTTAGAATTATAATAAAAATAGTCTGAACACACACTACCAGTCGTGTGGAATAATCATGGCGTCTACTTATATAAAGGATGAACAAGGTTATTATGACTTTTTTTTATATATTATTGAATTTTCGCATTATATTTTACAAAATCTTTTTGCTTGTAACCTCAACAATTTCTTCTATTCTTTTCTATATAATTTTTTTTTTACGAAACTTGTTGCTTTTAACCTCAAAAATGTTTACAGTTTTCCTACATAACTTTTTATATCATTATTTATCCAATGTGTAAATTCTTTTTAATTTTAATTTTTTGTTTTAATTAATGTTAGTTTTTTTCAACAAATTTACTAACAATTTAATAAGAATTTAAAACATTAAATTTATGTTCTTATTTGTTCAAATCATATTTATAATTTTTCTGAACATTGTATCTTGTATTTGTCTTATAGGCGGAACATTTATTCCAGCCAGTCAACGTCCAGATGGTACATGGCGTAAACCACGTCGTGTAAAAGATGGATATATACCACAGGAAGAAGTTCCATTGTATGTGGTATATTTGAATAAATTAAAAATAATAAATTAAAAAGAAATCTATATTACTTATTCTAATATTCTAATATATACTAACTTTTATTATATTCTAGATATGAAAGTAAAGGCAAACAATTTATAAAGAACAAACCTATTTATCCAGTAGGAGCAAGTCCAGAGTTTATAGCTCAACATAAAGCTAAACAAGAAGCTTTGGCAGCTAAAGCAACAAAGTGTGTAATGTGTACACAACCTAAATCAGAAAATAAGAAGAAAAAGAAGAAAAGTAAAAATAAAAATACAGAGATTATAATAGAAGAATTATCAAAAACTACTATTTCTCAAGCTAAAGTTGAAGATAAAGTATCTGCATTGAGTAATGAGGTAAATAAAACAAATCAAACACAAACAGTTGTTGATACAGAAAAAAGAATAAAGAGTCTTCGTAAAAAGATAAGAGAAATTGAGGCATTGGAAGAAAAAATAAAAAGTGGTTTATTAAAAAATCCAGAAAAGGAGATTTTAGAAAAAATGCGAAGAAAGAATGAAATAATGAAAGAAATAAAATCTTTAGAAGCAAAAGTATAAAATGCAATTGTTTGAGATATTTGTATGAATCAAATTGTGATGTTTATTATTTTCTTATCAAAAGAAATATATAATGTATGTATATTAGTATCTAATAATAGTAGCATGCATTTCGTTTATCTTTTATAATAATTGCAAAATAGTGTTATGTTGCATATTATATTTTTTATTGCAACTTGCAATAAATAATATTAATGTAATTTACAAAAAACATTCAATTTAAAATAGATATATATCTGCATGAAAGAAATCACCTTGTAATATACATTGTATTATGCGAATACATCACAATATTTTCCACCTTGTAAAACCATTAAAACTTATTGAAGAATAATACACCTGTAACACTAGTAAAATATACAACCAGAGTTTTGTAATTAGATATAAGATTCATATTGTTAAACATCAGACTTGACACAATTTTAAATTAAAATATCTTAGATTTAAGAAACATATTTCTGACAAAGCATCGTTAAGACTGGTGTACCTTTTACATTACACAATTTTTATAATGTCCTGTGACAAAGTTATATCATAAATCAATGATTATATTATATATATATTCTCAATATTACTTTTTTAGTACCACCAATACACCTTTTTTTATATAAGTATATACGTTAAATGTGTTAAATACAATAGTTATCATATGCAATAACAGTAACTAAAATCAAAGAAATTTTTTAATCATGGTACGATATATACGGTAATATGATTATAATACGTTTAAAACAAACACTTTAGACAACATACTTCATATATCACAATGATGTATGGTGTACAGATATTAGATATAAATATATAAAATTTTTTTTTTTATAAAAATTATGGATTATGGAATTTTATTCCATTGTACATTCAGATTGGGTTCTGGAATCTGTAAAGTAAAAAAAAATATATATATATATATATATATATATATATACTTAAATGTATAGGATAAGTAAAACAAAGACACATATCATTGACATTATATTACCTTCATTATTATGTTGTCTACACATGCTGTACGAATACGCGCTGCAGTTGCAGGAGAATCTAATCTGAAATGACCATAAATATTCATATCTTTACGTGCAGCTTTAATTGCTTCTTTAATAGCAAAAAAGACAGATGATGCCAAAAACAGAGGTGGTTCTCCAATAGCCTGAAAATATATTCAGATATTACAAGTTGAAAAAAAATAAGAAAAATATATATATATTGAATATATATAAATAAATAAATAAATAAATAAATAAATAAATATATATATATATATAAATATACATACTTTTGAAGAATAAACAGTTCGAGGATTAGGAGCACCTTTCAATAATGAAACATTAAATTCTTGTGGTATATCAGCAAATCCTGGTATTTTATATGCTCCAGGTCCTCTGCTATAAAGATATCCAGTTTGAGAATACATCAATTCTTCTAATGTAAATAATCCATAACCTTGGGTAAAAGCACCTTCTATTTGACCTATGTCAATAGCAGGATTTATACTTTCTCCTACATCCATCACGATATCTGTCCTCAGTATCTATTTTGATATATACGACCAATTAGTTTTTATATATTATACAATTTTATATATGCACTGTAGAATATATTTAAAAGAAAAAAAACTTTGGACAAAATAACTATTAAAAATTAATCTAATAAATGATATGGTTAAGTTAAAAACGATACATACTTGGTGATCACCTGTAAGACAATCGATCACTACTTCTGTACAAGCAACGCCGTAAGTAAAGTAATTATAAGGATTTCCTGAATTAGTTACAAAAGAATAGCCAATGTTTGGAGTTTGGTAGAATCCAGTTGCTGAAAGACTGATTCTACTCAAATATGCCTTCTTTATCCATTCCTCCCAAGTGCCATTTGGATTATCATCAATTATAGGTTTCAATCGTTTCATAATATCATTGCATGCGTACTGAAAACAAAATATAGTTGTGTAAGTAATTACAAAGTACATTAAAGGAAAATATATTCATATATTTTATGATTTATATGTAAATACCATGAGAGCCATGCCATTTAAATCAGATCCACAACTTGCAGCAGTGGCAGAAGTATTTGGTACTTTATCTGTAGCAGTTTCAACAATATGGATCTTTTCTGGATTCACTTTTAACACTCTGCTTGCAACCTAATATTTAATGTATTTGATATAGTAAGATTATATTATTAATAAATTTACATCAATTATAAATAAATATTAATAAGTACTTGAGTCATTTTCGTATGTAAACCTTGTCCCATTTCAATTCCTCCATGACTAATTAAAACAGAACCATCAGTATATATATGAACAAGTGCTCCAGCTTGATTTAAAAATAAAGTAGTAAATGAAATTCCGAATTTCACAGGTACAACAGCTAATCCTTTTTTCTTATATCTATGATGTCTATAGAACAAATTAAATACAATATTAATAAATAAATATAACAAGAATATAATAAAATATAACATACACACACAGATACGTACTTATTAAATTCTTCAACTGCAACTTTTCTTTCATTATAATGAGCAGAACTTAAACATTCTTTCCAGCAACGATCTAAGGTACAACGAAGAAGCTGTTGATTATAGTGAGTTAAATCTCCTTCTTTATACATATTTAATTCTGCTATCTGTAAAAAAAATTATTTTTTTAAGCATATAATTAAGCATGTTTAATAAGTATGAATCTGTTTAAATGTAATACCTTTATAACATCAACTTCTAAAAATTCAGCAATATGTCTAATAATGTTTTCTGCAGCAAACATGCCTTGCGGACCGCCGAAACCACGAAAAGCAGTATTAGAAGGTAAATTTGTTTTACATAAATAACCATATGCATGTGTCACTGGTATTCTGTAGGAATTCTCAAAATGAAACATTGTACGTTCTAATATCTACAAAATAATTGAAAATATTATTTATTATATAAGATATTCATGTGCCTTTATTAATTTCATAATTAATATGCAAGATTATTTACTGATGCAGAGAGGTCAACAGAATATCCTGCATTATTATATATATGTATTTCCAAGACATCTATCAAACCATTTTTTTTAAATCCAACTTTATATTTGAAATGGAATGGATGTCGTGTGCCCATCATCATCATATCTTCATCTCTATCCAGCATGCAACGCACAGGTTTGCGCAATCTGCCAAAAATTGAGAACATATATCATTTTATTTTATGTTAAAATTAACATACAGATTTTATGAATTTATTTTTAATTCCTTTAATAACGTACACACCTATGTGCAGCAAGTGCAGCTGGTATAGCAAGCATATGTGGACGAGATTCTTTTCCTCCAAAACCACCTCCTAGTCGTTTAACACGGACATTGATTCTATTTAGATGCACATTTAAGACATGAGCAACAAGCTTCTGTACTTCAGAAGGATGTTGATGTGCACAAAACATTTCTAGTTCATCTTCTTCTTTTGGTATAACAATAACAGCATTTGTCTCTAAATAAAAATGTTCTTGTCCACTTGTATGTATTTCACCTTCCAATATATAATCAGTTTCTGCAAATGCTTTTTTTGCATCTCCTTTAATAATACGTTTTGAAAAATCAGAGAAGAATGAATTATGTTTAATAGCGTCCTAAAAAAATAAATTATAACATTACAAGCCTCAAGGAAAAATTTAGTTGATACATACACATTCAGCTATATATATGTAAAAAATATTAAGAAAGAAGAAATATATAACGATTGTTATATTTTATTATTACTAACCTCTATAGATATAATTAAGGGTTGTATATCTTCATATTCCACAATAACGCTTCTTGCAGCTTTTTGTGCTGTAACTTGATCAACTGCAACGATTGCACCTATAACTTGTCCTTGACTAGTGACCTGAAAAAAAATGATACATGTATTGACATATAATGAAACATATATCATATGTTTCCACATTAGATAATTTGTTTTTAACATAAATTTCACTCTCAAATTACCTTATCAGATTTAAATACTTCATCATCATATACAATAGGTCCAACCCAACGTCTATCATCAGGAATATCTTTTGCAGAAAAAAATGCTTCAACCCCTTCCATCTCAAGAGCTTTTGATGGATCAATTTTTAAAATTTTTGCATGTGATCTTGTTGACAACACAAGACTTAAGTATAATTCTCCATTAACTGAAGGCATGTCATCACAATAAATTGCTTCACCAGTTGCTTGTTTAAAGGCACTGGTATGAACAATTGGTCGTCCTAATAAATCAGTATGAGCTTGTTCTTCAGGTACCTATATATATTCATACATATAATGATTTTGATACAAAAATCTCAGCAAACATTATTAACAGATATTTATATATTGAATTAATAAATTTTTTATATGTACATACAATTTGATAATATTGTGAACTTTTTGGTGGTTTATAATGGAAACATTCTGATGCACTTATTATTTCACTTGGAAGTGGCTCTATATTTGACGAATTTATCGATAAACATTTAGTTATATGTAAATATCCTTTGAAAAACAAACTGAAATATGATATAAATGTATTTATAGAAATAATAATTTTTTCATTATTTATTGTATATATAATATACTTTATATAACATACCTTAGTGTAAGAGCACGACGATACATTATCATTCCACCAGGAGCATTGTCTGATAAATCATTTTCTCTAAGTAATGAATCATATACAATCTCCAATATATTCTCATCCCATTTTCTAAAATTATAAAAATTATTAATTATTTCATTAATTGCCCATTATGTACAAAACATTGAAAATTATTGAAACTGATAGATTTTAAATACTGATTTGACAAACCTATTAATTATATTTTTACACGTCTGAAGAGCCATAGTAGTGGTTGGCGCCTTTCCGCCAAATGATAAATATGCTTTTTCTATTATACGAGTTTGATCTTTAAAAAATACATTAAAAGCCATATTCACTATTGCTATGTCATCATCTCGCCTTCTTGCTTGTTTATAAGCAATAAAATATTGATTCTAAAAAAGAAGATACACATAATCTTTTATATTTTATATATTACAACTTTTGTAGTAATTTTAACTTGTTCTTACCTTATAAGAAAAAGGAATTATAATTGAAACAAGAATTTCTTCGGGCTCTACAATATTACTCCGATAACCAGTAAAAAAATTTCTATCTAATAGTACTGTCCTGCATCCTTTTTTTAAACTATGCAGAACTAATTTTACACCAGCAGCTACAAATATTGGAACTAAATCTGATACAGGACTTCCAGTTATTATATTTCCAGCGACACACTGCACATTATAATATTATTTAAATCATAGATACTATGATCTTAAAAATTTAATAAAAAAAATTATAAAAACTTACAGCTACATTTCTAATTTGTTTACCACCAAAAAAATGTAACATTTTTACTATCTCTGTAAAAATTCTTGTCTGAAAATCTAAAAGAATAATTATATTAAATATATGAAAAAAAAATATATATTTTTCTTTTTTTTTTTTTAATATTTAGAAATAATAATTCACCTGGTTTTATTTTGATATAATGCTTAAGAGCATTTTGTAATTCATTCAAAGTTATACTTGCACCAATTGTTAATGCATCATTGGATTCTGTAATCTCATGCAGCTCTTTTATTTGTGTTGGGTGTATAATTATTGGATAAAGGAAATGTTTGAATTTTACTTCCACACCTGGAATGTAACTTAAATATGTAATATAGTAACTATGTTATATATGAAATTAAAATAAAACGAAGAAAAAATACAAACCAACTTCTGTATTTCCAACTACAATTTTGGCAGATGGATACTCATGTTTAAGAGTAAGTAATTGTGTTAAATTTATAGGTCTAAACCAAGTTACATTTTTTCCTTTTAATATTAAGTATTGCTCATTAAGATAAGAAGAGACCTATAAATACAAATATTGTTATTAATAAAATATATTGAATCTCTATAAAATTAACTCATAAACTAAATAAATGCAATTAAAAAGAACTATTGAATTTTCAAATAACTTTACTTGTAACTTTGGTGGAAATATTAATTCTTGAGAAGGATCATATGGACAGAAATCTTTAGAATTAAAAATCTCAGTAGGTTCAGATGAAAATGCTTTCTTGCAGCAAGCATCTCCCATGGAACAAACTCTTTCACATCCATTTTCTTTAGGTATTTGATTTGCCAACTGTGCTTGTTCCCATTCTTCAGTGAAGGTTCTAAACCCTTCTATAATTGGTCGATATCCTGTACATCTACATAGATTACCTAAAAATTGTACATATACAATTTTTTATCAAATTTATATTTCATTATACATTAATTAATAAATGTTTTTACCTTGAAATGCAATTTCTAAGTCTTTCATTGTAGGTTTTGGTGTGTTTCTCAAAAGAGTATACATAGACATAACGATACCAGGTGTACAAAAACCACATTGGGAGCCATGTGCTTTAGCTATTCGTTCTTGAACAGGATGTAATTTTGTTTTGATGCTACCAATTCCTTCCACTGTAGTCACTGCCAAACCATGTACAGCACATATTGGAAATAAGCACGCATTTACTGCTAAGTGACTATTAATATATATAAAAATTAAGAAAATAATATTTAGTTTTTAATGTAATTAATATTGTCTCAATATTTTATCTTAAATGAAGAAATAAAAGGATACACAATAGATTTAGTTCTATGATCGTATTTTGAAATCATGACTGTGCATACTCCACATCCACCTTCAGCACATCCTAACTTGGTTCCAATTAAATGTACTATATTTATATAGTTAAGGTTCTATAGTTAGTGTTATGTCATATATTATTCTCTTTATATATTGATATTAATAAGGATACATTTATTGCGAAGATACCACAGCAAAGTCCATTCTGGATCTACCTTATCATCTAATACCTAAATTAATTAAACTTGGTAAATCTAATATTACATTATAACATCATTTATAATATTTTTTGTTTTATATAATTTATATTGGTTGTTACTTAATTTAAGATATAATTTACCTCTTTTCCATTTACATAAAAAACAAGAGTATTCACTGTAAGCTGCTTATATTCATCATTAGAAATTCCTCCATTGCGTATTTTCAATTTGTGATTGGTATCATGTATAGTGTTCACTGTTCCATTTATAGCACGCTTCATTATTCTATAAAAATTATATTTTTTATAAGCAAAGTTATGCCAATATTTTTTATCTATATTATAATGTTAATATTTCAACCTTGAAATTATCCTGGATTATTTTTAATTTTTAAAGTAATTCTTATAGTTTATTAAAAATTTAATACTAAAAAAAAATATAGTACCATCATATAATATTTAATAGATTTTTATTTTCATCAATCTTTTTATAATTAATTTGTATTATTAGTAATAATACATGTATTGTGCTTCTATTTTTACTGTGTTTTTTGTGTTTTATAAACTTCTGTACAAAAAATATTTGCAGGATATTTCAATGTGAATACACAAATTTGGTTATTTATGATTTTATGTTATGATGATATATGTTTTTATGCATTTATATAAGAATAATATTTGCAAAAAAAATATATGATTATGAATATGTAGTTCATCTTGAACAATTCATATTTATTCCCTAACTTTTTTTGACTTGGATCAAAAAAAACATGGCTTATTACAGATCTACTTCCTTAAAAAGAAAGATATATAAACTACAAAAAACATTTTTTTTAAGTATCTCATTAATTAATCATTTCTTGACATTATATCTTTGTACTTTTTTATTCAAAATAACAAGATTGATCGATTGACAAATCAGCCAATAAGATAAAATCCATGTTTTCTACTTATTTTAAGTTATTCCCCTGATATAGTAATAGAGTAATGAACAAACACTTGTGAACCAGATAAAAATAAGATAAGTTTATGATAAATGTATTAGAATATAAAAATGTGTAATTTCACAATGTGTATTTCATTTATATAGACTGCATAATATAATTGGCATTATTATTATTATTATTAGTTTATTATTATTATTATTATTATTATTATTATTATTATTATTATTATTATTATTATTCACAATTGCAGTTTCATAATCATTCTTTGTAATTCATCTCTGTTATATAAACCATTATCATTTATATAGATATAATAGCTTGATGAAAATTTGTAAAAATTGTAATCTTTAAATAAATATATATATATTTTTCATATTTTTTCAAAATAATCATTTTGATACGTTTCAATTAAATTAATTATAGTAATGATAATTTTAATAATAGATTCAAAACAAATTAAATGGTAAATTATTGAATGGAAATAATGAAAAAAAAAAAAAAAAAGAAGTGCATTAATTTATACTGACGATGAAATAGAATCGCGTAATACGCGCATATGAGCATGCGCCCAAGAGAAAGACTTGTATAAGAAATTTGTATTTAAAAAGTATTCTACGCTGATTACAATATCATATTTTTCATTGATACGAATAAATAAAAAAAGATGTAAAAGGAAAAATTAAATCAAGAAAGAAACTTTCTTACAACAGTTTTCAATTTTTATAGCGACATTTAAACATCTTATTTCATATTCTATTATATATATCGTAGTATATTTAACTTATTAACTTATGATAAATTCTACGAAAATATAATAATAGACTTACCTTTGATAATTAAATTAATACTTGCCGACGTACAAATACATAAAATAATTTACTATGAATAAAATAACTACGAATGATAAAATATTACAATGGTTTTTTTATACATTCATAAACTTGGTATGCACAATATATTAAGTTCACCGAGAGACTGACATGTTAGAGACTGTAATTGTAATATTCTCCCTACTTTAGCTTGATTGATTAACGTCCACAGCTCGACTCAGAAGTATCTTATGTTTATTACTGTGATACGATAAAATATTACGATATAAGATAGATATGTAGATTATATCCATACTGCGCCTTTTAATCAATATCATTGAGTTTATCGTATCTTTTTTCAATACTTATTTTTAACAATTTCAAGAAATGAGTAAACAAGGCTATCACAAAATTATCGTGTTTTTTGTATAAGTATTATTTTCTATTGTCATTGCGTATGTTACTACGTAAACGATGTCGACATTCTCCATATGATTTTTCTTTTTGTATGTACATATACATACAATCTCATAATCAATTTTTTATATTCATATATATACATATATATATATTCGTATTTTATAACATTCCAGTTTGTTATATAAGTAAATGATTTTTCATTTGACATTAACTCAAATCGCGTTTATCTTACTAGACTCTTAATATCTCTGATATTTTATTTCTTTTCAAAGATTTTATCATTTCCTTTCGATAACGTAATACGTAAAATACAGATAAATAAGAAAAATGAATCAATAGATATATGACTTATGCATATGCCGTGATATATAATACATAACCATAATACGATCTAAAGAATTATGTACAAATTTGATAAAATTAATAACCTTCTATTTTCATGATTATTATCACTTTCATTTCATATTTTTTTCATTTCATATGTTAAGAATCTACAATAAGACCAACAAAAAATGTCTTTTTTCTTTTTTTGATGTAATTATCAGTGAAAATAATATTAACAATATAGGAAAAAAGTAATTCAAATAATTTAAAATTGAACATTTATATATGATAAAATAAGTTATTGAATAATGTTATATATATTTTACTTTAAAAATATATATATTTATATAAACATTCTTTAAAAAATCTTTTGTAAATGAAATAATCATGATAACATATTCCATAAAAAAATTACAAACATAGATGTGTTTCAATAATAATATTTTTCTAGTAACATTATTCGTAGAATATCTAGTGAAATTTCTAATATTTTATATAATAATTTATATATTTTGATTACTTATTTTAATATTTAATAAGTCAAAGTTAATATCTAATAAGTCAAATATAATTAATGAAACATGTGATAAATATTTTATGAAACTTTTTAATAATATTTGATAGTAGCAAACAAAAACCACAAGGCAGTATATGCTTTAAGGGAAAAAATGATTGGTAGCACTGCTATGGCTCTTTGTCTTTCTTTACTTCATGTCCTCGCAAAAGTAGCTCGTTGAATAAGTGAAGGTTTGTGTTGATATATCGTGAAATATCTTGATCATCTTCTTAATTGGATATTAAATCATTAAATTATTATATTGTGTTCATTTATTACATTGTTGATTTGATAATATTGTTTTACGACGATTATAGTATAATTATTAAGAATTTCAATAAGAGCGTTGTTTAGTGTAGATTTTCTTTTAACGATAATAATTGATATCTCTTCTTTGTATAATAGTTTATAAAAATTATTCTATATTCGTTAGATTTTTTATTTTTATTTTTAATTAACGGTTATTAAGAATAAAGACATATTGTTTAGCTTTATTGTGTGTTCCATTATCCATATAACCTGTATATTATTGGATAGGATGGCTCCAAGATATGAATTAGCTGTTGGCCTCAACAGGGGTCATAAAACTACTACTATCAGAGTGGCAAAAAGCAAAACAGAGAAAGAAAAAACTGTTATTCTACGACCATCCAGATTGAAGGGGGTATAAAATACAAAAATATATGAATGTGTATTGATATGTTAATTAATAAACTACTATATAACTAATAATTAATACATAATTTCAGAGACAAACAAAGCACAGCAAATTTGTCAGAGACTTGATACGTGAGGTAACTGGACATGCTCCATATGAGAAACGTGCAATGGAATTGCTGAAAGTGTCGAAAGATAAGCGTGCATTAAAGTTTCTGAAAAGGAGGGTAAGAAATAATTTAATTGATTATTTAGAATTTGATTGATTAATTACTATTACATTTGTTTAGAAAATGTATTACATTTATTATATGAAATATATATTAATCTATGAAGTATATGTTTTTTTACTTTCATTTTCTATTTCAGTTGGGTACACATATCCGAGCCAAAAGGAAACGTGAAGAACTTGGAAATATTCTTGTACAAATGAGAAAAGCAGGTGCACATCATTGATTCCATAAAATTAATGTATCTCATATGCATTATTAAAATATATCTTTAATTCCAAATTCTGTTTTATTACTGATATAAACGAACATTCTTTACTTTTAAATCAAAGTAATTAAGATTATAATTTTTTATGTTTAATGAATTTATAACGATCAGTCATGGTATATATATATATATATATATATATCAAAAGTTTAAGTAATTTATATGACTATTGAACAGTTGTAGAAGGTGTGAGATAATTTAGGTTATTTGTAAAAATGACGCTATAAGTTTTTTATTTCAAATTGAATTTTTTAAGGAAGTATTACGAAATGTATATTTTATTTCTATAAATATAGTTATAAATTGAAAGATAGGACGAACACTGCATATCGATAAATATTTTGGTAAGATTACACAAAAAGAATTGATTGGATAACGAAAAAACATTTCAACCAATCCGATAACAGGAAATCAAGTATAGTGGAATCTTGCGTAAAAGTTATGTTATGTAGTCTAATTATTGTCATAATAAAAAAGTATTAAAAACCATTTATCACGTTACAATTAATGAAACTTTATGTGAAAGATTAAAGAATATAATTTTTATATAGATGTTTGGTTAGAATTGTATTAAAGTCAGTTTGCCATTGATGATCATAACCATAATATCTCTCTGTTATATTTTACGTATACGACGTTATATGCGTATTGAAATATATAATTATCTAAATTTTTTTCTCGTGTATCGGTCAATTTTTCTTATGTATATGCATATAAACATGTATGAGCACGTGTTTAATGTTAACATGCATATTCAACGTTACTAAAAAGGACAAGTTATAAAAACTAATGAACGATGTAGAATATTTGATATTTCCATTATGGAAGACGTAAATATTTATGAAAAGATTACTCCAGAAGAACTTATTAATACATCGTGTTCGGAAAATTATGGAAAGGATACTGAATTTGTGATATTGGATAAATGTATCACTGTGGAAGATAACATGGTAACTGTACAAGTACATTACTCCATCATATTGATATTCTATCCAATTCAATTTAGTCATTTTAATAGTATTTCTAATACAGCAATGAGAAATGATAGGAATTTGTTTCTATTAATTGTAAATAAATCTTTAACATATATATTATATATAGATCCATAATAATCAAAATAAATTAAAAAAATGTTATGTAGGTAGTCGGAGAAGAAATTGAAGTAAATGAAAATATGGATTCACATCAAAAAGTTCCTGAAGATTGTAACTATCATATAAAAGATATACCAACATCTACTGAAGAGAATATTAATACAGGCAATAAAGAAATAACGGATTGCGCAGAAACTTGTTCTATAATTTCTTCTACAGCTTCTAATACTAAAGAAGATTTAAGTAAAAATAATGATAAACAATCTTCTATGGTAAGTACATTATGCCAAATTTTTTTTATAAATATAATATAAATATATGGATTATTGTAATTCTTTTAATCAATTTTTTTGATCACAGGATAATTTTTTTTAGTATATGCACTATCTTAAAATCTATATATTATTTTTTATATGTTAAAATAGCTACCAAATATGGTGAAGGAAGAATCAACAATTGAATATTCTAGTAACACTGATGATGAATCTCAAGGTGATGATGAAACAATTGCAACATTTGTTACTGCAGCTGGCCAACAATTAGCACTTTATGCGGTTGAGGATTCTGAGGATATTTTTGCTGTCTCTCTTTATGATGAATCTGGTGAACCTCCAACAAATTTTCAATTTCTTATGAAGTATGTATGTTAAATGTACATTTAAGTAATTATTCATGTAAATCAATATAAAGGAATGATTCATTTAAATGTACCAGACATCTATTTATTAGACAATTATATTTATAGAGTAGATGTGGAAAGATTAATAGGTGAAGGTGCTGTAAGAACAGTAAAAAAACCATCGCAAATAAAAAAACATTTATTGACTATGCAATCTTCGATGCTGTTTTCGAAAGAATGTCTGTTAAATCATGAAGCAGAAAATGATATTGGAAAAAATATAGTTCAGAATAACTATCAGATAAAAGAACATCAATCCTCATGGATCAGGAATTCATGTTTATCAAAAGAAATTGATGCAAAACTTGATGTTCCAATAGATATGAATGCAAAGTCTGAAGACTCGAATGTAACATATGTAATGATGGATAATTGTGCTGTGAAATTAGGTATGTAACAATATCTCATTCTGCATATAATTATTAATTATTACATTCTATAATATTTTATCTTAATTTTATATTGATTTTATGTATATTTTACAGGTGATTCCTCTGTTGATGAAAACATAGAAAGTAACCAGGAAGTGTTAGAACAATCAACAGTGCAATATATTTTGTTCGAAGACAATGAATCTGATTCGGAATTAACATTTGATGAAATTCAAACAACACTTCAAAATATGAAATCTGAACGACAAACTTTTTCAAGAAAATCATTCAAGAAAACAATAAAAGTAGAAGATGAATCAAGTAGATTAGGAATATCTTGCTCTAAATCTATTATTTCTAATGGTATTATATTTCCTTTTTTAAATTGACAAATATTTTATAAAATACGAATATTGATTACATAAAAGATTTTATATATTTAATGATATATATATATATGTATATATATTTTTTTAACAGGCACAGAGTTGCATACAGATAGATTAAATACAAGTAAGGAATCAGTAGAATGTAGTCAATCCAAAGTAATACATACGGAATGCAAAGCAAAGAGATCTCGTAAACAACAATTAACTTCAGTAAACCGAGAAGATTCTGAAATAATCATACAACCGGCATCTTTGCCAACTGAAAACAGAAACGAGAATATAAAAACAAAAGGTAAAAAAAGAAGAATTACTTCAGAATCTGTATATCACAGAAAAAAAAATAATTCAAAAAATTTAATGAGAATGAAGCAAAGAGAAATTGAAATTATTAATATAGATCTTGATGAAGAAGAAAGCATGTCACCTATAAAAAAGAATATTGTTGAAATAACTATAGATGAAAATAAGGATAAATACTCTAGTGACAAAGAAAATGATGTCATAATGGTAGGAGACTCGGAAGATGAAGCAAAAGAAAATGTTTCTAAACTTACAGGGACTCTTTTGCAATGTGAATTTTGTTCGAGACGGTTCAGACAAAAACGAGCTTTAGATACTCATTCACGAGTCTGTTCTAAATCATCATCTGATGTAATTAAATTAGATCCTCAAAAACATAATCATGTAAATAATGTTGATAAAAAAAAAGACACAAAACTTTATGCATGTAAAATATGTGAGGAAAAATTCGAAGTGGTTGTTGCTTTAGCTCGCCATGTACGTTTAGAACATTCACAAAAGAAAAAACGTATATCTAGTAAATCTTCAGGTGAGCCAGATTCTGAGGAATCATATTCTATGGATATTACTAAAGAAAATGTTAGGATACATAAAAAAACAAAAAGAAAAAAAGATCAAAGTATGAGTTATTCATGGGAAACTAAGAAATTATGTTGCAAGGATTGTGGAAGATGGTTTTCAAGTGCAGCTTCGTTAAATGCTCATTATCTACAACATGATACAAAGAGACCAGGTAAAGTTATATAAATTTTTATATAATCAGATTAAAGTTAAATTATATTTGTTTATATTTTCACAACTTAATATATATATATATATATATATATATATATATATATATATATGTATAGTGTAAATTTACATATGAGCATAACCTCTTTTATGTACCTTTTAACCATTAACAGAAAAGCAAATCCGAAGATGTCAAATTTGTAAGAAGCTAATAAAATCAAGAATACTTTTTATACGTCATTTGAAAATGCATAGTAATGTCAAATTATTTACTGGGATGAATACATTACAAAAGAAATTACGAAATACTCGGCAAGCAGCCCGAAAGATTACAACACTTAGAAAAAGAGGAAGACCACGGAAACTTTGATTGCTTTCAGTGTTATACCATAAAAATAAACAGCCTTTATGTTAAGTAACATCACTGTAGTATTGTCGATATTCTTCTATTGAATTGTCCTTTGAAATGTATGTAACATAATATTCCTATATCTGGAGTATTTATGCGTTTTTTCTAGGACAATATTAAAACATTGTAATTTTAAATAAATCAGTGGATGTTGGCATTAGCATAAATTTATCAATATTATTATACTTTTGTGTTATTTTTTTCAGTAAATTATATAAGTATTATAGTAATATATATTATACATATTGAACATTTGTGTATATATGAATGATTATACAATGATAAAAACAAATCATTAATTTATAATTATTTCATCGTAATAATGTTTATTACAATGTGATTGCATTAATTTTTGTTAACCTATCTTAACGTATACAATTTAATTGTTTTATATAATTATATTTATATTAAGTATTATAATATATTAATACGCTAAAATAATAATTTGGTTAATAGTTAAATAATAATCGCTTTAATATTAATCGCATGAGTAATGTAGCAAAAGTATTATTCTCGACGAAAAAGTAGTTGCTATTTTCAGAGATGGCGTTTCGACTTGTCTCGATCGTGTGTTACGTGCGAGTGACATCGGAAGTGCGCATGATATAGTCGCTATGTATCAAATGTCGAAGACGACATCTACCGACTTAGTAAACAACTAAGTTTAGGTGTGCTCCTGATATTGACTACATTCCATACATGTACGTATAAAGACCCTTGTACATATATTTCCGAAAATTAATAACAAAATGTCAATAATTAAAATAATATAAATATTTTTACATATATAGATGACTCGATAAAATAACTATTTTTATGATGTTCTTAAATGGAAAAATATCATAATTAATATCACAAAAAAATATATATATATATATAAGATGCAAGAAAAAGAGTAAAAACTATTAATATAATTATATTTTTAATATATACGTACAAGTAAATTAAATATTTTTGATTCAATTCCAGAAGAATTAATCAAAAATAGATAAACATGGAATTTTTATCTCACAAACACTTCTTACTTCCGTGTATGATATACATATTACATTAATTCAATTTATTTTTTTTTGTCATTAGAAAAACAAAAATATTTTATAATTTTTTTTCTTTTTTTTTTATAAAAGCATGAAACAATAATATTAATTTTAAAATTAATTTATTTGATTCTTGTGTTTATCTAATTTTTTGTTAGTAATACTACGGGCCGATTTACAATCTGCGAAAGAGAGATTTTATGATTAAATTGTTTTTATATAATTAATAGAATCATCTATTAAATAATATTTGTGTAAGTAATATGCTTTATTCTGAATTATAAACATACATGTATTTATTATAAAATCAATTGCCAAAGATGGTAAGTGTGATCTTTTTTATGGCTTGGGTCAGTTTGACATTTGCGCGATCAGCGATACGTTCTTGATATCTTTTTAATCTAAATAAATAATTGATTAAATAACTTGAATCGATTAAATACTGACTGTTTAATAAGTTTTAAGTGTATGTAATTTTTTTTTTATTGAAACCTAATTGAGATTAACTTTTTTTTGGATTCTTTGTAATAATTTGTGAAGAAGTACAATATTTTATTCTCCGTACCTTAGATAAATATCTACCAAAAAACTATGACAGTAATACGTTACAAATAAACAAACAATTCGGAGGATCTTATTTAAATATAAATATTTGTATTCTATTAAAGACTAACAAGAGAGTATTATTAAAATAATTAAATATAGGTCACATTATTGATCACAAATTTTTAATTTTTTCTAGAAACAATGGCGTTGTTTGAAGATAGTTGGAAAAAAGCAACTGAGGCATTAGATAATGATGCTTGTAACATATGGTTTGATAAATTAAAAGAAGCTTATTCAAAAGAGAAAAGAATTTTTCATAACTTAGATACGCTTTGCGAGAAGTTGAATCATTATTATGAGATAAAGAATAATTTGAGGAACCCGGAAGCTTTCCTTTTTGCATTGTTTTTTCAAAAGTAAGATTTATAAGTTAAAAGAAGCAATTAATGTTTCAGTTGTATACAATGGATTGTTTTTGTTACAGCTTTGAGTATGATCCAAAAGTTGCAGATGAAGAAATTAAGAATTTAGAACATTTCATTGTATTTGCTGAAGAAGCTGGACTTACCAAGGTAAGAAAGAATATATATATTTAATTATTTCATTTTACAGAGAGAAATAAATGATTGAAAACACATAATATGTCTATATATTCTTTTTAGAATTCAGTATTAAGAGAAGAAACATGTGCTTTACTTGAGATTGCTGCCAAACATAGTACAGAAGCTCATAAAATTGGAGGTGCATTTGGTTGTGAAGATATTCATTACTTTCTAGATTTAGATATGGCTGTTTTAGGTTCTCTGCCTGAAAATTATGCAGAGTATAAAGGAAAAATTCGTAGAGAATATGCTTTTTTAAGTGAACCTATGTACACTGCATTGCGATTAAAGGTACAGTATTTGTTAAATTATTACAGCATTTTATTTTGATATAAATTTGGTTATACTTTATGCAGGTGTTACAAAATTTTGTACAAATTCCCAATATTTTTGCAACAAAAGAGTTTCGAGAAAAATTCGAAGCACAGGCACGAGAAAATATACAAGCTGAAATAGAATTATTATCTTAAACTTCTACAGAAATCAAAAAATATGTTGTGTATGCCAAACTTCAATGTTGTGAACATTTTATGGTCCAGGTATATTTTCAATCTAATTTAAGATAAAAAAATATCTTGGAAAAAAATGTAGAAGTTTAATTTTTATTAATATTAACATATATCTGTAAATAGTACTTCTCTCATGATATTGAAGTACACAAAAAAAAATTTTATTTAAACGAAATCAAGTTTTTAATCTCCTTATTTTTATGTTGCTCTGCAACTTCTCATTATATTTATTAATATTATATAAAAATGTATTGAATTAATTTGAAAGTATTATCTTATTTTCTAAATCAATCTACTCAATTTTTTACATATAATTTGATATCCTTGAGCTATAGAAAGTACCAAGAACATATATTGTTCAAGCACATATGTGAATGCTTTTAATGTAAGCATTAGCTTGAAATAGTAGTCTAAGAGATAATATGTTTATGATTTGATTTATAATTTTATTTATAGTATGATGTGAGTTATAAAAATATATAAAAACTTGATATTTATGTATACATTATTTAATATAGTAAACAAAAAACTGATATTATATTAATTAATATATAATTAAAATGAATCTGCTATAACTTAATTCCCAACTTACTATTATAATAAATGTTTACAATAAATGATTGTATCGATTTTAAAAATTGGGCTATAACATTATATCATAAAAACTATGCTATTAATTACTCATAAACATGATTTATAACTAAAATAAGATAGAAAAGTCTTTAAATGTAATTGTAAATGTAAATTGTGCTCAAATTATTGCTACAATAATAACCAATTATAAAATATTGATAAGTGATTAATTTTTTCAATTTGAGGTATCCCTTAACAGTATTTTTTTTTATAGGTATTTTAAACATTTATTTCGTTGATTGATGTACTAGAAATATACTTAAAACGAATTTTTGATATTTCTTTCAATATATAATAAAAATTTGACTTTATTACTGCTACAAGAAACTATTCAGTCTTGTTAAAAATTTGTGGGATAAAATATAACTCGGAAATAAATATGTATAATAATAAATATATATATCTTATTCATATACATAAGAAGATTATACATAAGCGTATAAATTTCAATAGTATAGGTCACATAGAATACTGACATAAATATGAATTTTTAACAAATATGCATGAACTCTTTCTAATACATTTTGATGACGTTTTTGCATTTATGGTATGTACATTCGTATGAAAATAAACAATTAATAAAGATATGAATTTTATAAATATATTTATTCACAAAGGTTTATATAATACTTTTGAATCCTTCATTAGCAATGTGAAGAAAATTTTGAGTTATATATTCTGTAAAGATTTTTTCGTGTTTGTACATGTTGTAACATTTTAATGACTTATAAGATTAGTAAATAATTTATGGATCCCAATCTAATCTGGATTACCTTAAAAATGATATTCTTATATAATCTATTACGCTTATTCAGTCTTTACATAACAATCATCTATCTGATTGTAATATATAATTTTTATTTTGTTAATGAAGGATTAAAAAGTAATTGAATTTTATTAAATAGATACTAATCTTATTTGATAGAGTTGTGCTAATTATTTTTACTTAATTATATAATTTATGCAACATGTACATAGGTAACAAAAGATGAATGGAAAAATTTATTACCTCATGATAAAGCTGTTGAAAATAACATTATTGTTACTTATCAGAAATTTTTAATCATCCAATGTAATGATCTCTACACTATCATTTGCAGATTTATCAACTTTTTTGCCAGATTTTCCTCTTGGCAGATCATATAATGTCATACAATCTGAATTTGGTTGTCTCAATGTTTCAGAAACTTTTTGTGGAACAACACTTACTGCTGAAGAAAGATTTTTTGGAAAATCTACATTTGTCTTTATTTGACTTTTCTGTTGAGGTATTATTTCTAAATGTGAATGTTGCTGCAATTGAGACAACATAGAAAGTGCTTCTGCAGAGGTTGTTTGTGGAAATGAATTTGATAATGGATTTGGTACATCCATTATAACAGATTTCGGTTTTGTTGAAGGCCTTTTATAATTACTAACTTTGACATTTGACCCTTTTACTCCAGATTGTGCTACTGGACTTACAGATATCCCACTTAGTTCAGTAGGTATATAAGACGTTTGTCCTAATGATGAATTTCCTGTCATATTATTTACCATGTTGGGAAAATTACTTGACATAATCGGTACATTTTTATTAATAAGCTTCTGTTTTCGTAAAGAACCTTGTACGTATGTGTGATGATATGGTCTCTGAGAATTTTTTTTTGATAGTAATTTATGTTGTAATGAAGTTCCTGATCTAGATGTAGGTAAATTCATTGGCAGTGATGGTTTTAAATTTAAAGATTGACTTATTGATGCATGTGCTACTTGTGGTACTACACTTGAATTTGATGGACTGTTATTTTTTAAAGGTGCATGCGATAGCGAAGAATTATGTGCAGGTTGAGGCTCAGTTAATGATTTGGAAACTCGAATTTGGGGTGCAGTCATTTGTTTTGGTGGACTTGTTTTAACTTGCTGGATAATAGATGGTTTAAGAAGTGAAACCTGTGTTGTTGAAGGATGAGAAATAGTTTTAGAAGCTTGTGAAATTTGAAGAGATTTAGGAATATGAACAGGTAATGCATCAGTTTGTGGACTTGGCCTACTAGGTTTGCTTTTTTGAGGTAATGACGTACTTACTGGAGTTATAGATATGTTAGGCCTATCTTTAGTTACTGATGTGGTTGTAGTTGTTTTAGTCGTTGCTTGATGATACGTTGGTGTTGATCGCGTATTTTGAACTGTAGAATTACTTAAATTCAATAATTGCTGTACTGTTAATGTGTTTATATTATTAAGATTAGATATACTACTGGGTGTAGTTGTATTAGAAGTGGATGTACTCATTGTTTGTATATTACTAATGCTGGGTACAGTAGCAGTAGTACTATTTGCTAAGCTGCTTGTTAAATTAGATAATGATGAAAGGTTCGTTTGATATTGTCTAAGAATGTCTTGATAATTTCCTACTTGGTTTAAATAAGTCATGGCTGATAAAGGATCCATCATGTTACCACCTAAACTACTAGCAAGCATTGCTGATAACATATTTGGATCAATCAATGGATTCATAAAATAAGGGTTCATTAGTGCACGATTCCCTGGTGTACCTATATAATTAGCAAAAGTATTCTTAGAATTAAATTGATTCATAATGTTACCACCTTGCTGCATTGCTTGTAAGTATTTGTTAACATTCGGTGGTCTTCCCCTTGGTCTACCTGTTGATGTTAAGTTCCTGTAGGGCTTACGATTTTGGGATGCTTGAGGTGATGTTGAATTAATTTGTGTTTGAGATGTAGTTGCCTATAAAAAATAATAATAATAATAATATATAAATTCTACATTTGAACAATATAATTAATTAATATAAAAATTATAAGGATTACCGGGCTTGAAGAAGCAACTGAAGTTTGTGAATTATTACTTCCTGCATTATTTGTTGCAGCTATTTTATTTGCTAATATTTGTCGTTGGCAACATTTAATAGCCATTTCCAAAATGTTTCCATCTAAATTCTGAAAACAAAAAGCTTTTTTTTATGAAAGATTTATTATTTTATTTTTTATGAAATTATTTTTTTATGAAAGATATTTTTTTTTTGTTTTTTCCAAAAATATTCTATAAATTACACATCAATAAATATTATTTCCCCATATTTTTTATATTTATTTTTTAAGATGCCTAAAAATTAAAAAATATATGCAATTATATATAATATGTACAATTGTATACTTGATATGCAATGTAATTATTTTGAAAAATAATAGTATTATTATATATAATAACAAGTATATACGTGTTATACTTAATAGGAAATTTTCTTATCTCAACATATTAAAATTCTTTCTGTTATCTTTAACTTGATAACAATAGAAGCTTATTATTGATGATTACTTACTTTGTTACCAATGTAGGTTTTATAAGTATCTATAAGTAATGAAGCAAATGCTTGTACAGTTGGTTCTTTATTTTGAAAATGTTTTTGAATTTGCTGATATATTTTATATACATCCAATAAAACTTGAGTTCTTGAATCTGTTCTTATAAGGTGCACGCTATCTATTGTACTAGGTGATCCCATTGTATGTACTCTACTCCTCAAAGATTGTAAACAAAGAGTTAAAGCTTGACGAGATAATTGCTCTCTTTCAGAATCACGTAAGTATTTCCTATATAAATCATATTAAATATATTGTAACTTGTAATAATTAAACATTATATATAAAATTTACTTTCTTTAAATTTTTTATAGTAATGAAAATCATTAAACTTATTAGATAATATATAGTAATATTCTAATGGTTACTATCTAAAATAAATCTTACTTGTCAGAATCTGGTATCTTTGCAAGTTGTATACACAGTTGCATTAACATTCGACTATCATTTGTTTCTTTTAATACTTGCATAAGTAGTGTTACACATCTTGACATATGTGATGCAAAACTTCCTGGTCTATCAATTTCACGATTTGGTATATGCCACACACCCTAAAATATATAGTACATAAAATTTATAAGTACTTGTTGACAAAGTAGGAATACTTATACTAAAAATAGAATATATAAAAATAGTCTAACAAAAAGTGATGTAAATACAAATTGTATAATATATATTACTTATATGTTGTATATAATGTAATATAACGAAATATTGAAAATATTAACATAAAATTCAATTTTTCTCCGACCTATTTACAATTTATATATAAAATATTATTTCAGGGATTGTTCAGGATTAATAATGAAGATCTATTACATAACCTTTATAATAATCCTGTATTGTAAATTAGCATTTGATATTAGGTAAGAACTATTGTTAAATATTTAAATGCATTTGGATATTAATTATATTGAATAACACTTTTTTTATTTAATAACAATAATGTTATACGCAGATATGTGACTGCACGTAATAGTGTTATAATAGATACGGATCCAGGCAGTGATGATGCATTAGCAATATTATTAGCACTTACATATGAAAAATCTAATTATGAAGACTTTAAAGTTTTAGCAATAACATGTACATATGGTAATACATATTTAGAAAATGTAGAAAAAAATGTTCTTAAAACCTTAGAAATAGCTAATAGAAGTGATGTAAGTACAACTTAGTTATTAAAACTTTACAAATGCTTGTACTTGTAGGAAAATAATTTTATATTTACTTATTTTTTTAGATACCTGTCTACAGTGGTAGTCAAAAACCACTAATATATAATTTTACTGCATCAAATTATTTTGGTAAAGATGGTTTAGGAGATTTTAAATTTGACAGAAATATTACTGGTAAAATAAATAGAACGAAGCATGCATCTATGGCAATAATAGATATGGTAAAACAATATCCAGGTAAATTTATTTAAAAGAAAATAAGGCATGTAAAAGATAGCTACATATTTCTATTTTATTATTTTCAATCTTAATGAATTTAAATTTAATGATTTTTTTTTAGATGAAATTACCATAATATGCTTAGGTCCTTTGACTAATATAGCTACAGCTATTATTTTAGAACCAAATTTGCAAAATTATGTTAAAAATATATTTATAATGGGTGGAAGTGTAGCAGGAATTGGTAATTTTAAGCCTAATGTAGAATATAATTTTGGAAAGGATCCAGAAAGTAATTTTATATCATTAAATTCTACAATCAAAATACCAGTCATACTTATTCCTTGGGATATATGTTTTCCATATAACATATCACTGGTAGGAATTGTGTATTTTATGAACTTAAGTTATAATGTAATTTCACAAATAATTGTTTACTACGATTTTGTAGGAATGGCGTCACAATGTCTTTGGTAAATTGAATTCTACTATGGTAGATTTTTTAAATAAAGCAGAAAGAATTGCGCTAAATTCTATGGTTAAATGGTGCCCAATAGATGCAATTGCTGTTGCTACTATGATATGGCCTAGTTTTATATTAAAATCAACTCTAAAAAATATATATCCTATAATTGATGGAGCAGGACGAGGTTCTGTTCTTGTAGATTATGAAGAATCTACCGATAGAATAAAGAATGCTAAAATAATTCAGGAATATGATATGGTAATGTTCAAAGATAAATTACTACATTATTTTCAATGATTAATAACATCAAACATGACTAAATACATATTATAATAGTTCTAAATTTATCTACATGGTATTTAAAATAAATGAAAATATAAAAAAACTTACGCTAAAAAAATTGGTACTCTTCCTATCCGCGAAAAGTCCTTGAAAGCTTTGTCCAGGATAAAATTGACAATTGTATGTACCCAATAATAAATCTTTACATTTAGTAGTATCTTTAGCTGTTCTATTGTTAAAGAAAAAATGAGCAAGTCGATAAAAAGATTTATGATGTTCATTAAACCTTAATATGCACTGTTCCAACCCTGCCAGGCAATACGCGATTAAAGTTGCTACTTCTTCATCAGTCATATATTCTTCTGTAATTTACATTAAAATATGATATTATTAGTTAAGAATACAATGGGAAATTAATAAATATTTTTAATATAAGACTTTTTTATTTTAAATAATTTTACCTTTTTCTATGATATCACTATCTCTCTTTTTTTTCTCAATATCACTTTCAATAGAATCACTATCACTGTCACTTGAACTATCACTTTCAGAACTATCTTCACTACTACTGGATTCATCACTACTACTTGAACTAGAATTATTTGTTTCTGTCGTTGTTGTTGTTTGTGTTGTTGTAGTACTTTCTTGAGAGCCTCTTCTACTTAAAGTAGCTTCTTGTTTAGGAGCAGATGTATGCACTTTCTTTTTGTCTCCTATTTTATCTTTTGTTTCCTTATCCTAAAACATAATAATTTTATTGCAATTAATTTAATTAAAAACTTAATTATAAGTCATATAATTATAATACAAATATTAAGAATAATAACTTACAGTAGTTTGTAAATCTTCATTTTGAAGCCATTTTCCTTCAAATTTTCTTGTATCGTCATCATCAGGTAAAGATTGTTGTGTTTCTTGGCTCATTTCCATTGCTTGTTTCATAAGAGCATCCATTAAATCTTGCACATTTTCACTTTTTTCACAAGAATCAAATATGTTATTTGCTTTGGACATCTCTAATATGTTTTTTTTATTTTTTTCCATTTTTGATTGTATTTTATTAGTATCAATATTTTTTACCGATTCTCCTCTTTTCTTTTGATATTTAGTTTCATTACTTTCATCACTTGATAATACCATAATATCATCTGTTACCTTTTCCTTTTGCAATACCATGTCACAAACTTTTGTAATTAAATCATCTATTAAAGCTACAACATCCTGCATCAATTGAAGATGAGAAATATTCCCCAATTTTAATCGTTTTGTATTATCATTAGACTGATTATCTAAAGATCTTTTACGGGTTTCGGATTTTAATGTTTCAGTAGTTCGATTGCCATCAAGATTTTTATCTTGTATGTTTCTATCTATAATTTCAATTTCTTCAATACTGTAGGAACGTTGATTAACGTTCACAACATTTTTATATGTTTCTGATAAATTATCAGGATCCTTTCCAATAGTTTTAGTATCAGCATCTGAATCATTTTCTTTCTTTTTTTCACATAGTTTTGATTGAAATTTCATAAAAGGTCCTTCAGAACAGTTTTTAAGATGCCATTGAAACAATTGTCCTAATGATTTTTTTAGAGGTTTACCTTCATGTTGTTCAAGATATTTTAATATACTTGCATGAATTCGATAATGCACTTCTAATGCTTCAATAGAAAGGTATTGTGGATTTTTATGACTAATTCTACGAGGATACTCTGCATTATTTTCATATAATAATTTACTAGCCTAAAATTAAGTAAAAATATATATTGAGTGTTAAAAACAAAAGAAAAAATTATAAAATATATTGGTAAATATAAACTGACCTGTGCATAACAACTTAGAAATATAGGTGGATCTTCATTTTTTTTCTCTGCAATTTTACCAAGCATATATTGACACAACCATCTTTCGTCCTGTATTTTATTAATGTTGTCAATTCCATGACATGCCATAAATAATCGATTGGATGATTGAAAACATTGCTCTGCAATTTCCAACATTTCCTCTTTTCTATTTTCTAATATTTCAAATTTTTCCATACTTAAAGTATCAGTCTCTTGTTTTAACAAACGTGAACAAAATGAATGAACCATATAAACAAAACTTCCATATTCGGTCCAGATTATTACATGATTGGGTGCTAATTCGGTAGCGTGTCGATAACTGGATTGAGCTATTTTGGCTTTCATTAATAACTTATCTTCACTTCTAAATAATAAATTAAAAGTAGATTCAATAATGTATATATGTATTATATTAATACCATATACTTTTTACAGACAAACTTCTATCGTAATTGTAATTATAATTGAACTAATACTTACATAAGCCTATAGTTGGTTAACCAAATGTCTATTATAGTTCCTGTTGACATGGCTAAACCTGCCCAGGAATTTAATCCGGATGGGCGAAGACATAAATCTAGTAAGTAATATCGCGCAGCGAGTGTCCATTTGTTATTTTTAAAATAGAAATCACCTAATAAGTAATAAATAGAAGATATAGAATGTGGTAGGGGCTTGTTGACACATGGCATCTTTTCTTTTTCACCCATTATATAGTCTTTCATTTCTTCGATTATTTGGTTTGGATCACTTTCTTGTGGAATTAATCTAATTATTTTTTTAAACAATAGTTCTGTATCTAAACTTATAGCAGCAAGTCTTGGAGATTCTAATATCGGCATTTGTTTCGGTTTATAAAAATCGAATAATAATTGTGCTCCTTCCCATGTTAATTCCATTTGAGGTGCTCCATGCTCCTCGAGATGCTTAGGTTTGGATTTATTTAATCTATTTGGATGACCATATAAACAATAGAAAATTTGCTCCAAATATTTAGTAAGTTTGCTTTTTATAGTAGAAAATTGTGGAGTTTCCAGTTTTGGTATGATCAAATTCATTGTAAAGAATAAGAGCTTTGCATCATGAAAGCAACACCACGAGTGTTTGCCTATAAAATCGTGAGCAATAAATAGAATCATTATGGAAGGTGGAATACCATCATCTTCATCATCCGATTCAGAATTGTGTGAATTATGTGCTTTGTTTTTATAAGATGATTCAGACTTTGCTCTCTCTTTATCTTCTTCACTGTAAAATAAATATTTTTATATTTTTCTATAAACAATGTATTTATAAAAAATCAATAATATTTGAAACATATAACTTACTATTGCAAAATATAATGTAATAGAATCCAGGGTAAGACAGTTTCAAGTGGCATCTCTAATGCATTTTCTGGTATATCCAATTGATGACATACTATGTGAACTAAATTTTGCACTAATCTTGAAAGACAAGATTCTGGTAAATATTTTACTGAAAGTAAAAATCAATGCATTTTTATATTTCAAATAAACGAAAGGTTAGATATAATAATTTATATAATAATTTATATTGAGATAAAATATTTTCTTACCTACAAATACACTTATCTCTTTTGTACAAGCTTCTAGTTTTTCAAGACAATTTACGACAGAACGTGTCCATTTTTTTTGTTCAGCATCTTCACAAGCATTCAAATAATTTTGCCATGATTCATTGAGACAAGCTTCTGCCCATACATAACATTCCTGAAATATCATTAATACGACTATGATAAATTACTATGTATATTATTGTTAATTAGAAAAAAATATATACATCATTGTTTCAAAAAGTTATTTATCTAATAATACAACCTCATAATGTTGAAGTTGCCATAAGCTATCTAATAAGATAGCTAATTGTTTATCTCTTTCAATTATATTTTGATTGGCAGATAGTAATTTATGTTTCTGTCTTGCAAATTTGAATGTATCTTGTAAAACGCAAGACAATTCCGCATATTTTTTTTCATCATATAAGTGTTGTATTTCACCAAGTTTTTGACTCCTATTATAAAAAAATATAATAATACATTAGAAATTTTATAGTCTAATTGTAATGTAAGATAACTTTGTAAATACCTCTGTATAGACTTCAGTTTTTTTTCCACTATTTTAAGACTGATTTGAGAATTACATTTACAATTTGGTAATATAAGGCAAATATTGTGATTTTGACCTTCCAATTCTCTTAATTGATGCAGCAACTACAATATGTAAATAATTATGTAATAGAAAAATTAATGATATCTAAGTTTTATATATTTTTTTAAAATTTCTTACCAACTCTAAGGTTTCAATAACGATATCTGTGTCACCTTGACATAAGAAGATAGTAGCTTTTAGCCATAGAACTCTTAATAAAATGAAAATATTTTCTTGATGTAAAAGGTCTCCTCGAATACTAGTAAATATTATATGACCTAATTCCTCTGAAGGCATGCCAGTACCTAGTTTGTCTAAACTATAATAATATTGCAATGTAAGTTAGGAGCATATTATAGTACAAAAATAAACAAAACTAAATATATATATCATTAATAAAAATTGAAATTTTTTACCTTGATGATGCTATAAGATCAGGCTTATTATCTAACCATTTATCTGTATGAAGCTCTCCGAATAATAGTGTCATTTCAGCATCTAATTTTAGAATATTATCATCTATATTTTCATCAAATGGTGATGGATGTGGAATATGCTCTCTAAAAAACAAAAATAATAATACTGACATTGTATATATACTTTTATCATTAGTTAAAGCATTTTTTGTATACCTTGTAAATAAATAAGCTTCCAAATAAATTTCTGACAATCCTTTTGGCCATTCTTGAGTCCATTTTGTACATATGAATTCTGTGAATTTTGCTATGATTATCATTAAATTATTCTTGCTACTATATTCATTAATAAATGCACCCACATCAACATTTTCTAATTCTGTTCCAAAATATTTTGTTTGTTGACTAAAATAATAAATTAATGAAGATATAGAAATGTCTTAAAAATGCTATTATTTTGTAATGAATAAATAAAAGATTACCTTGTATCAGGACTTGGTGATTTAGAACTATCAGAACTTTTTATTCCTTCTGCAGAAGCAGTATTATTTTCTTGATTTACAAATAATTGATATACATCCATTGTATCCATAGTATCATCCATACTTTTTGTAGTATCATCTTTTGTTAATTTTACTGTATCTGATCTAAAAAGAAGTAATAAAAACTGTAAGTTGAAAAGATCATTAATTTTTTATATAGTGGAAAATATATTTAAAGACTTTACAATAACGTGCTTGGGAATATTCTTCTGAGTGTTTCTTCTAACTGAACGTCATCTCTTTCAGCTTCTCTTCGATTTGAACTACGTACTCGCGCCGATCGTCTCATGCTACTACAACTCCAAGCCCATTGCTGTAAAAAACACAGAGCACTTCTACGTCTTTTTTTTACTTTTTGAACTTCGTCTTTTCCTTCTGTTTTTTCATTAGATTTCTCATCTATCTTAGGTACTTCTGCTAGATTTTCAGCAGGTTTATCATAGATCTTATCATTGGACTTGTCGCTTTCTCTATCACTGGACTTTTCATTGATTATTCCATTATCAGTACTATATGCATCACCCTTTGCTTTTTCAACTTGAGGTTTTTCACTATTACCTTCAGTTTCAGACATAATTTGTTCATCTAATTCTGTATTTTTTGTTTGGTTTGGTTCTTCAAATTGTAATACCTCATTTAAAACATCTAAATCTGAAATTCTTAAAGGATCTTCATCTTCTATTATCTGTATATCCGTTGAACATGATTTTTTATCTTCTTCTATTTCCATATCCATTGCTGTGTTTGATACATCATTAAATCTTCCATTAATTTCAGATCCTTCAAATGTGTTATTTACTATTTCTTCTTTGTCAATTTTCATATTTTTATCTATGTCATTTGTTGTGCCATTTAAACCTGGGGATTGTGATTCTTGCATATCTGTATCTACATTAGTTTCTTGGACATCACACTCATCATCTTTATCTATGGCTTCGATATTAGGCATATTAACTATTAATTTAATTCGACTTACAAAGCTTAAATCACTTTCAGTAATGTATCTGTGCATATCTAATAAACTTTCTCCAATATCAAGCCATGTATAATTAGTTATAGGTTTCCTTAATGTTAATTCTGGCACAGGTTTTGGAATAAACTCTGATTTGCATACTTCTGCCCATTTCTCTGCCACTTCTTCTGCTTCTGCTAGTAATTTATCTCCTATTATATGATTGTACTCTGTATACAGTGGTGGATCTAACCTCCAGTCACTGTTATACAATTTATAACATTCTTCTAAACATGGAATAGCTTTGAAAATTTTATCTCTGAAAGCTAAGCCTTTAATGTAATTTGGATCTCTTTCTAATGCTACAGAAATATATAAAAGACAATTCATGTAGTCTGGTACAGCATATAGGGCAGTTATAATGTTATCCAAACATGGCCAATGGTTTGAATTACATTTCAGTCCTTGTTTAAAAGATGAACAAGCTAATTCTAAATTAGAAATTTTCATAGCCATGGTACCCATTCTATACCATAATATTACATCGGAATCATCTAAATTAGCTGCTTCCCAATAATTTTCTATGGCAGCCCCATAATTTCCCCATACCGCTTCAATAGCTCCAATATTTTTATAACACGAATATTTTAATGACAACATAGGCCTTGATCTGCCATCTGATATTTCAGGTTTTTCAACTTCATCCAGCAATTCAGTTTCTAAAAGCTCTTTAAAAATATTCAAAGCTTCCTTATGTTTATTTTCTTTTAATAATTCTAAGGCTTTATTGTACTCAGTAAGTGCTATTTGTTCCTGAAATAAATCAAGTATATGGATATATGTATGTATGTATGTATGTATGTATGTATGTATGTATGTATGTATGTATGTATGTATGTATGTATGTATGTATGTATGTATGTATGTATGTATGTATGTATGTATGTATGTATGTATGTATGTATGTATGTATGTATGTATGTATGTATGTATGTATGTATGTATGTATGTATGTATGTATGTATGTATGTATGTATGTATGTATGTATGTATGTATGTATGTATGTATGTATGTATGTATGTATGTATGTATGTATGTATGTATGTATGTATGTATGTATGTATGTATGTATGTATGTATGTATGTATGTATGTATGTATGTATAACCATTGACAACTAAACTATTCTTTTGATTAAAAAATAAGATAATTAGATGGTTATTTCATGTTCTTCTAATGAAATATAATCAAATAAATTATAACATGCAAAGGGACAATTAAATATTAGGATTTCGTAAAGTATAAAATATAAAAACAATAATGTAAAGTATCCAGATGACACATGGGTAATGACTGTCACAAGCTGGATAAAGCTTTTTCGTATTTATAATGAGAAATAAACAATTAGGATAAAACCTTTCATTTAATTGTAAAAACAACATAGAGGATAATAACGTATTTAAATAAATAAAAGAAAGATAATCATAAATTGATATAGCATCTGTGAAAGATACAAATAGCTTTTAAAGGTTATGTTCTTCGCTAAAAGTAATTAAAATGAAAAAAATTTACTTGAGCTTCTTTCGTAATTGTAGGCACATCTTCTTCTTCACTTTCCTCGCTTGATTCTTCGTTAAGTGCCGATATTTTCATCATTTTCGCCTTTTCTTCGAGGACCACAATTAATCGTATGAAACATCAACAAATCAGCCGGTTTTTTTCGTCGACTCCATATTACTATACCGTCTGATCGTTTGAAGGTTATCTTATCTGGACAAACTAAAAGATAATATTGTGAATAAATCTCATCAAGATAATTCGTATTTTCTTTTAGATCACAAATATATAACATATTTTATTGAAGAAAATATATATCTATCGTGTCATATACGCACACATGGTATTTTATAGTAATTTTTATTTATAACCATCACAGAATATTATTAATTATTGTGATTCCATATCGAATAAATTGATAGCAGAATCGTGTTTACAAGATTTTCATTTCAAATACTTCATGTACAAACAATTAAAGTATCTGTTATATATACATAAATACATACTCTGATTTTTCCATCTCTTAGAACACTTATCGAACTTCCAACTTGTTTATCTTTTCTCCGGCAGAAGATAGGAAAAGTAAAGGCATGTGTATATATTACAGTGGATTGAACAATGAATTCCAAATATATTATAAAGTAATACGAGCAGTTGGTATGAAGAAAGCAACATCCTAAATAATATCATATGTGATTAAGAAATCATTAACAAGTTTCATTTCTTTTTTTACACAACGATGTTTATGTTTTGGGGTAAGTATTCTCAATGTATCTAAATTGACAAATAAAAATCTAAAGATAGAATTAAATTACTTTGTTAAACTTTTTTCAATAGTTTTATATATATATATATCGTTTTTTCATATTTATACATTGCATTTAATAATTATTTATGACTATATCTTGAAAAAGGATTATATTAATAGATTGAAAATATTTTTAAAAATAATTTGATTTTTTTTACCATTTTTATGTAATATCAATAATACGTATATACATTAATACGCATATTGAAATTTTTAGATATTTCTCAAAAACGAATTTTAATATTATATAGATGAAAAAGCAAATAAAAAATAAAAAAATATATGTATATATACGTGTAAATTTAAAAATAAGTGTGTACTGACTTCTGTTGTAAAAATGTTCGCATTTCTGGATGAGGATTGGCCATTGTTATTGGCGCGAATTATATACAATTTTAATTATGTGAATTAAAATGGTTCTAAAAGTATATATTTTCTATGGAAAAATAATGTTAGATTATAAAAATATGATTATATTCTTATGTACACAGCACGTTAGAAAATATTTTTAATTATTATCATGAAATTAAAATTATAAAAATGTAAATTAAGTTATTCATTAATGATATTGATAATATATATATATATATATATATATATATATATATATATATATATATATATATATAAAAAGATTGATATTAAAATAAAGATAAAATAATAATTGACAGCAAAAATAAACGTAATCGTTTATATGTATAAATCCAGATTGATAACATAAGGATAAATTTAATGAAAGTGTATTATTGTTGTCACAAAGTAAAAACATACAAGAGGTTAGAAAATGTAATAATAGTTTTTTAATAAATTCGTATTATATCTATTGTATAATATCAGTGATAAGACATTGATATCAACAATATATACATGACAGGAAACTGGACCATAGATGAAGAACAGTCTGTGGATAATCAAAGCTTGCTTTCTTCTGAAATTATAAAAACCGCAAATATTAGAAAAAGATCTGATGTACCCACTTATTACTTATACAAAACACATTGGCGTAATGGTAAAATACTTTATATATCTGTTTACAAATATATAAATACACAAATTCAATATATACAATTTTGACTTCTAAATTTATGGTTTCTTATTGTTTTATACTTTTATTTTTATTACATATTACTATTACTTATATTTATAATATTTTTTAATTTTTTAATTTTTATATATTTATTATTCTACAGATGCTGAAATACAGCGACATTATTGGACAGCATCTTTTTTATTGCCACTTGGTTCAATTTTTGTACTTGCTCTAGTAGTTATATTAATGGTAAAATTTGTGATTTTTTTTTTTTTATTAATAGAATAATTAATATTAAGACATCTTTGTGATTATTTATTAAATAAATGAATCTTTATCATAGGTACTATTTAAAAGATGTCCACATATTGTTGCTGCAATTGTTGCTGGGATTCTTGGAATTATTCTTATATTTGTGACATTAGTATCACTTAATCATACACCAACGTATTCTTGATAAATTTTTATCGCTTCATATAAAAAAAAATATATTATCAAATACATTTTTTTGGTAGAGATAAAGACTGAGTAATGAAATTTCAGATAATAACAATTGGATCTGTTCTTTTTGAAATGTAATCAAATATTTGAATCTAGATATTATATAAAATTGTGATTGTAAATCTTGTATGCAAAAAAATTAATTACTTACTGTTAACATTTATTAAACATTTTGATACGTATCATGTCTTCTGAAACGCGGTTTAATGTTTGTATGTAGTTATCCAGTGTTTCTTGTAATGTTTGATAACTCTATAATTTTTTAAAAGATAAATATTAGTATAATCATGCATTAATAAATTTTTAAAGAAAATGAATATACCTCAACATAAATTAGATCCTCCTCGCTTGCATGTTTGAGTTCAAATAATAGAACTTCCAATGTATTAAATGGTAACCAAACCGGTGGAGCAGTAGCTAATAATGAAGTTTCCAGCCCAAAATATTCTTTTCCACTACCTAATACTGCGTTTATATAATCTATTGCAAGTTGACTTGCTTCCAATACACGACCTGTATTTATCATCAGTCGAAGTAATTCAGCAGAATTTCTTTTCTATAATAGAGATACATTATTAATATTATTTTCTAATAACACATTATATTAAAATTACATTATAAAAAAATATTAATATTACTAATTATTAATAAATACTTTGTATGACATTAATAACCACTCTGGTAAAAATGCTCCATCTTGAAGTAGTTTTCGAGAAATTGATTTATGAAGATCAGTACTTTTATCCTTTTCATGTTTTTCTAAAAGATATTTTAACAAGCTCCATGTAGTATTTACAATATTAGAATTAGTTACTCCCATATCTGCAAACAATACAATTATTAGAAAGAAATGTAATTTTAATGTCTCATACATATACACATACCATGTGCTGTATGATTATTTATATCAAATTTAGCATTTACCAAAGATATCATTTTGTACAAGCCAGTCCCAAGCTTTTGGATCTTCATGTTGACTTAATCTTATGCACTGAGATGTTAAGCTTTCAAATATAGAATTTTTAGGTAAGTTGAAAACATCACATAAGTGTAAAGCAGTTGTATATAAACCAATACTTGATAAAATAACATTAAGTTCAGATGGACCTACAAATTTTGATAATTTTTTTTTTTGTAGCAAATTATACGAGTTTAATAATAAAAAGATAAAATAAAAAATGAAGTTTATAAAAATTATTAATTTTTATTGTAAAAAAAAAAAAAAATGATTTCATTTTATGTTAATAAAAAGTAATTGTAATCTTACTTGCATGTGCAACAATATGTGTTTCTGATTTCATTTTAGATAATTTCAATTTTGCATCTACTACATAATATTCCTTTTTTATATCAATCAATTCCAAAACTTCCACTTGCTTTTTTATTTTATAATGTAGTATCTCAGTACCATCTATATCTCTTTTCTTTTGCGGATTCGGTTCATCCAAGAAGCTTTGTTCAATTACAGGTCTAACTATCCATCTATATTTTTCACTCACCAAATGTAAAGCATTAATACATGCTAATAAACATTGTGCTTGTCTCGATATAATTGGTGCAGAATGAGACTCTTGACTTAAACGCATTGCTTGCTCATACATCACAGATGCAGCTACAAAAATAAGTTTATATTAGCAAACAAATAACATATATGACACTTACAAACATATTTTATTTGCTGTATGATGGATTAACTAATTATATGCTTTTGATATATATATATTATAAAATAAAAATTACCTTTCCTCATATTCCCTTTATTTACATGAAAGCTATATAAAAAATTATAATAATTATTTTCCATTAAATCGACACTTCTAGCTCTGCCTTCTACTATTCTTTCTAAATCTTCATACATATCAACATATGGAAATGATACTAAATCGATTAATTTTTTTCTTTCAAATAGAGTTATGATCAATTGTCTCAAACAATCAACTCTTCGCGCCGCATCAGGATTTGAATTTAAACAATGATAAGCTTCAATGTGGTGACCCAAATTAAGATGTTGTATAAATAATATAGAATGGAGAGTTGGTAAATTATGATCATCTTTATCAGCTACTGAAATGGCTGTTTCAGTGAGTTCAATTATACAATCTGCTGCATTATGTTCTTCAAATAACTTAATAACTTTAAGATAGTATTGAGCTAAAGCATTATTTTCTGAAGTTACATTGGAACTCAACAAAATATCAGCTAAGAAAGAATCTGTTAAAATTCCTCCTGAAGCTCGTAAAAAATGATCACAAGCTTTCTGTGACTCTCCCATTTCTAGTAAAGCAACTGCTAATATAAATTTCCTAGATGCACTGTTCCATTCACACCATGTATTGAGAAGTCTAACATATTCTTGAACTAATAAAAACTGACAACTAGAAAGTAACCATTCAGGAAAAATAAAATTTCCTGATATTGGCCATCTAAGCAAAAAAGTTAAGAAAACATGTTTGATTAATTACAAAAAATTAACATAATAATGAACACAACATGAAAAAGGATACATAAGTTGTGCTATAAGAGTAATATGTGTCAACATGCCATAATGCCATGGTATTAAAGTAGAAGGATCCATGTTTGCATTAGCCATTAAAGTGTGTGCATGTTGTGCACCAATACTACATATAAATAATTCTAATAGAGATAAAGATCGAAGTTGTCTCTGTCCAGTATTTGTTTTCGAATCCGCAAGAGATAATATTGATAAACGTTGAGAGCTAGATTCACTAAAATATTTCTTAATTAATTTAAAAATCATACAAAAATAGTATGTTAAAGAATTTTAAATTGATAATATACTTACAGTAACGATTGTGCAGGTGAATACATAGCAGTGCATTCACATATCCAAACGACGACATAATATGCTTGCATAAGTACAACTGTTCTTGGAGCTAGAGATGATTTAATGGAATGCAATGATCTTGAATCAAATAATTCAGGTCGAAGTAATACAAATTGTTGTAAAATTAATAAGCTTCTACAAATAGAAAATCTAAGAAGTGTAATTTGGGCAATACTTTCTGATATTGCAGAAATACCCAATTGACTTCCAAATAAATGATTGACATTCAATAAAATTTTAGAAGCATTTGGACCATTATTTTCGAGTTGTAATTTATTTGGTTGTCCTAGATCATATGTCAATGCCTCCAACAACATAGCCATTGCACTAGAAATATCCTTTACATTTGCCAATTTACGATAAAGTTCTGATTGGAAATCGTAGTTAGACAACTGATAAAATAATAAAAAAATATTACGAACAGTTAAAAAAGATATTAAAAATTATAAAACATAACAATACACTTACAGGATCTTCTGGTTCTAATATTAATTTTGATATCATATCATCAATAATAAGATCTGGACTTTTCAAATGGTACAATTCTCTTTCTATTCCAGTTTTAAGCTCTTCAGATAATTGTTCTTCCAACATTACTAAACTTGCCATTAAAGTGATCAGATCTTGACATATGTCCTCATCTTGTGATAAAACTGGTGTTGTTTTAAAACGGGATGTGTATGACTTATCATTACAAAGCATCAAATGTTCTAATGCTTCCATTGGTCTTAGCAATGAAAATGAGGACTTTTTTAACAGAACTACGCCAAAAACATTTGGTAGCAATAGTAAACCTACTGGTCTTGTTCCATTTGCATGATATTGAATAACACATGAATAAAATTTAGACCAACAACGATTAGCAATCTCCAAATAATCTTCGTCCATCAATTCATAATCCATAACTTCAGCTCGTATTTCTGCTTCTACTGCCACACAAACTCGCTCTTTTAACATTGCTGGTGACAATCTCATATCAGCAATGAGATTTGATTTTCTATAAATACTAAGTGCTTTGGTAATATCCGTTAAAGAAAACTGTCCTGGGTGAAAAATGTAACTAATGTAGGCTTGTCTAGGATCTGTACCAGGATCGCTTACTATATAGTCTCTATCTGGTGGTTGTTCTAAGATTACAGTTTCCCATTCAGAATTGATATGCACTCCATTTACTGGTAAATGGGCATGAGTTACTGCAACACTATCCATATCTTTTGTTCTCCATACAGCCCATAAATGTGTATCAGTAAATGAAAAATCTACAAGGTGTTGCTGTAAATAATATATATATATATATATATATGTGTATATATATATATAGAAACTGTCTTGATTACGAAGTTGTTATAAACAAAAAATATTGACAGTAATACATACGTCTGGTGAAAACAAAGTACACAGTCTGATAAATTTAAATATACCATTTTCTTGAACAGGTTTGAGAATACTAAATTCACAACTTGCTCCAAACTTTAAAAAAGTTCCTAAATATAATTCGTTGTTAGAACTCAAACTTTTTCTTAACATATGACCTTGAATTCCTTGAGAAGCAATACGATTATCAATTGCAGTATTAGTTACTGCTATACATTGATTTCTATTACAAGACCACATACGTATATTGCCTTCTCGGCATAAAGCAAATAAATATATATCATTGCCATAACTATGTATAACAAGTGAAATAGCAACATGAGCTTCAGAATTACGACCTCTGAAAGCAGTAGCTATACCACTCAGAAATCTTGGCACTATGGAATCTTGTTTTAAATCATTTGAATGTACAAGACCTGTAACTATATCCAGTCTTAAAAGTAATATAGTTCCTGAGTTATAAGCAAGAGCAAATAACGCTTCATCTTGTAATGTTAACCAAGATGTTGCTGCATGTGATACTGGAGCATCTGTATGAATACAAATAAAAATATATTTATTATATGAATTAATCAATTAAATATATTAATTATTCAATAATAAAATAAATATCCACTTACTTGTATTTCCGGCACTAGTGATGATATGAAATGTATGTGGATCACGCGCACTTTGTGCAGATGCTTCACTAAATATTGATTGAACATTAATATCTGCATGATGTTCTTGTTCCTATAAAAAAAAAAAAAAAAAAAATTTTTCGATTACAAATAAATTATGTAATAATATATAAACTATTTGTTCTTAAATTTTAGTGATTATAAACTTTTACCTGTTTATGAATTTTATCTGGATGTGAAAATGAAAGTTTATGTACACTAGAAACTGTTACTACCAATATAATAACAGAATTTATTGTCTCATGGATAGAGATACCATCTAGAATCGGAGTACCCGTAAATTTATATCTTACTCTGTTTTTAACAAGATTGACATCTAAACTTTGTTCAACTAATTCAAGTACATCATGGGATATTCTCCAATAAATAAAACGATTACGTGTAAAATATTTAGAATCATCTTTATAAGAATAACCACCAGCTCTTTCTGGTACCTTTATATCTTGTAGAGTACTTTGACTTCCACCTAAAAAAAAATATTACATATATTGTTTCATTCACGAAACATCAGAAAATATGATGCCGGGTAGACATAAAATATTGTGGTTAGGTGAACTTGTAAAAAAATTCTCGAAACAATTGTTTATAAATATAATAATCGTATATAAATAAAAGTATTACGTATTTGAAATTATCATTTTGGTATTTGTATCAATTTTTATATTTAAGTTGTATAAATATATAATACTTTTATTGAGATATTATTCAAGGTTATGTACGCTCACCTGTATTCAAAATAATTTCTTTCCATTTTGTAGGTAAAGTTTGATCTGGAACCACTTCTCGATATCCTAAAGAATATTCTACCATATTTTAATTTTAAATATACAACAAAAATCTTTATTTTTTTATTCACATCACAACATTCACACAAATTTTAGCGGGTATCGAACGCGGTACTTTCCAGTAAAATTTAAGGTTGATACACAATTTAAAGTTCATTCCTCAAAGTAGAACGAGATTGGTTTTTTTTCTATTATTTATACTTGACAGTAGAATGATGTAAAATACATGTGAATGCGCCACGTAAAAATTTTTCAAGTGATCTTGTTTAAATTTGTAATATTTGCAATTGCCCTTTATTTTTTATATAGACTTTTTGTTTTATGCAGCCCTGATTTAAAAAGTTTTCTAAAAATAACACTGGGGGCGTTTCTATCAATTCAATCTCAATCAAGTTAGAAAATGCTCCTTAATGATTTGTGCTTAGCATCGTTATCTGTATGCAGATACGATTGATTTTAATTAAAAATGTTACCGGCATATTCAATGTTTATGAGATTTAACTTAAAAATATTAAAAATTTAATTCATCTTGATTGTGACATTCTTTTAAAGAATAATACGTGGTGTGTCAAAATGAATAAAAAAGCTGTCGTTGCATTTTATTTGATATTAAATATTTTCTTTTCCATTGTTATTGTATTACTAAATAAGTGGTTATATATCCATACTAAATTTCCTAATATTACATTGTCTATGATACATTTTATTATTACATTTATTGGTTTACTTATTTGCCAGAGAATGGATGTTTTTTGCGTAAAGAGTATTGATATCAGAGAGATGTTATTTATTGCCACTACATTTTGTGGATTTGTTGTATTAACAAATTTAAGTCTTGCTCACAATACAGTTGGAACATACCAAGTGGCTAAAATGCTAACAACTCCTTGCATAATTTTAATGCAAATACTGTTTTATAAAAAACACTTCAGCATCCTTGTAAAATTGACATTAATTCCAATTATTATTGGCGTTATAATGAATTTTTATTATGACATACAATTTAATGTCATTGGAACAGTTTATGCAACATTGGGAGTATTTGTGACATCTTTATATCAAGTTGTACGATATATTTTTATTGACATTTGTAGTTTTAGATAGTGAACGAGAAAGATTTGATTACAGTGAATATAATCAATATCTTTATTGGATGGAACTTTTACCACAGTTGGAAGAATATACCAAACATATCAAAAGTACTTAATGATAACATCTGTTTTTTCTTTTTTTTTTCTTTTTTTTTTATTTGGAACAAATCATTATTCCAGCTGTGTTTTTAAATAATTATTAAATGCTAAACCAAAAGAATATCAGTTTGATTTTAGACATTCATTTCAAGTAAATCTAATTGCATCTATAATGTTTGATACTAAAAATATATTTTGTAGATACAAACCTCTTGTAATTTCTGTTTTAGTTAATTAACAGAAAACAAAAGGAGTTTCAAATGGATCCTATGCAGTTGTTGTATTATCAGGCTCCTTTATCTGCCATTATGCTGCTTGTTGTTGTACCATTGTTGGAACCAGTTGAACAGACACTTAGTTACAATTGGACATTTTGGGATATAGTATAAGCTTATTAATATTGTAAAAAAAAATTATTTTTTTTTAGGACAATTTATATTTCATTGACGATTATTTTTTCAGTTTATGGTTGTATTGTCTGGTGTAGTTGCATTTTTTGTAAATCTAACATCCTACTGGATAATAGGACAAACCTCACCTTTAACGTATCCTTGTATTAAGATTAATCATAAAAAAAATATTAGTATAATATTATATATACCTTCATTTATAAACTTAGATATAATATGGTGGGACATTCAAAATTTTGTCTTTTACTCTTGGGTGGAGCAATTGTATTTCATGAAACTTTAGCAATGAACCAAGTAATTGGAATAACTTTAACATTGACAGGGATTATTTTGTATGCTCATGTTAAGGTGCTTACCACATAACTTATATTATGATCCATGTATTATATTTTTTAAAAGTGTATATATATATATATATTTACATATATTTTCATATGTCACTTTTAGATGAAAGATAATCAAAATGTTACCTCAGAACTTGCAGTAGAAGAAAGAAAACCTCTGTATAAAGTGTAATTTTGTACAAATAAAGAATATGTTATAAAGTTTACAAGTTTATACGATATATTCATGACAAAAGAAATTAATTTTCTTTAAAAATAAAATAATGAATCTTTCGATGTAAAAAAAGAAATTTAATTTTTTTTATCTTATCAAGTAGCAAAAAGGGTCAACGTCGCACCTAGGGCAAAGGATTTTGGCCTCACCAAACTTAATGTAAATTATGCGGCGATCGGAAAATAGGCGATAGGCAATAGGCAATTTTTCCCAGGTGCATCGGACCCGAAATTATAATTTTCGTTGCAATTATATATAGAAAAGTATCGTAATTCGTGCACTTGTGAGAAAATTATAACCTCTTGAGCCATCTATGTTTAAGTTAGTAGTACAAAATCATATCGCTAAAAGCGCCATTTATTATATGCGGGAAATTTGAATAAAGTTAAATGTAAAAATAAAATATTAAATATCTCGAAATGAGATACAAAGCAATTAAACAGTGTTATGTGTCTATATATTAACAGTTTCATTTAGATTTACTCTTATTTTTATAAATATTAATTTACATGGGAGAATATACAAGTTTTTAAAACATTCGAAATAACATCAATTTTAAAATAAGAAGCAAATTGATATACATCTCTTTAAAATGATAATAATTGTGTTAAAAGTTTGACGTCAGTCGATTTTTCTACTTGCAATATTTTATTTAATTTGTATTGCCATAGCAACTATTATTTTGTAATAAAATATAAAGACGTTGATAGAGGTTAACGATCAAATAGGTGATTGCATCTGCATCGATATAACTGATGCTAAGTACAGACTGGTACCAACTGGTGTGATCTTGTTTGATATTTTTTTTCTTGGTATATTAAAGTTATTATATTATGAAGATCGAGGAAGTAAAAAGTACAGCAAAAACGCAGAGAATTTCTGCTCATACACATATTAAAGGTTTAGGTCTTGACGAAAATGGTACAGCTATTCAAGCTGCTGCCGGTCTTGTTGGCCAAGAATTGGCTCGTGAGGTTAGAATCTTTTTTTCTAAATTTATATATTTATATGAAATTTCTCAAAAAAATTATTAAATAATATTATTATAAATTGTATTAAAAAGTAATTATATTTTTTTCACAACTTTTTTTATTATTTTGCATTCTATAATAGTTTTTTTAGTAAAAATTATTTTACAATTTAAATAAATTTATAGAATTTATATATTCCTTTACAGGCTGCTGGAATTGTTGTTGATATGATTAAGTCAAAAAAAATGGCAGGCCGTGCAGTTTTGTTAGCAGGTCCTCCTGGTACTGGCAAAACTGCAATTGCTTTGGCTATTGCCCAAGAACTAGGAAATAAGGTACCATTTTGCCCTATGGTAGGATCTGAAGTTTACAGTTCCGAAATAAAAAAGACAGAGGTTCTTATGGAAAATTTTAGAAGAGCTATTGGCTTAAGAATCAAAGAAACTAAAGAAGTATACGAAGGAGAAGTTACTGAATTGACTCCTATTGAGACTGAAAATCCTATGGGTGGTTATGGGAAAACAGTATCTCATGTTGTTATTGGTTTGAAAACAGCTAAGGGAACAAAACAATTAAAACTTGATCCCTCTATATATGAATCTTTACAAAAGGAAAAAGTAGAAACAGGAGATGTAATTTATATTGAAGTAAATAGCGGTGCTGTAAAGAGACAAGGAAGAAGTGATAATTTTGCAACAGAATTTGACTTAGAGGCAGAAGAATATGTTCCATTACCAAAAGGAGATGTGCATAAGAAGAAAGAAGTCATTCAAGATGTAACTTTACATGATTTAGATGTTGCAAATGCTAAACCACAGGGAGGACAAGATATAATGTCGATGATGGGACAGCTTATGAAACCAAAGAAAACAGAAATTACAGGTAAAATTATTTTTTTCTGAATTATTATAGTAAAAAATTTTTGTATAGAAAAAGTTTTTCTTACTAATGCATACTTATATAATTTTAGATAAATTACGAAAGGAAATAAATAAAGTAGTGAATAAATATATTGATCAAGGAATTGCTGAATTGGTGCCAGGAGTATTGTTCATAGATGAAGTACATATGTTAGATATTGAAACATTTACTTATCTTCACCGTGCCTTAGAAAGTGCTATAGCACCTATAGTTATATTCGCTACAAATCGTGGTCGTTGTGTGATCAGAGGAACTGAAGATATAATATCTCCACATGGAATACCTTTAGATTTATTGGATCGATTGCTTATTATACGCACATTACCTTATTCAAGAGCAGAAATAGAACAAATAGTAAAATTGCGAGCAACTACAGAAGGATTACAAATAGATGATGAAGCATTATCTACTCTTGGCGAGTTGGGAACAAAAACAACTCTACGATATGTGGTGCAGCTTCTAACTCCAGCAGCATTGACAGCAAAAATTAACGAACGTACAAATATAAAAAAAGAAGATATAAAGGAAGTAGGTGCATTATTTTTGGATGCAAAATCATCTGCTAAGATTCTAACACAAAATAAAGATAAGTTTATGAAGTAAATCTTATATTCATATTTTCTATTCATTATGTTAATTATATCCCTGATCTTAATCCATCTTCTTACATATAAATATTATTATGCTATAAATTTATTATAATTTTATAATATTTCTCTGAGGCATAGCGTAGGAATATACTATATAATAATTGTATCTGTAATTATAGACAGGATTCAAGAATAAATTTGTATTTATTCTTCTGATTATTGTTCATTTAGTTAGAGTTCAAATGTTAATATCAGCAAAAGTATATGTTCTTGTTTCAACATTGTTTTCCTCTAATGCAGTAAACATGAATTAGTTTTGATAAAGTATGTGCATACAAACTATTTAAACTAATAATCTTTAAGATTTTACTTGATTGATAATGAAAGTACACTCAGATACAATACATTAAAATTTAACAAGGTTCTATTATTGAAATGAAAAGTGTTGTTTATAGATTTCATTCTAAAGATATGTAATGTTACAAAGATAATGTTACTGTTTTGTAATGTTACTGTAAATGATCTATAACTCAAGGTTAGAAAAGTTCATATTGTAATCAGTGATTGTGACATCATTTGGTGATAGCAGTTTACGGAGTATAAAATCTCTCTACTGTAATGAATTTTCTTAGTTTCTTCATATTGTTCCATGTTGTTGATAGTGCTAACACTTCATAATAATAACATAATAACTACAGTGCATAGACTACAGTAATATTCACATTTTGGTATTAAATATTAAAATGTATTGTTCTTTGAGAGTAACACAGTGTTCAAAACAATTGTGTAAACATAGTAAAATATCATTACATATACATAAATATAATAGTACTACAGCAACAAATATTGAAAGGCTACTTCCTCAAAAAGATGAGTTTCAAAACAGACATATTGGGCCTAGAGAATATGAATTAACAAAAATGTTGCAAACTATTGGTTTTAAGGTAAGATATATATGTGACCTTAATAGAAATTATTATATATTATAATCCTTGCAAATCTATTTTATACATACAATTTATTTTAGAATCTTGAAGAATTAAGCAAAACTGCTATACCAGGTCATATTCTTCATACTAAAGATTTAAATATTGAACAGCCAATTAGTAAGTAATTTTTTATAAAATCATTAAAATCTTATAAGAAATAAATTATTATAATAATTGTAAATTAATAGTCACACATATTGCTCTATATTATATATTACTCTATGCATATTATCAAGAAAACTTTACAAAACGTGAGAACTCACGAGACTACTATTGTGATAACTACGAAAATGTGATAACCCTTCGTATATCGTAATCGTAAATTAAGAAACACAAGATTTTTATAGTATCATTTAAAAAAGTACATTTATATTGTGATTATATTATTTAAATGTATCATTGTTTTACATATCAATTTCTGTAATACACGGTATATGTTATATACCAAAAATATTATTTAATTAACATACATATATATATATATAGTAGTATAATATGCGTGTATGTGTGTGTGTATATTTATTTGAATGAAACATATCAGTTTTTCTTGTGACACATGTTGCTTATCTAGAGTCATAGGTCAATCTCGTGATTTAACTTAACATTCACGTGATTCTTTCAACACAATACTACATTTAAATCGTGATTATCTGTAATGTTTTTATTACACATTTTTTTTTTTTGTATTATTTAATAGTATTGACTAATTCTTTGTACTCTTAATCAGATATTATAGTAAATATGAAATTGTATATTAAATCTTTTTTCAGCTGAATATGAATTAATTAAAAGAATAACAAAAATTTCGGAAAAGAATGAAGTGTGGCGTTCTTATATTGGAATGGGTTATCATAACTGTTGTGTACCTCATACCATAATGAGAAATATTTTTGAGAACCCTGGATGGTAAATTAATTTAAATCCAAACTATGCAATAAAACATATTTATGATAACAAAAATTGATATAATTTATTCTATTAAAGGACAACACAATATACACCTTATCAGCCAGAAATTTCTCAAGGTAGACTTGAAGGCTTATTAAATTATCAAACTATGATATGTGATTTGACTGGAATGCAAATGGCAAATGCATCTCTTTTGGACGAAGGAACTGCTGCAGCAGAAGCTTTGGCTCTTGCTCATAGGCAAAATAAGAGAAAAAAATTATTTGTGTCTGATAAAGTGCATCCTCAAACAATTGGTGTTATCGCTACTCGTGCTACTTCGCTTGATCTTGATCTAGAAATTGGAAATATTTTTAATATTGATACTAGCAAGAAGGATATATCTGGTATTCTTTTGCAATATCCTGATACAACTGGATCTATCTATGATTTCTCTGAAGTTACAAAAAAAGCACAAGCTGATGGAGTATGTGTATCAAATGAATTGTTTGAAACATAGAAGAATCTAATAAATATTTCTAAGTAATATATGTATATGGACATATAATATTTATATTTGTATTATATATTTTTAGACTATTGTTTGTGCTGCCACTGATTTATTGGCATTAGCTCTAATTGAACCACCAAGTAAATTTTCTGTAGATGTTTGTATTGGAACAAGCCAAAGATTTGGTGTACCACTTGGATATGGAGGTCCTCATGCAGGATTTTTTGCCTGCAAAAAAGAATTTGTACGTTTAATGCCTGGTAGAATGGTAGGGGTCACAAGAGATTCTAATGGGCAGAATGCATACCGTTTAACTCTCCAAACGCGCGAACAACACATCAAACGAGATAGAGCAACTAGTAATATCTGCACTGCACAAGCATTATTAGCAAATATGTCTGCAATGTATGCTGTGTATCATGGTCCTGAAGGAATCAGAAATATTGCTTCAAGAATACATAATTTGACAATAATTCTTGCTAAAGGTTTACAATCTGCTGGGAATAAAATAAATAATGAGTATTTTTTTGATACTATACAGATATTACCAAGTATTCCACTAAACGTTTTGAAAGACAATGCCAGTAAAGCTAAAATTAATTTAAGGTAAATATTTTTCTTTTATCATTATTTATTTTTCTCTTATAAATATTTATTTATTTAATTAATATTTTTTGAAGTTTTATAAATAAATATATTTTTTGTAGGTACTTCCCAGATAAATCAATTGGTATATCTCTTGATGAGACAACTACAATACAGGATGTGAATGATCTCCTCAAAATTTTTTCTACAAACATGACAGTTGAAGAAATTATTAAATCTAACTCTTTAAATAATCAATCCTTGGATCATTCCTCTTTTAAACGTACTTCTTTATATTTACAACATCCTGTATTTAAAACTCATCATTCTGAAACCAGAATAGTAAGATATATGAAGTATTTGGAAAATAAAGATGTATCTCTTGTGCACAGTATGATTCCTTTAGTAAGTATATTACTTTACAATGAAATTATGTAATGATAATATTTAATCATATAAACTATTACATATTATAATTTTAAATTATATAATAGGGTTCATGTACAATGAAACTGAATTCAACAACCGAAATGATGCCGTGTAGCTTACGAGGATTCACAGATATACATCCTTTTGCACCAATAGAGCAAGCACAGGGATATCAACAATTATTTTCAGAATTAGAAGAAGATCTTTGTGCCATAACGGGATATGATAATATTAGTTTTCAACCAAATAGTGGAGCTCAAGGTGAATATGCAGGTTTAAGAGCTATACACTGTTATCATGAGTCAAGAGGAGCTAACCATCGAAGAGTTTGTTTGATTCCTGTATCTGCTCATGGAACAAATCCAGCTTCTGCACAAATGGCTGGCATGCAAGTGAAACCTATATTTGTATGCAAAGATGGTTCTATTGATATTGTACACTTGAAAGAATTAATAGAAAAATATCAGGAAACATTATCATGTTTAATGATAACATATCCATCAACAAATGGAGTATTTGAAGATACCATTGGAGATATATGTACTTTAATTCATAATGCTGGTGGTCAAGTATATCTCGATGGTGCAAATATGAATGCTCAAGTTGGTTTATGTCGACCTGGAGATTATGGTAGCGACGTATCACATCTTAATTTACACAAAACATTTTGTATACCTCATGGTGGAGGTGGTCCTGGAATGGGACCAATCGGTGTGTACGTAATTGATCATATGCTTTTTTTTTCTTTCTTTTTTAAGATAAATATCTTCAAAAAATAATGAAATTATATATTTACAGGAAGAAACATCTTGCACCTTTTCTTCCAAATCATCCTGTGATAAATTCTATGGTTAACAATGTAAAAGCTTTAAGAGAATCTGGTGCTGTATCAGCAGCTCCTTTTGGTTCGTCTGCTATACTACCAATCTCATGGGGTTATATAAAAATGATGGGACCAAAAGGTTTACGTAAAGCAACACAAGTGGCTATTCTTAATGCAAATTATATGAGTAAGAAATTAGAAAACTATTACAAAACACTATATAAAGGTAGAGCAGGATTAGTTGCCCATGAATTTATCTTGGATGTACGAGACTTTAAGAAGACTGCAAATATTGAAGCAGTAGACATAGCTAAAAGATTAATGGATTATGGTTTTCATGCTCCTACTATGAGTTGGCCTGTAGCAGGGACTTTAATGATAGAACCAACTGAATCAGAAGACAAAGCTGAACTAGATAGATTCTGTGATGCTCTTATTTGTACGTTTTATATACAAATACCAATATAATATATTAGAATATCACATTTACTTGAATATGTATATTTTTGCAGCCATAAAAAATGAAATTAATAATATCGAAAACGGCAAGTTTGATATAATTCAAAATCCTTTAAAGAATGCACCTCATACACAATTACAAGTTATTGTAAAAGATTGGGATTTACCATATTCTCGAGAAATAGCTGCTTTCCCTGCTGTAAGTACTACTATTTTAAGAAATCGCTAATTAAAGATTCAAATTAATGAAAAATGAATATATTGTTATTCCAGCCATTTGTAAAGAAGAGTAATAAGATTTGGCCTAGCGTGGGCCGAATAGATGATACATATGGAGATAAAAATTTATTTTGTATCTGTCCACCTGTTGCATCATATTAATTAGGCTTCAAATATTTTTTTTTTTGTACAGTTATTTATAATAGATTTACATAAGTATTTATTTATATTTTTGTACACATATAGTATCATTTGTATATATGTGTATATATATATTATATATATACACACACACATATATATATATAAATGTATATATATATATACATTTCGTTAAGAGCATAACTTTTAAAACTGATAATTGAAATAAAATTATATATTTTTGGAGATATGAATGTAATGAATTATTTATATATATAACAAGTTCTTTAATTATAGATCTATAATTACGATCGCGTCTTGTACCTTATGTCTTGTATTGTTTTCATTGTACATGATAAAAAAATGTCTTCATATATGAAGACTATATCTTTAATTTGTACATTTTCCAATATTTATTCGTCTATAGATATTGTTAATTCTATTTTCATTAAAAAGTAAAGAAACGTATTATTGATTTCTTTATATTTAGTTATTTTCCATATTTACACGCGTTTCCATATACATCTATATTACAAACCAGGCATAAGATATGCGATATTGTCAAGCATTTGTGATAATGTTTCGTGTTGGGCTCCATTAATTTCTGGTACCTGTTGTGTAAGACATATCAAAGGACCTAATGCACAGAGCAACGAATCCAGTAATACTGACAAACTACCCGAAACTGCTATTTGACCATCATGTTCTTTTAAACGTTCACCAATAATGGTTAAACTTTCACCAAGTAATTTAAGATGTGCCGCGACATCAATGGGCTGGGTTCCAATTACTTTGTACATTCCTGTACCTATTATAGGTTCATTAACCAAATCTTTCCCACTTTTATTTGTTGGAGGTGACACAGGCACATTTCCTATAACAGAAGGTACGCCTAACTGGAGAGTTTTTTTTGAAGAGATTGGTTTAGTTTCTTTTCCATTACCTGTAATGCAAAACAGATAAATACATTAAAATATTATAGAACTGCATTTGGGTCACTATAAATACTATTTATATACATGTAAAATATTCATAGCCTGATATCTATAAAATAATTCAACGCTATGCTACAAATAAGATCTGATTCAACAATTCTTTAGCTAATGCACGTGCAATAAAGCAGATTAAGATGAGTCGTCTAGCATATAAATTTAACAACATCATAACAATTTTCATTAACAATTAATTATTTGGAAATATCAATTGACCCACCAAGTTTATTTATGAACTTTTTTCGAGAAGCAGGTGGTGGCATTTTCCAAACAGACTCATCTTTATTGGTAGGCACAGAATGAGGTTTTGCTGCTAAACGCTTCGCGCGTCTACGCCAGTTATATTTCTCCAGGTTTGGCACTGTGGCCCAAAGTTCACCTAATCGTTTAGAAATTGCAGCAAAATCTATAAAAAGCAATAATCAATAAAACAAGAGTACTCTAATAAGACAAAGGGCTATTTATACTATGCTTGTACAGAAGAAAAAACTAAGAAAGCGTATGCATACCCATATAAGGACATTGTTCCAATAGTTCTTGCCTTATTTCTTTAGCCCATAACATATAAGCAGTAAATCTTGTTTTCTGAAAAATTATGAATTTATACACAATTTATTTTCCAACTATTTCTGTTTGTACATACCCCTTTATCTTTACGTTGTGCCTTCATTCTACCTATTATTTTGCCATCCTTAATAATTAATTTTTTTTTACATTTTTCAAGCATATATAAACTATTTGCTTGAGAAGGTGTTTCCTGACCTGGTGGTTCTAATTTTCTAAATCCGGTTTCTCTGTCATCAATCATCAGAGGATCTACTTCATCGTCGCTTCCAGAGTCCATGCTATACCGTTCATCCTCGTTCAACCCAGTGGGATCATCAGAATCCGATGCTGATGACTGACCTTCATTATCAGATATTGGTTCTGCTTTAACTCTTTGTTGTCCCGAATGTGACCCTGAATTTTTTCTTTGTCGTCCAGCATGAGTTTGTTGAATTTGGTTTGGAGATAGATGATGTTGTGCTTCATACTGTTCCAATAATTGCGATGCTTGTAACTGTGTTTTCTGTCGTTTGTATTTATTTTCCGAAAAGTCATCAGGTGATTCAAAATCAACGAGCTTAGAAGATTTCTTTCTTACACGGCCACTTCGGGAAATCCCTGTGACCTCTAGATCTGAAATATAAAGCAGACTGCACCTTGCCAAGAAAAGAATAGGGTCCAAAATAATTTATAGCATAAAACTATATGATAAATTACCTGCAATTAAAAATACTACTGCTTTGCAAATGATAAAAATACAAAATACTAAGGGTGTGAAGGTACTTTTTGTGGTATTTATTACTTGGTTTTTATATATATGTGTAACGAGAATTAATATAAAAAATTAATAAAATTATGCTATAAATGTACGTGTAAATCACGCCAAACGCAATTTATTTATGAGCAAATCTATTTATGAGCTATCAAACAGATATTTGTAATGGATGTTAAAGCTATACTACAAAAAGTTACATATACTTGTATTATATAATATTATTTTTATCATTTTTATGTCCAATGCATTTTCTTTTATGTTAATATGATATTATTTGTATTATGCAAATATAAAAAATTTAACCACGAAATGACCATACACCACTTTAGTTTGTTTACATTCCGCTGCATACAGAAGCGCTACTAACCAAAATACGACTCTGAGTAAATATTGCTAAAGAATCAATAAATTTATGCTTCATGCACGCATATCGTGCAAAATACTGCAAGCAATATCAGCAAACAAGCATTCAATCTACTTGACGTTTTCTAAAATAATATATTAATATCTCTCACCGTCACTTTTCTGACGTTTTGGCGACACGAATACATCCATTGTACCAGCCTTCCGATCGGAAATCTTCGAATGCTTCTTGCGCCGCGATGACTCCTTAGATTTCGCGGGCTTTCGAATATTGCTTTGCATCATGCAAAATAAGCCTAAAAATAATAATATCTTAAGGATAAAATTCTTTTACTATTTTTACGATAAAGCCTGTTATATACGTACAAGATTATTTACTAATATTGTTTTTAAAAACAAGTGCAAAGGATACTAGAATCAACGCGCATGTCATCTTATGTTCCGGTTTGGCGCGTTATTTAAATCGTATCCGATGTACATGTGTCCTTCACGAGATAAATATATATTAAAAGTAAATATATATTAAAATAAGTATATATAAAAAAAATTTACAAATTATTAATTGTGACGTTTCGAAATATAAAAAACGTTTTTTTTTTATTAAAAATGTAAGCCTTATATTGTATACAGTAATTCGTTTTTTTTTTCTTTAACCTTATTTTATATATTACAATTAAATTTCGTCCTCCTGTTGCCAGCCATCGTCATTAGATAAAAATCTTCTTTTATGCGTGGTATTCATATATGGTCTTAATGCCCATTCCGTATCAGCAACATTGGCTGCATCTAATGTTCCTAATTTGATTTCATACAATTTTAATTGGAACCTTGGTCCAACTTCTTTCAGCTCAATATCTTTTCCATTTACTTTCTTATAAGTGTGATGGCGAAAACATATATAATCATCATGATTGGCAAAAGTAATAACTCTTTTACTTTCTTCTCTTGGAACAGGGAATAAATATTTGAGAATACTCATTATTCTATTAGCTAACTTTGTTTTAAAATTATGGAAAATCAAATGAGGATACTCTTCTGACATAGTTCCAATTTCTGGTATATCATGTCGCATAATAACATCTGATATAGTAAAATATGCAGTTGGTCCATAAGGTAAATGACATATTACAAGAGTATCCGGAATGCCTCTATGTTCGTGAACAATTACAAAATCTGTTACATCATTTGCCCGACACGCATGTATCAATTGTTTCATTTCATAATTACCACGATTCATTCTCTGCGAATTAGGTAGAATTAAACGTAATTCTTTCACAAACATCTTAAGCCTTGAACTAGGATCACGAGAAGTTGTAACAACGATTTTTGGATTTTCAACTCCTGCCCAACGATATTCGTCATCCTCGTGGGAAGCTACAGTTCCACCTACTTCTGTACTCATAGTCACTGCTAATTCTGGTCCTAAATCTTCCCATTCTATCTTTTGTTGTAACGATAAAGCACTTTTTCGTAAATCTGGATGAATTGGAATGTTTTCTTCCAAACTACGTTTCAACTTATCCTTTTTCTCTTGAATACTCTTCAATTTATCTTGAACGGACTTTCTATAAAGGTATTCTCTTCGAAGTCGTGCTTGTCTCCGTAACATTTTAATCTAATATCTTTTTATAGAATTTTACTATAAAAAAGAATATTTAAATATTATGATAGTTTTAATATTTCTTTATAGGTTATGTTTAAAAATTCACGTGTGCTTTTCTAACGTATGCTTCTGTGAATTCTATAGAAGGTAATAAGAAGAATAAATTTTATTGTACGTCCTCTACACTCACGTGTTCGCTTGATAATAAACTGAACTGAAACAGAGAACAAAAATGAAGGAATCGTACGTGCTCTCTGTTTTGTAGTGACTGCTTAGAGTCAAGTGACCTCTAGTTTTACAAATAAAATCAATAGACAACCGTATTTATTATGAATATTATTTCAACTAATATCTTTACGAATATATATACTAATCATTGTATATAAATAAAATAAAATATATCTCTCATTAAGTGCTTGAAGATTTATGCATTTTTCAAAAGAAAATAAATATAAAATATATTGATAAAAAAGAACCCTATATTTCGATATAATAACAAGTTACCGACCGAATCTTAAGACTCACTTCTTACCAACTATCGTTAATATACAAAATTACGTCGATAAAGAAAGAAAACTCTAATGAAATTACCGACAATGAAGAAACCTCTAAAACTATTTGTTCTGTAATTACCATCTGCAATAATATTTGTAAATCGTAATTATTTACTGAATAAATCATTTTCATAGAATCATAGAATAGATTATTAATATGATTAAATTAATAAATTTATTACATGTAGTATTATTAAGAGATGATGCCAACATTATGAATGTGTTAACATTATATGATCAATATGATAAATATCTTAGCTTCGAATGATGTTTATATCGATTAAATCCATCGCTTTGATTATATATCATGCGTTGCATTCGGTTTTGCACTTTTAATCTTTTTATTATATATATATATATATATATATATATATATATATATATATATATATATACACAAGCCGTTCATATCGTCAAAATAAAAAAAAAATTAACGCGGATGTGATGGATTAAAGAATTCAATATTGATTGTTCGACAGTGTCTGGGTAAGCGAATAGACATGAGCTATTGTTCCCGCCACTTGACTCAATTAGACGGTCAATCGGAGTTACGTAACACGCAAATATTCACCTATCTAATGCTCGTGTTACTACTACATAGATATAAGAGACTAACGATTAACACCCTACCTTGAACAACGATTTAGCCAATGAATGAGCGATGTTGTCGACGATACATCACACATCATTGATGAGGATACTTTTACATTTTCGTCTTGCTTGTTTTTTCCTATATTAAACATGTACGATAAAACATGTCTTCCTGTCTTCTTGCTACATTATAACTTCTATATATGATATGCGTATGTATGTATATGTGTATCTACCTTGCATAAAAAAAAAAAAAGAAGATTGATACATCAATGTCGATGTTTCATAAAGACATAATCGCTATGTAATATCAATTAGATTTGCTTGTTAACGATGGGATCTAATGAAACTTCTTTAGTTTGCCTATACATTGTATATTAAAAAAAGTAGTCTGTATTTCGAAGGTTAAACGAAGAAATAGACCCTTTCATAGATTTCCACTAATGATTTATGTAACAATGTTGAAAAGGATAAACGAATTAAAAAAATTCCATCGTATATTCTAATTTAGAGTTTTCCAAATCTTTATGTCCCACTTTCGAATACGACATTGTTTTTCTCAGTCCAGTCGAAAATATAATAATTGTTGCCAAGAGTTAATCGATAATGAATTCAAAACAGATATGCGATGTAAATGTAGATCTACAAGCTGTGAGGAAAATACGAGATAAGTATTAATTCTCAAATGTTATTTTTAATTAAATTGATTTTGAATTATTCATCCAACGATTCTCAATGAGTAAAACTTTCCTATTATGAATACGTAAAGTACTCTCACATATTTTAATATTTACGACAAATTTGGAATCTCTGATTAAATCTATTTTTTTAAAACACACATTTAAATGACCAACAGTAGTCATAATAATTCAATTATTACAAGATATTAATCAATTCAAAGAAATCGATGATTCATGAAAGAAAATAAGATATATGTATTATACATGTTTATGTGTATATATATATATTTTTTCATCGTAGTATCGACGTGACACATCTAAAGTACCACGCTTATTCCATATACTTTGTTTTTGTTTTTTCTTCTTTCTCTCCCTCTCTCTCTTTCTCTCTCTTTCTCTCTCTATCTCTCTCTTTCGTGGTATTTGTCGTTGGCTTGGAAAAGATCATGAATGATTGATAAGTAATGTAAGATGTATCATCTTAAAAAAAAAGAAAGAGATATATTCCACAATTACATGTAATGCAAATCTGCAAATATGAGATTCTTTTTCCATCCGAAACAATTTTCATAATTTAAAACTAGACATACATATCTAATTTGAAATCTTATTCTTTGATGACTATATTGACGGCAATTTGATATTTATCGTAATTGGATACGCATCCGTAATTTTGTAGTAATGTATTATAGAAGAATTGCGATCAACAACGTTGTATGTGCTATGAGATAACTATTAATTAGACGTAAATGATTGCGAGATTGAAAAATATAAAAAAATATAAGAAATCAAAAGAAAAATAGAAAAAGAAAAAAAGCCAAGTATAATAATTATCAAGTAAACTTTCGTGAATTAATTTTTGCCCTTACGTAAGATTTGAAAGGAATGTAAATTAGAATCTAATGTGGGACTTGATACATTGAGTGTGTAAATCTTAAAAGGTCGTTATTTTTTTTCTGTCTCATAATTTACACATACTTTTATATGTATTGAAAATGGGAGTAAAAATAATTGATTATAATATATAATAAAAATAATTATTATAAAAATAAAATTAATTATTAAAAGATAATAATATTATAAAGATAATTAAATATATACGTATATATATATATATATATATATATATATATATATATACACACACATTTACTTGATTTCTATTAGTTGCAATGCACGTGTAGATCGAAATTTGTTCAAATATTGATTTTCTTTTCTTCTTTTTTTTATTCGTCTTTCCTCTTAAGCGATATTTCAATGACGGTGTTACGATTTGAAGAAACTGTTGTATACTCGAAGGAAGTTGAATGGAAATCCCGAAAACGTTCTCGAGATTGGAATTCCCATCTTGTAACTCGAGCATAAATGAGAACGTCTTTTTCAATAGAATTTACATAGCTTCATTTTTTCTTTTTTTTTTTTCGTATTTTTCTAACTAATATTTGCGTTTGTCGTATTTTCCTTTAACCGTAGAAAGAATAACATTACGGAAAAGATTGCTTTTAAGCGGAAATATAACATATAAAATATATCTTAATATATCGGAATAAAATATATTGTTGATAGTTTTAATGTTAATCGATAAACATTGTTTGATTTTAAATGTGAAATTTGTTGAAGAGTTCTGGAGTATTACAAATGGTTTCATCGTTGAAACGAACGGATTCTGTTACCTTGCGGAAAGCTAAGGGAGAATAACAAAAAAATAATAAAAAGAGATACACGTACATATATATATATATATATATATATACACGCATACAAACAGACACATACATGTACATGCATACATACATATATACATAATTGTTCAAGGGAAACTGTTAAGTAAAAACTTAACAATTCACTGGCTCTCGGTCGAGGCTGTCCTCGTTCTTATTTTTTTTCTCGTGAAATTACGAAGTGACTACGTAAAAATTATATTACGATTAAATTCCTTTGCTGAAATATCGACAGAATTATATATTATTCAAGAACGAGTATTGGTTTCTAAACTGTGTCTGATCAAGATATATACTGATATACTTTCGTAACGATCATAACATTCGTAATGTTTATAAGAGATGTATCATTAAGATATACGTGACTCTTCTGTAACAGCAACAATAACAATAATAATGATAACTATTTAGTACACGTAAATATTTAAATAAGACGTTTGAACGCGTCAAAGTCGAGAAGTAAACAAAACGAAGTAAGCGAGTAACCTAATCAATCTTACTGTAATTGTAGAACTTATATTTTCTGTCGCAAACAAGAATCTAAAAAAAAAAGAAAATACACATGATTCTCCGAAAATGAACACTATAAATCGTCACGATGAATCTTTAAAGATCGTAAATATTATCTAAATTGTAAATAATTATTTTACTTCTTCTTCTCTTTCTTTTTTTTTTTGGAGTTATCGACAAATATTTTTAATAGCCGTGATTATAAAATTATTATTACTGACTTTGCACTCGCCGATAAAAGAAACGCATGAACGACTGTCGTGTGAGCCATCATCAAATACAATTACTCATAGCTAACATATGTAAACTATAGAATAGTTGTATATCTATATACATGCATACATACATACATACATATATACATACATATATACACATGTGTATACATATTCATCTTAGAAAGATGTCTTAGATAATTTTACATCTGATATCTACGACTACTGTGTTTGTTTTATCTCGGAGGTATCGATTGTGAGAGACTTTGACGCCTGCACGAGAATTATCCAAAGATGATATCTCCTTCTTGCAATAGAGCTGACGAGGAGAGTTAAAGTCATTCACTTTCTCATTGTTGATAAAGTAGTCTTATCCAATAGTAGTAATACCAGTCGTGGAGTAATAGCGATAGTAGTACCAATAGTAGTAGTAGTAACAGCACTAGTAGAAGTAAGCATAGATTGGTGATAGCACACTTAGTATCTACTTAGTAAATATTTACTTGATATAATATTACACTTCTATGTTCGGAATAAAAGTCATATGCTTTAACATTTTTATGTCAAAAATATTTGTAGAGAAAGACTATTAATTGATTTCCAAAAGTCATTTTCGGCTTATCTTGTTTAATGTTAAAGGAATATAAACATTAAAATATTCAAAATTGCTTAACCCAATGATTAGTGATTATAACCTTTAGAATCGGTGCCTTCTTGTAAGGAAAATAATTAAAAAACTTCATCGATTACTTCATCGAATTTCATCGAAAGAAAAAGAATTTCTTCTAATCAAGCGAATCTTTCGACGTAGCGATGAAATTAAAGTTTCAATGTATAAAAATTGGCGAATATAGGAATGTTATTTTCAATCTAATCTATGAAAGTCAAAGTTCACTTGAGATTTTTCATCGTTGGAAATAAATTAATATCTATCATTTTTAAGACAAAACGATCGTCGAAAGTTTTTCAAACTAATAATACAATATTTCTCAAGGTTTATACATGAAAAAAATTTAATACGTCAATGAAAGAAATCTTATCGCAACTTCCTTCCTCTTAAATCATTCTTCTTTATCTTTTAAAATTATCGCGAATTTTCAAATATCTTTGACTGATAATCATCAGATTTCATTTTCAGTCAGACCCTGAAAGAAAAAAAAAAAAAATATTTAGATTGAAATTCATTGAAAATAATTCAAAGTTAGTTAGAACAATTATAGCAGAACTTTGTCTATAATTTTTAAAGAAGAGTTATAGAAAAATCTAGAGTAGAGATTCCCAAAGTGTGGCTCGCGTAAAATATTAAAATATATGTGAAAATAGTTTACATATTTATATTAATAGAACATGTCGGATGAATAATTGAAAATCGATTCAAATAAAGATCACAAGAGAATTAAATATTTTGTATTCAGTTGTTTCTCATAGAAAACTAAACTATACGAAATCAATCTATGCGTAAAGATACTATAGTAAATCTATACGAAATCAATTTTCAATTGATAATTATCAATCAACTTTCGAGAGTAATTACACTGTCAAGCGAGACGTACAAATTTATATCGTTTTCGAAAGTGGGTCTCGGCTCGTAAGAGTTTGGGAAGCCCTGCTCTAGACAATTCAGTAGGGTTCATAGCAGGGAATTGTCGTGTTCATAGAACGAAAGAGTGCCAGCACCGCAGAGAGTTGGAGCGCTGCTGCGAATGTATAAAAGCTGGCGAGTTAACGGGAGGATACAGTTCCATCTCGGTGAGCAGGCTGATACCGATGCGCGGAGAAAGACCTGAAAAGAACGACGAGCACGAGGACGTATTCTACTATATTGCAGCAAATTTTTTTTCTTGCTCCTATCCAACTACAAATTGCTGAAATAAGAGGAGAACGATTAAGAAGAAGATATAGAAGAAGAAAAAGAAGATAATAGCGCCATTTATTGGTGGCGCTCAAATGTGCCTCATTTGATAAAGAAAGATAGAAAGAGAGCGAGAGAGAGAGAGAGAGAGAGAGAGAGAGAGAGAGAGAGAGAGGAAAAGAGCGTTCGCGAGAAGGAGAGAGAATCAAGTGAAAGAGGAAGAGAAAGATTTTAACACAAGAGAGACAATCGGGCTTCCCCCATATTTTCCTCTCAATATAAATATATGTGTGTGTATATGTATATATATATATATTTCAGCTGCGTAGAAAACTAGTTGAAAGAAACAATTTTGTTTCTATGCTCGAAAGAGCACATTGTGAGATCCACTCGTGAAAGAAAAAGTAAAAACGACGAAAATATCTACAATAAGTGAAAGTATACAGGAGTTTATATACGGTGTCATAAAATTGTATGCAGATATAGAATCGACAGATCGTTCTTTTAATAACAAAACAAAGAAAAAGAGAGAGAGAGAGAAGATAGACATTTTTGAAAGAGTATTAATCATATCAACGTGGTGAGTATCGAAGATATCTTTCGACGATCTTTATATGACTCGATTAAGATCTACAGTGTGCCTTGTTACAAATGTTTAGTGTCACATTACATACCTGTGTTCATGAATATATGTTCTAATGTTCCTTATAAGTTTCATTTTTCTCGAGTACATTTTACACGAGCGTTTAATTTACTTTAAGATAGTCTCGCAGTAAAGTGTCAATTAGTCACGTTATAGTATATATAATTTCAGTTTTAGAGATACAGCAATGTAGCGATCATAATTCACGTACGCGACCAGGTTAGATAGTTTCTTGAGACTTCGTAAGCTGTAAAAAATTTGAGATAAGTAAGATATAAGTATAACATTTACATGTGCATAATTTCTGAAGTATTTCGTCCAATATTTTACTATTTATAAATACCCCTCCCTGTTAGTTAATCCATTGGTTGATCAACTTTCTTGCTTAGAATATATAACGTTTACATATGTATTATTTCTGAAGTATTTTGCCAATATCTCACGATACTTTTCGTTGGTAGTTGATACACTGGTTGACCAACTTTCGTATTTTCTACAAACGATTACGTAAACGGTCGATCTATGCCATAGTCTCCACGATTATTTCGTAGTCATTTCACTCCTTGCATCTACAATATGTGATCGTTTTGTTGTATCGTTAACTAGTTAGATTAAATGTTTTACGAAATATTTCGAAGATTCAAACGATAAGTAGGATCATTTGTGAAAATCAATCGACTGATCGTTCGTCCTGTTTTCTACTATATCCTCGTATGAAATTTGATATGAGAACGCGAACAGAGAATAGAGAAACAGTAATAACAAAATATATTTCTTCTTACTACATCACGAGATATAATCTTGTATTACGTGACCAATTAAAAATAATCCCTTGAAAATGACTAAACACTTTTTTTTATCTTTTGTAATCTATAAACTGAATTAAATACATATTTTTCTTGTTGCAATAAATCGTTTCTATATACGTACTTCTTTAACAATTTCACAACAAAAATTACATTGGGTAAATGGCATATGTTTTTCTTTCTCTTGCTTCCTCCTTCGTAATGACTAGAAATCACTTACCAAACGTTTTTTTTTCCTTTAATGTATTTATGGTTGATGATACGATGGTTAATTGCAATGTAGCAAGATAACGCTCCTTTTTCTTTTTCTTTTTTTTTGCAGTAACAAATTGTAGGATTCACAGAACGTCGTTTCTTTCGAACAGATCATTATTAGAATGATCGATGTGTTTCTTCGATCTTAGATATTTTTTACACGTTAAAAGTATCGGTGTAAGTGTTCACTTACGTTTATCATATTCATTCTCATAGAGAAACTAACATTTTTATTACCTTAAATCACAATAATATTCTCTTTCAATGCCATTTTTGATGTCTGGTTCTAGATGGGTACCCTGCAACAACAATCAATTTTAAAAGGTCGCCAAGTGAACGGGAACGAAGAGGTGGAATTACTTCACAAATTGTTCAGCGAGACAGCACGTAGACATGTCGATAATATTGCAATCATTTTCGAAGGTGAAAATGATAAATGAAACGAAATTTCTAATTAATGAAAGATCTCTTTTTTTTTGTAATAACATTTCGAACTTCGTACTGACCTTAGATTTTTTGATTTGTTAGATGCTAACGGCGAGGTACGGGAAATGACCTACAAAAAGTTAGATAAATTAACGAATCGATTAGCAAGAGCATTAGGAAAATATTCCGAGAAAGTTAGAATTGATGGTCAACCTTTGGTAGCCGTTTGTATGAGACCAACCGAAAGATTACCAATAATTTTATTATCGATATTGAAAGCTGGCATGGCTTATTTACCTTTGGACCCTGAATTCCCATCGACGAGGTTGAAACACATCTTGCAGGAGGCTGAACCAATGGTGGTGATCCTCGAGAAAGAAGGTGAGCAATTTTTAAGATAACCTTCGATTCATTCGATATATATATATATATATATATATATATATATATATATCACTGAGTGGGAAGACCTTGAAGATTTTGATGGAAAAATATCGCAGCCTGAGGCTATTAATGAGGAGTGTGTTCTTTCCGCTATTCGATTGATCAGGAAACTACTTCCTGTATTATTTATTCAGAATAGCCTTGATAGAAAGAATAAACGAGCGGTCATTTAATTTTTTTCTTGTTTTTCTTTTTTTTTTCATTTCTTTCTTCTATCATAAGTCCAAGATTCGATCAATACCGAAACGATATTGCTCAGTCAACTTCGTCGTTAATTATTCGTGTAGATGTTTATTCAAAAGAATGCAAAAAGAAATTAAATTAACTAAACAAAAACTTAACGAATAGTCTTAATTTGCATTAGACTATTTGTTAAGCTTACAACGTAGCCTCCTTTGTCATGGTCAATCTCTCTCAATGATAGATCCTTATCTCCTGATATTTCCACGGCTGATGACGTATTATACTACGTTCTTATAGTTTTTCGTAGTCTTTGTAGTTTGATTTTATTTCTAAAAAAAAAAAAGAAAAAAACGTACATATTTATTTATATAAATACGGAAATTTGTTTAATTGAGAATTAGATCCTTTATCGTTTCTACCATTAATAAATTTTTAAATTATTTTCTTCGTATTTCATGATTTCTCTGAAAAAGAATTACTTATATAGACTAATTGCGATAAGTTTTTATATAATATATGCATATATTTTTTATATTCGGAGTTTCGTAAAATACCATATGTTAACATGTAAAAAATAGTATAAAATAGTATAAAAGAGAAGAAAAAGAATATTGGAAAGCAGTTCGGTAAAAATCAACAACTTTTAGCGGATATTTCGCTATATGCCGGGACGATAACGAAAACTTATGAACAACTATTGGACGAAGCTCGAATGGAAAGCGACGACATTTTGGAATATGAAGAGAATTCAAAACAATTGGCTATCGTACTCTATACTTCCGGTAGTACAGGAATTCCAAAAGGTGATAAAAAGCTAATCCTTTTTTTAAACTTCAAGATAGGCTAAAAGTTCCTAGGTGATATTAAAAATCGATTACACCTTTCGATACCTTTTTATTTGGCTCGTAGTTTTACAATTTAAAAAAAAAAAAGATTATCCCAAAGGATCTTGAGAAAGAATATAATTGATTTTTACAAATCATTTAGAAACTTTTTTGACCCTGTCTTTATATATCATTATCTTTCCTAACAACAAAACATGCAATTTGTTATGTACTATTTATTTTGCTCATCTCATAATCTCACGAATGATACCGTTAAAAAAAAAAATAAATAAAAAATAAAAAAAAAATAAAGGTGTCCTGATACGCCACTCGACTATCTTGAATCGATTGAACTGGCAATGGCGAGAATTACCTTATTGGACGGAAGAGAATCGTTGCATCTTCAAAACGGCTTTAACGTTCGTCGACAGTGTACCAGAAATTTGGGGTCCTTTGTTACAAGGTCGTACATTGGTCATTGTTCCCAGGGAAGTAACGAAAAATCCTGAAAAATTCGTACAATCTTTGGAAAAGCACAAGGTAAGAGTTAAATCCTTTTGCAATTGTTATACATACGTAGAAAAGAAAGATAAAAACATATTTATGGAAATTATAGCAAAACATAAGAGATATATGAGGGTGGGGTGATGAAGAAAAAAGACAGGAAAAAAGTAAAAAAAGAAAAAAAAGAATAATATAGACGTAAACAGTAGGAAACATGAAATCATTCGTGCCTGTTTCATCACCGATTAATATGCTGAAAAAAAAATCTACATTTACATTTTCAGATTCAACGACTGGTCTTGGTGCCATCTCTCCTACAATCTATGCTGATGTATCTTAAATTACAGGTAAGATCGATTAATCGATTGATCGATCGATTGATTGATAGATTGAAAATTATATCAAAAATAGTTCCGAATTTTAAAAAAAGTGAAAATAAAGAAAAAGCAAAAATGAAAAAAAAACAACAAGGTCGCTATTAGTTCACGCTCTCTTGTTTCTAATTCTTGTACATATTCTTAATACTAATGAAGTAGCGATACAAGGACGTCATAATAATTCATTGAAAATATTACGTAAATAATAACGCGTATAAAACGTGGGAAGTAAGAAATAAGAGAGATAAATAGATAATATGCGAATGTAAATCTCGATTAACATTATCAATTATTTGCCATAAAATATATACTTTATTGGCTCTTTTAAAGGTAATAAAGATCATTCATAAAATTTAATCGCTATAATTATTGATCGAATATATTTGAAGAATTTTGTACTCCTTATATAAAATGACAAGTTACAAAAGTGAATTTATTTCGAATTACTTTGCATAGGAGGAAAGATTTTATCTTGAAAAAGATTTTATCTTGATCTTTTCCTGATCTTCTAGAATAAGCAAAAATCAATTACTTTATTTGCAATTTTCTACAAAGGAGAAAAAGATTTACCGTGATCTATTCTACTTTTTCTTGATCTACTAAAATAAGCAAAACTTGTTACCTTATTTGCAATTTTGTGTAGACGAGAGAAAGATTTTATCTTGATCTATTTGACTTTTTCTTTATCTTCCAGAATAAGCAAAACTCATTGCCTTCTTTGAAACTTTGGATTTGTTCCGGTGAGACATTGTCGATTTCCTTAGCAGACCAGTTCTTCGTAACCTTTCATGATGATAATAGAATGTTGGCAAATTTTTATGGAAGCACTGAGATCATGGGGGATGTCACTTACCATATAATGCGCGATCGTAACGATCTAAGGATATCAGAGAAAGTACCCATCGGTAAGTTTCGCTTCTTCTTTTAAATTTCTTTTTTTCGTTTTCCTTTTTTAATCTAATTAATTTTCAACGACAAGCTATGATTAAACGACAAGCAATTCTCTTCGTTCTGTATCGTAAACAAATAATTTTGAAAAAAAAAAAGAAAAGAAATTTTTCTTTGATTTTCTCTAAACGATACAATATTTTAAATGATTCGATATGTTTTATCGATTTTCGTAAACGTTCATATCGTATTACATTTCTCTTTCATTTCCATATATGTTTATTATATATTTTTAATAAATTTATATTATGTTTTTGATCATTTTTTCTCATTCATGCCTGCTTTCATACAAGTTACTATACTTATTATAATAGAATTAGAATATTTGAATTAGTAGAAGTTATGTATAGATACACACACGCACACAAATATACAATATCTATTTAATATAGATATAGATACAGTTACATAGAAATTATATATATATATATATGTATGTGCCTATATGTATAACTTATAATAGTTAGAATATTCAAATATATATTCATATATATATGATCTATAATAATTCGACGTGCAAAGTAATAATTTTTTTTTAATGGAATTTTTTCTATTTTCATTCCAGGCAATCCTTTAGATAATTGCATGGTCTATTTAGTTAACCAAGATATGCGTTTGGTGCCTCAAGGAGAAATCGGCGAATTGTTAGTAGCTGGTAGAAATTTGGCAGCTGGCTATTTGCGAGATCGAGAATCTCATCGATTTATGGATAATCCATATGCGATCGATCCAGGTTGGTTTTTTCCATCGATTTTTGAATACGTATTTTTTTTTCTTTATTTATGCAAGGCGAGCCAAAATTTCCTAATTTTATTGATTATTAAAAATCAATTACTCTTTTATTCTCAGAGTGTAAAACTACAAGCTTAAGTTTTAAAATTACAAGCGTTAAAAGTTTCGAAAAAAGTGATTAACTTTTAAAATCACATAAGAATTTTTGGCTCATCCTATAAATCTCTTTTAATTATAATCATTTATCAACATATTTTTTTCATAATATTTACTAAAAATATTTGCTGCTTTTATTTCACTATCCTACTAAGTGTCATGCATTACTACAAGTAAAATATTTTGCGCTTATTACTATTATATTTATCTTTTTTTCATAACAACATGGTCTAAAATTTGCTTTTTTGCAACAGTCATATGTCTTGTCCAACATACGTAACAAATTAATAGATTCAAGCTTTTATATTTCTTTCTCTCTCTCTCTCTTTGCTCACTTTTCCTTCATATTTCCCTTTCTCTTTTCTTAGTAACAAGTAATTATATAAGACAGCATGATATTTACGTATGTATAATAGATGTTAATTAAATTCAGTTGAAGTTTGGAACTTTGTCGCAATCTATTGACACTCGACAAGATAAGATAATTTTTTTCATTCGATTTTCTTCGTTCTTAGATCGAAATACTCTTCAATTATAATGTTATATCAATCAATTAACGTTCGATCGATAATAATTCTATGTGATTCAATAAATAAGGATTCTATCATATTTCTGTGATGGATGTGAAGTCATGGAATATTATATTAACATTCACACACACACACACACACTATACATATTTTCTGTAATACTCGTAATCTCCTTTCTCTGATTTATAAACAATCAAAAAAGGGACACAGTAAAAATGAAACCAGTTGAAAAAGTAGAGCATGAATGCTCTAGATAAAAAAAATAAGAAGAGTATATTGTAAATGTTCGAGAATTTATTAGATAGTATTAAATAGTAATAGAGAAAGAGAGAGAGAAAGAGAAGGATATGAAAAAAAGCATAGAATGGTTAGTTAATTAACTAGATAGATTTCAATATTTCTGTTCGCTGTGAATCCATGAAAAGGAAAAACGAAGGAAAAATCTTCTAAAAAAAAGTCTCGTTATATTTAATTAATTTTGTCGAAGCCATAATTCCGATAGATCTAACGTAATGCTAATGAGCAGTTCGAATGGTGTTCTTGAAGAAGACAAAAACTTGAAAGTATATTTATTTATTGCTAACGCTACGAGCAAACAAACGAATGGGAGTCACGAATGAGGTAGCAAAGGCAAAAAGGAACTCCGATTCGCCATTTTCGAATAACGTTTGTTTTATCGACAGAATACTCGAGAGTTTTCCGGACCGGTGATTACGCAAAAATCGTTAAAGGGACGATGGTTTACGAAGGGCGCGTCGATTCTCAAGTCAAAGTTCGGGGTCATAGGGTCGATCTTTCCGAAGTTGAAAAAATCGTTTCGAGAATGCCGGAAGTCGATAAGGCCGTAGTACTTTGTTACAAGCCTGGTGATTTGTCGCAGGTGAGAAGAAATTCTTTTATATTTCTAACTTTTTCTTAATCTTTTTATCAACGTCGATCGACGTTTTAAATCGATCCCTGGAGATCGATCTCATACATTTCTAATAAGAGAATCGATAAAAGCTGATTGCAAGTGTAATAAAAAGATATTTTTTTTTTTTATATATATATATAAATAGGCATTGCTAGCGTTTATAACGGTAAAGGAAGAAACTAAGATCGGTAGTAGGGAGATCGAAGTTGCCTTACAAAAGAGAATGCCACTTTATATGCAACCTCAGGTTATAATCGTTAATCACATACCGCTTTTAACGAACGGTAAAACCGATCGTCAGATGCTGTTCAAGCAATATGAATCATCGAAGCTCGTTAATGGTAGGTAATTCGTATTTTTTATTTATTTCCTTCTTTTCTCGTGTTTATCTTTGAATGCAGACACGCGATTTCATAAAGAGCTTAAGAAATTGTAGATACTTCGTAGCTCTGCATCGTCGTTACATTAATCATTCGAGATAAAGATCCATTGGTAAATGACTTTTTAACAATCGGACGATTAGGACTTGCTTGGAAAACTTAATGATGATCATTCCTCTCGACCTTTTCTCGACGTGTTTAGAGAACGACGAAATTGCTAATTGCGATTATACTGGTGTATCAGAAGAGGATCTTGCGAAAGCCAAAGTATTGTTTCCCACGATTGCAACCGTAATTGGTGCGAGCAATCGAGGAACGGTAAATTTGGATGGCAACTTTTACGAACTCGGTGGAAATTCTTTGAATTCTATCTATACCGTTACGAAATTGAGGGATCAAGGTTATTCCATTGGCATAACGGAATTTATCACGGCTAAAACATTGGCCGATGTTTTAAAACTGTTGAAGACTAACATCAAGGACGATACTTTAAAAGAGAACATTGACGAGGAGCGACGACATTTCGAGATGTTGAACAATTCACACAAAGAGGATGCGATCAAGTACGTATCTTAGTACTTTGTATACACGGACTATTTTTTTATATATATTTCATGACTTACACTTGGCACCAAATTAAAAGTTTAACCAAGTTGGTTTCATGCGTCTGAGATTTACAGAGATTAAGTAAACAAGGAATTAAGGATATTTTCTTATGTTTTTTCAACGAACGACTTTTATAACATATTTTTCTTCCCTTTCATTATTTCAGAATAATCACAGAAAGTTTCTATTCGAAAGCCGATTTAGAGCAATGGTTGATAGATGACATAAGCAGAGAGGATTATAGAAAATTGATGGAAAAGTTATGGGTGCCATTGGTCGAAAAAGATTTAAGTTTCGTCGTAAAATCGTCTCAAGACGATCGAGTGATCGGCGTTAGCTTGAATTTTGATCTATGGGACGAGCCAGAAGTCGAACTTGAGTCAAAATTGACGATAGTTTTTGATTTTCTCGAATATTTAGAAAAACCAATTAGGGAAAAAAAATTACCGAAAGGCAAGGGGCAGATAATACATAATTTTATGATGGCAACGCATTCCGATTTAGCACCAGCGGAAAATGTTATAATTATGGGAGAAATGGAAGAATATTGTTTGAGAGTTGCCAGGAAGAGGGAATACGCTGGGATCTTCACGACGAATACGAGCCCTTTGACGCAGGTAATTCTTTATTCTCAGTCGATAATCGATACCTGCAAAACTAACTAACTTATCGACAGATCCCTACCTAATAAGGCAATTTGAAAAATTCGCGGCTTTTTTAATTTATTTTTTTCGTTTCACGATGCGTTTCACTTTAAGAATGAAATTTATAAAACAAGAAAAGAATTTTTTTCAAATTGCTCTTCTATATAAAGAAAAAAAAATAACAAATTTCCAAAATGACAAATTTTTTTTCTTTTGGATTTTTAGCAACTTGCTATAGACGTATATGCGTATGAAACGATGTTGACCTACCGAGTGAACGAATATATAGCACCGGATGATTCAAAGCCATTCGGTAGGGCACCAGACTCTCAAGTGGCAATTTGTTCATTGAAAATGATCGACTAGAAAGATTGTTGCAATTTATTGCGTGTAAATAGCTTAGGACTGCCCTGGTACGTGTACGAGCGACATCTTGCAGAGATTTTCACTACTTTTTTGTGAAATCTTCGCGGTAATACATCCTATATTTTTTGGTTAATATTTTAAATAAATAAATAAATAAATAAATAAATATACGTATATATAAAAAGATCGCGGACAAAAAATACTTATGACAAATACGCATCGCATTAACTATTAAGATTATGCAAAAAAGTAGATAAAGATGGCTGTAATTAATATCGTTTGGATTTAATTTTTTGTCATAACCAAAAAGCTGTTTTCATAGTTTCAGATTGATTTTCTTTCATTCCCAAAAAATTCCTTTTTATCAAATACAAGCAAAATATCGCTCTTAATCTGTACACAAATATGTATATATCTATATGTATATCTAGGTAAACGAATCTATGTCATATCCTTTTTCTTTTTTAGTCAAACTCGCGAACACACATATTTGATAATTTTTCTAGACGCTAGATTTAGAGATTAAATTATTGTATCTTATTTAAATATGTAATAAAAGAAAAACAAATCACTCACCGAGTTTCATTTTCAAGTAGATCCTTTCTAATCGAACACACGCAACTGTGATCCCAATATACTCGTTATACTGAAAACTTTTAAAAAATACATATATATATATGTTAATGCGTCCGACGCGACATCTATGGCTATTTTTGTATATACCCGCTTCTTTCAAATACACTAATCATTAAATTCGACGTACCAAAGATTGAATCTTACAAAAGGATAATTAATTTTTTCTTATTTTTTAGATAATAAAAATTTTTAACATCACAATAGACAAAAGAATAATCATAGAACGAATTTAATACGATTTCAGATGAATTCAAACGAATTAATACTCTTGAAACTTTTGGTGTGCCAATTTTTCGAAATGCAAAATACAATTCAATTATTTACATAAATCATAATTTCAAAGAGCAATACATTCAAGTTATTTGGTGTGTTTAGTGATATCACTTATCTACATTTATACATATCTATGTACAGTATACGCACATACAGAGAGTTACGAGCATGTAACTCACATAAACCCGCATAAACATATTGAAATACTTATTAGAAAATGATAAGCTGAGACGAGCATATAATATTTCGCAAAAAGCTTTTATTTACACATTTGTTCCTCTTTCTCTTTCTTTTCTTTCTCTCTTTCTCTCTCTCTCTCTCTCTCTCTCTCTCTCTCTCTTTCCCTCTTTCTCTCTCGAGTACTATGTTAATCTAAAATAGCAATAAAATTCCACTAATTCGCTTCTCTCTCTCTCTCTCTCTCTCTTTCTCTCTGTGGAATGTTTTTCAGATAATAAATACAGATTTCTGTTATAAATTAACAAATGAGAGCGTGTTGTTCATTGGAATTTACAATTGAGATATAATGTCAAAAATTCAAACTGCGCACAACCTACCGATAGATTTTTTAATCGTTTTTTCATGTAAAAATCTACCGTGTGACAAATATATTTATCATCAATTATGAGAGCCCGTGTATATGTACCGTATTTACAATGTCAATATAAACATACAGACTGCACGATTGCTTAAGCCTATATATTAATATACGAAAGGAAAAGTAGAAACTCCTACTTTGTACCATTAGGTTCTGAGAAGGAAAGTAAATAAAAAAAATACAAAAAAAAAATATATATAAAAATACAAAAATAAGAAAAATAATCACTGGCTCGTATGTAAATTCAAATTGTCTTACTTATTCGCTTGTATTTGATCGCTAAAAAATTGATGATATATATATATATATATATATATATATATATATCATATGTCTAACTTAATGCTAAATCTTAATAACAAATTAAACACATGTTCAATGTTTTTATGACTTAAACTAAACCCTCTATAGCCTCTTCTATAAAAGTATAATGTTAAAATTACACAATGCGCCAATACTATGACCATGCACATTCTGATATTATTTCTAAAATAACTCTTTTTCTCATTGATTTCATCACATGACCTTATTGCAACTTGGCAAGAGAAAACTTAACGTGAATGCACGTGTGTTTGCAATAGCAATAAATATTACGTGAACTTCTCCTATCTTTTGTTTTTATTTTTTGCATGATCAACAATTGACGAATCTTCCAAAATATAATATATAAGAGCATTGATGATAAATGCATTATATTTTATAAATAACTTTGACATGCGCTAAAAGGAACATCGATATCAAAATTGATTGTTCAATTGATATTTTTTAAATACAACTAATAAATTTTTTATCAGGGCTCAAAGAGGGTTGTTGGACGATGAATGAAATGTACATTCGTATCGATCGATCGATTAAATTATCAATTATTGATATTGACTGTACAAACGGTGTATTCTTTTTTCGTTTGGCTCGACAATAATTAGCTTTCAATAAGAGAATAAGTCTCCTTTTAGAATATACCGTTTTTGAGAGAATCGCGTTTTTTTTTTTCTTTTTGTAAATAATAATTTACGTTTGAGAAATCGTGATAGACTTTTACTTTTTTTTTTTTTATGTATGGGTATTCTTGATTGAAAAATATATCTCCCATTGAACATCAGTAAAGCGGACGTCGTTTTCAATACACGCGAAAATTTAAAGTCGGCAGATGTGTGATTTACGTATTATATAGCGCCATATTGAACAAAGGACAAAATATTTTTTTCATCGACCATCTATTATTATTATTTTTTATTTGTATTATTATTGCTATTATTATTATCATCGTCATCATCGTTATTATTATGAATATAAATTACCAGTATATAAACAAAGAAAAAAAAAGAAAAAATTTAATTGTTTGTTCTTTCAGTCCATTCCACACAGCCGAGTTTAATATTAATCGGATAGAGAATAATAATAATAACAATAATAATACTACTAATAATAATAATAATAAAAAATAAAAAAATGATAAAATATATATGAGAGTAAAGTTTGCTTCCATTTCATTACGTCGAGGGAGAGACACCGTATAGCTTTTCATTATTTTTTTTTTCTTTTCAATCACACGTATTTATCATCTTATTAAGTACCAAGTGCCTAATTTTAATAACGTTACGACTCGAAATACCCTGGACTATCCAGATACATGAATCCCGTTTTCATGAACGAGAATTCGCCGTATACTTGTTTACTTGTTTGCTTTCTTTCTTTCATTCTTCCTTCCTTTCTTTCTTTCTTTCTTCGCCTATTAGAAGATAGAAAATAAATATAAGTACATTAGAGTAGGGGTAGCGGCTCGACTCGCAAAGTTAGATGATACGCGTGTTAATAAGACGTGATGATAATAACACGTAAAAAGGAGAGGAGCGAGAAATATATAGGAATGATTTTTTTTCTATACAACAAGGGGGAGACAATATCTTCTTTTTCGCGATAATACAGAACAGCCCAAAAGTTCCTACGTGATTACAAAAATCAATTACTCTTTTTATTTTTTTTGAGACTTGTGACAGGTGCTGGTTTTGTAGTTTGACGAGCTATAGTCGTAGTTTTACAATCTGTGAAAAAGAACAAAAAAAAAAAAAAGAGAGAGAGATTAACCCAAATGTCTCTAAAAATGGTAAAATTGATTTTTAATATCGCCTAAAAACTTTTGGTCTATCTAAGGACTTTCGTCCCTTACCCCTGCATGATGAAACGAGAGTAGTCCAAGAAAGTTTAGTTCGCGAGGTACAAATCGACACTCGCGTAGAGCGCACTGGAACACTTTTCACGTTTTTCCTTTTCTTTTCTTTTTTTTTTCGATGACGATGACAACGCGATACCGCGTTTCGCAAAGATATACAAATTAAAAAAAGTACTCGGACATTATACGACAATGTCGACGAAAAAGCGTCTTACGCTTTTTACCTAACGATCATTAGTTCTCTCAATTGGCATGTGTGTATGTGTGTACGTGTGTGAAATGTATATATATATATATATATATTTCTATATATAATTAACGCGATATATTCATTTGTTCGAAAAAGTCCATCGAATTATCGAGCCGTTTGACGTATCCAGCTGATAAACGATGAAATAGGTTCACTAAGCTGCATCATCGTAATAATTTAGCACGACGACGAATCTCTACGTATTGTTGTAGAGTTGATGATGACTCGTCTGATGTTGGCTCGGGTGAGAATGTTGCAACGAGTGTTGATGCTGATGTTGATGCTGGTGTTGCGAATGCTGATGTTGATGTTGAATATTAGTATGCCTCGCGTTAAATCTAACGCTACCAGCCAACGAACTCCCTCTACCATGAGTTCCCACCATACTCTGGCTATCAGACAACTCGTCTTCTTCCGCACCTAAACTTCGAAACCTGACGAAGCCGTCTTCCGCCACCAGCATCGTAGACCCAGTTGTCGGAGCTTGCTCGTGTAAAGCTGGAACAGGTGTATGCCTGCCCCGACTTTCGGAATTTCTCAAAGTTTGCACACCGTTGCCATGACGACTCAATGATCCCCGGCCTTCATGCGGAAAATGACCCATCGTGCCGGACTTGCGAATGGAATGCCTTTCGAAGGTACCTGGAAGTAGCAACAACAGTTAACCAAACTTATACTTTGTATAGGAGGCAGTGATAATCAAGGTGGTCTAAATCGCCTCAGGTATTAAAAGACATATTATCTCGCACGCTATTTTAAAAATAATTTCTTACGCAATTATTAAACTCGAGTATCAAAATATGTATACGACGTTAGACCCGACTTTCGTAATTACCGAATCATAAGCCATACGACGTATCACTATAGCGGTAATTTAAATAAAGTTGAAGCTGTATCTTGAATGAAAATCATCAATGCTATTTAATTAATATCTACCTGATATGTTCAAATGTTCGGGCAACGTGTTAAGTGGAAAACTGTCGTCGTAGACTTGTTTTCCAGTCCTCATGGTATAATTTTGTATCGCTTGATTGGTGCTGCATATCGCTGGATACAATACATCGTCCATGTTCTCCGTAGACGTGGAACTCCCACATGGGAAGAGGGCAAAACCCGAATGAGCTGGATGTTGTTGGAGTTGTTTCTCTCGTAGGGGATACTGCGAGAGACTAGCGACCCAAACCAATAGCCCACAAACGGAGAGTTCCAGTAACCTGACGGAGAACTGCCAACCCCACCAGAGCCAAGGATAAGGCTGAGAACGTTCACGTATGCCAAATATACCGTAAAGCTGAACAAAACCCATCAGTATGAAGAGCATTGCTGTCGCTGTAGTCGTCGTAATGGCCGTACTCAATGCCACGGTCGAAGGATCGATGCCAGCGACCACGTGATTGACACCAGCAGTCTTATTGTTCGTAATGTGTATTTGCGAGCGTACGACACGATACACGTAAACATAACAGAGGCCGAGTGTAACGCAGACAATGATGTAGATACACTGACAAACTAGGGGCAATATCTCTGCTTCATCTCGATAACCTAACACGTGAGTGGACACGTGGAGAGAGACGCAGAGAACTATGTGAACGGTTGAGAATAAAACTAGGGCAGCTGGAGATAAGAGTTTGTTGTTCAGCGACGGTGCCTCGGAGCATCGGGCTAAATACAGCACGAGCGTTGCAAAGGCTGCCGACAACAACGGTGCCGGTAAGTACATTAAAACCCGTGACAACGGTTCCGGCAAAGAATGGCCCAAATTGTAGGCATCGTAGAACAGATGAAAACACCTCAGAGTACAGACGGTCGTCAAGAGAAGATGAACGGCGAGGAAGTACGACTGGGTAAGAAGATTGGTAGCTTCGTTGAAACGAACGATCTTGTAGATCGAGTACAACGCCATCAGGGTAAACATGATGGCTGCGACGTAAACGTGAAGAGACCAGGCGATTTTCCAAGTCGATTCTAAAGGATGCGTGTCTATGTGAGGTACCAAAGAATCACCGCCCTTGTCGTTTGGTTTCTTCGACGGTGGTGCTGGTGGTTGAGGTTGAGGATATGGCAGTCTTTCTGTATCGACTATCTCGATATTATCCGTCTTGAAACCGTTCTCCGTTCTCAGGCCATGTTGATAATCACCGTCGTTCTCCTGTCTTCTCGTATTTGGCAGGTTGAAGATAGTCGGTTGAGTAACCTTTCTAAACGGATCGACCGTACTCGTCATCGGCATCATAGTAGTCGTTCCTGTAGCGGTTGTCGTCGTTACTAACATCGTCGTCGACGTACTCATTCTCTCGGTCGTTATAACCAGTGGTACGTTCTGCAACGGGCTCTTTGTAGCAAGTGGTTTCAAAAGAATCTCGGGAATGTCTTGTTTTCTACCATTGCTACCGGAAAGAATGCGCGATATACTTGGATAATGAAGAGTCGGTACGAACTCGTTCGAGTTATTTCTCTTCTCGTTCTCGGCGAAGTCAAGCCCGGATTTTGAATTGGCGTTGCTCGTATTGATGGCTTTATTTCTGGAATGCGAGTGTCTCTCTGGACCATGGGAAGCAGGCACTTGTACTAGGTCAGGTGGCCTGATTGGTATTCTCTCGTGCGCGGGGGTAAGACTAGGGGGTGGTACGGGCCTTCTTGCGCCAGTATGTACGTCAGAATTTGTCCCCCTAAGCGTTGGCTTGTCGGCGAATGGATGAAGGTACTCCGGCGGCAGGGGTGGTGTAAACAAGGCTCGCGAAGGCGGTGCATACGATGGTAAATCGCGTATGCCCGAGGATGCTGTAGCACGAGGTACTGGAATTCTTATAGAATGTAACGAGGGATTAATCGCAGAGGTTGTTATAGCTCTAGTCGTCGTTGTCGTCGTTGTCGTCGTTGACTTAGTCGCCGTTGTGGTCGTAGCGGTGGTGAAGGTTGTTAAAGGCGACGGTACGGTCGATAAGGTAGTACTGGCTGAAACTTGAGCGTCATAAGCAGGTACGCTACGTTTCGTGGTGGCCGAACTGTGTGCGACCTTGATAAATATCGCAGCGAGATTCTTCTCTAACGCCGTATGATCTAAGTTGAAGATAGGACTATTAGGGCCACCGTCACCGCTTGACAGGCAAACGTTCACACAAAATTGCATGGTAATTAAGAATGACGAGAGAAGCAAGCGCATCGTTCCTATCATGATGCTCGATAATGTTTATGCGAGCCCGCGAACGTCCAAGTATTCTGGTCGAACGCCGGCTCATTCCATAACCGGGAGAAAGGAGTGCCGACGAAGAGCCAAGGTGATGGTGATGGTAGCGTAGTAGTGTAGTTATAGTAATAGTAGCAGTAGTAGTAGTGTAGTAATAGTAGTAGTAGGCAGCAGAACGACCTAAAGAAGACGACGGTGGGGAGGTTTCTCGAAATAAGGACACTTACGAGGACCAGTCTTTGCGATTACTATTCTATTCCCATTTGCGCCTTCCTCTTTTATTGACGCATCGGAAGAGCGAAAAAGATCTTCCTTTGAATTATTCAATATTTTTCGATCATGGGCTGGGAAATGAAAAGAGAGAGAAGGGCCAGTCCTTTTCTTACCTACCGAGCATCGTCGCTCTAGTATTCGTAGGTATTATAGTCATTTTTAGAATCTCAAATCAGTCAATAAATCTTTCATAGATATTTCTACATTCTTAGACATATAATTATATATATATACATATATATGTATGTATGTGAGTGTCTGTTCTTCTCAGTCATTCGTAATATCTTGACAGGTTAATAGCATTCGATTAGCCCGTCACATTTTGTTCCACATTGACTGGTATTAATTTGACCACCAGACTCCAATATCACTCGAATATCTCCCAGCTTTATCATAGCCCGATCAATTCTTTTACTCGAATTGAAATCATCCGATAGGGATGAATAAAAGATCTTGGTAGAGCACTTTGTTTGACTCCTATTATAATGGCATGGCCGAAAAATTATCTTTCCGAAGAAGAAAGAAAAAAAAAAAGAAACTTATTTATTTCGGTCTGCGGGAGACATCCTCGGGCCTGGTTTTCTTGATCCAACGTTATCTCTATTCGAGATCATCACAGATAAATATCCTCGAGGAACATTCGATTCCAAATATCAAACGGAGACTGATTTTCCAATATTCGGCGAAGGTGCAGAGAAGAAATCCGTGATATTTTTTCATGCTTCATGCGCGCCTTTTTTGTTAACGAAATGAATGCGGTTTACTTAGTCCTTGATCCACATTAGAAAGCCGATACCTGAAAGATGAAAAAAGAACAAGAGAAAAGCAATTAGATAAGGTTTCTAAACAGTTCTGCTTTTATTTAGTTTTACTTATTTTATCCTGTTTTTTTTTCTTTTTTTTTTTTAATTATTTTTCGTGTCATCGTTATTATTATTATCATTATCATCACCATCGTCATCGTCATTATTATTATTATTATTATTATTATTATTATTATTATTATTATTATTAACTTCTGTCATTATAATCCTTTTCGCGAACATACCTATGTAAAACGGAACACTAGTCGCCACCTTCCCATTAAAAAGCTTATAATGATAGGATTCTCCGCTAGTAACGTGATATTGCAAACAGAATCGATTGTAAAATGATCCATAGGAGTGTTGTAGCGTGGAATATTGTTTTTCGAGGGATAATGATATCGTAGAACCGATGAAGCCTTACAATTCATTAGTTACACTTGTAAGAGGAGTACAACGGCAGGAAATTTAAGGGTACCTCTCGATGAATCAGTCTTTTGCCGAGTACTGTGTTCTCTTTTTCCTTTTTCCTTTTTTACTCTTGTCCTGTATTTTCTTTTTTTTTTTGTATTCGCAATGATCAATCTCAAAACAAATAGAAGATAGTTGTTAACATGTAGAAGTTCTCATGAGATTATTACATGCTAGGAAGAAGAAACTAAACTGTAAGTACGCACGCACATGCTTGCTGTACAGGCACATATAAATATAAGTTTCCAAGTGATGTGCGCAAGATTTCTTCGATGCTGGCTATCTACTCGTGCGTTACTTACCACGATGCTCGGGTCAAGAATGTCGTAATCGACATTCTCTGTGGAAACTCGCTTCTGATTGGATAGCTATGCTTTTCAAATGTATGCTCTATACGCAGAAAGTGTTAATACCTCGAAAGATCTCAGCAAGTTTATTACTATTTGTATCTATACACGATTACAAAATAATATGTATATGCATATGATGTACGTGTGTCTGTCTGTGTCTGTGTGCGTATATACATGCACTCATCATATCAGACGTGTATGAAAAAGTCCAATTCATTCGTGAGAACGCAAGAGTTATATACATACATCGAATAAAACCGATAAGAATTAAGAGTATCCTTCGATCAGGTCAATCAACCAATAATATTGTTCGATCGTTATCAAATACGAAGTTTTAACGCGAGTTATCGCACAAAATCCTCGATAATACTCTATTGGGAGTATATGGATTAACATTTTGCACACACCGACATTTTTTTCAGATCACCTACCAGCAACTCGAATATATTTTATTCACGATCAAGTAATATATTATGTATATCATTTCAACATAAAATGGTACAGCGTTGGGAATAATTATTCTATTAAAATGATACAAGGTGGGTAGGAAAAGTGATATTAAAAATCAATTACTTTTTTTTTAAGATTTTTTTGGGTTTGTAAATTAACAATTTGAAACAAAAAAAAATTAGTCTGGAAAGTCACGAAAAAATTGATTTTTAAAATCAGATGTATTACAAAAGAGAGCTCCGCGCCTTAACAAAATCGCACGTGCAATCCCAGAGATAATTAGCACGTTTTATTTGGATATATTTCTCATTCCGTTCATTGTTTTTTTCTCTCCCCTTACAATGGATACACACATATGTATATATATATATGTGTGTGTGTGTTAATATATATTAACAGGTACAGATATGCGTATCTCGAGGATACAAATATTCCAACAAATTTTGTACAAGTTTTACTTAAGGTTATCTCTCAGTAATTACCCGCAATCTTTATGAGTACCCTTAAGAGGAAACGTTCGAGTTATTTGTTATATTTACGATGTGCCCTTAGAGTTAACAGTCGGGTGCAAAGGGTTAATTAAAAAATAGGTTGAATAATATTTCTTTGAAAAAATCTCTTTATCATAAAAAAAAGTTAGAAACCAGCGCACTCTTCTGAGAGATTATTCTATGATGCACGACGTAAAGAAGTCCATTGTATATAACTCGCACGATCGATCGCTTGGCATGATGCCACTACTGCTGTGTGCCGTCTCTTCTCCTTCCACTTCTACTCCTTCTTCTAGGTATTCGCACATTCCTTTCCCACGAGTTACGAATTTACTTTCTACGATATTCTTATACTCTCTTGGCGAGCAACGAATCGGATAAGAAAAAAAGAAAAAAAAAAGAAAGAAAAAGAGAAAAAATTGACATGTTCGGATGCTGCAAGAATCGATAGGATAAGATTAACTCGCGCTAGAGATATCCTATTCGATTTTTTTTTTTTATTTACTTATTTTTTTTTCCTTAGATTGTCTGCGTAAGTTATTCTTATACGTATCAGTAAGCAATAATCGGATTAAAAAAATATATAAAAATAGCCACGCGTTCGGATGCTGCATGAATTGGTACGATAAGCGCTTAACTCGCTAGTATTATCCTAGTGATTTTTTCCCTTCTAAATTGTATGTGCAGCTTATTCTTATACATCACACAATTCCCCAACAACGTATCGGATAAAAAAAAAACCTAATAAAAATATTAATAAAAGAGAAAATACGAATGACGTTCGATAGGATAATCTTAACTCGTTAATATGTGATGATAAACATATATCCTAGAGTAATATTTTGTAAATTATTTAAGTAGATCAAAGAATCACTCATTCATAAGAGGACTTTACTCCTAACCATCTTATCAATCTTGAATATTAAGATAAACCTTAAAAATGGTAAATAAACAAAGAGAGAGAGAGAAACAATGAAACACACTACGAATTAACTTGTTTTAAAGAATATTAATGAAAGAGATAAAAACTTGTCACAAAATAAAAAAAAAACAAACATACTCACATTTTTTTTACGACCAACAGCGGTAGCTATTATGATCGGTGAACAATGAACGATGCCCTAATAATAGGACGTCGTTAGGACGTTGGAAGGAAGCGAAGTAAGTCATTGATCCGAACTATCCCGTCGTCTCTCGAACCTGCAACAGGCCGCATAAAATGAAATTAATGTAGTAATAATCGTCCCGAGTGTAAAAGATAATGCCTTCTCTCTCTCTCTCTCTCTCTCTCTCGCTCGCTCTCTCTCTCTCCCCTATCTCTCTTTCTCATATTGCAAGCCAGAGTTGCAATGGCGACGTACCCTGCCACAGTTAATACCGTAATAATTGTTCTCCCGGGCGACTTATCGCGATATTAGCCCAGCTACCACTATTCTAATTCGGTGTATACTCTACGTATATTCTCTCGCAGGGATTGCTTCTCCTGTGAGATCGATAATCTCGCAACGCGTTTCCTCTTTATATATATATATATATATATATATATATATATATATAAATCTCTAACAGTGTACGACCCTGATATATATACACACACACCCCTATGTACACGAATCATTCATATTTAAAGTTATGTACATGCATATACGTACGTACGTACGTATATACATCTGTCTGATTCGTTTCTATCCTCTTTTAACTCGACAGAGAAAGCGATAGATAGATAGATAGATAGATAGATAGATAGCAAGTAAAAGTAACAAAGTACAGTAGTAACTTTTGACGAGCAATCATAGTAGAGAGTTTATTATACATGTCGATCCCTTCTTTACCTATCTAATGAACGTTTCCATTTTAAAACATCAAGGGGTCACTAAACGCGAGATACCAAAGTATAGCATTGATCGTGCGCTACATGTACACATACATAGGCAAAGTATCAAGCAATATCATCGAGCTTATATGAAAACTACCCTCTTTCAGAGAGGGAGAGAGACAGAGAGAGAGAGAATTTCACGGCCTCTATTTTCAGTATTATCGTTCGTACATTCGTTTTGATGTAATACCGGTCGAATGATCGACAAGCTATCGAACGTTGTTAATAACGAATTACATAGAAATAACAAAAATGAAGATGTGCTTCTGGTTGAACTCGTGATCCTCGATCGTCGAAAAGGGATGAATGGATGAATGGATGGATGGATGGATGACTGGTTGGTTGGCTTGTCGAATTTACAAAAGGAAAAAGAATCAAAGGGGAGCAATTAAAAAAAATAACGAGAGTGAGAAACAGAGAGAGGGGAGAACTGTTCCCCCATTCTCCATACGAAATCTCTCCCTTTTAGAGAGAGAGACCTTTGCATCACAGTCCAATCAAAGCGATGCATTGGTCTACGAATGCTCATTCACATAGAAATCAACTTATATATAAATACGCGCGAGTGTGTGCGTGTGTACATTGTACATACACAATCGTTTGGATCCTTCCCTTGTTAGCCATCATTTTAAACATTTGCCATATCACGATCGTCTAAGCATTTCTTTACCTTGGGATCGTTAAAGACTAGAAAGACGGTTTCTATTGTCATAGAAGAAAAAAAAAAAAATAGGTAGTACAGCAACGAAGAAGATGAGACCCTCCACTACCTTTCAAATTACGACGGCACAGATTAGATACCTATAAGCTCGAATTCTCGACTCCCATATCTTCCCCGTTCCTCCTCCACCTCCTTCTCCTCTTCAATAATCTCTTCGCCATCCTATCCTCTCATGAGTATGCGTCATTCGATCGTCGCTCGACTACTAAACTCTTCTCTCCTCTCTCTCTTTTTCTCTCTCACTCCTCGATGTATTTTCTACAGTCTAGACTGTCCCTTCCCATATAAAAGAGCCATGAGTGTACACACCTCGCATATCTTCACGATTGCGTAGTAAAACAAACTAACTAGGGAATTTTTATGCGTTCGAAATATCCGGATAAAAAAAAAGGAAAAGAAAAGGAATACGTCTTTTTTTTCCCTCTCTCTTTCTTGCCCTTCTTTGTGCGATTATAATTTTCTTATTTCTCCGATTAAATTACATGGTGAATTATACGGTTTGTATATTCCATTTAAAAGACAAACTTTTCTTTACTTCTTTCTTGTTATTATAATACTCTTATTTTTCTCGATTAAATTATTTATAGAATAAGTTGTTCCATTTGAAAGAGAAACTTTACTTCTTCTTTCTTTCTTTTTCAATCGAAATTATACATTTATTCGATATTATAAAAAAAAATATGTATAAATTACAAATACATTTATATTTATTGGATTATATGTTCTATCATTATTTATATAATTAGAGATTGAAATAAATTTTATATTGGAAAAGATATGAATATTAATAAAAATATATTTGCTTCAATGTAACAATGGTCGTTAACGATAACAGTCGACGGACCCTTTTTAAAAGCCATAAGAAAACACCATGGGTGAAACTGGATGGCGTGCGTGCATGCGCGCGTGTACGTACGTACTTACACACAAAATGCAGAACGACAGCTGCTTAGCGGTGTATATAATAGCGCCAACACTAATCCAACGATGTCCATCAGGTTGAAAAGAGCGTAACGTAGAATGCAGTTATATTTTTTCTGTCCTTTTTTTTCCTCACCCTCCTTTCTTCTCCTTCTTTCCGCCCTCTCATACACATAACACACGCATATGTGTATATATCTACATGCATGTATTTTTTCTCTCCCTCTCTCTATCTTGCATTCCGATGTAAACGCGGGAAATTTAAAAAACTTTTCACGCCCCGAAGGAATTACATTTCTCAAAATTCACGAAGAGATAAAGAGAGAAAGAGAGAGAGAAAGATTATCTCTTGCATCGCATCATCACCCTTCGAGAATATTAAAACTCGGTCTTTTTAAATGCCGCTCTCTCTCTCTCTCTCTTTCTTTTTCTCTCTGTACGATGTTTAGATCGTCTAGAGATATATTTTTATCTAATAACAAAAATCTAAATTGTCCTTTCCGTCTGTTAGAAACGATGCGAAGCAGTACGCGCTTTTGATTAACCGTACGATAGAAGGAAAAGATGCCAAAAAAGAGTGAATGAGATAAGACTGTAAGATAAAAGAGAAAGGAAAGGAACTATAAGAAGAAGAGGGAAAAAACTAAGGTGAGACAAACTCAATGAACAACTTCGATGTCTTAACTTAACCATCGAAATGCCAAAGAGGAGTAAAGCTAGAAACCATAAGACGAAAGAAAAAGAAAAATACTAACGTTAAAATGGAAAGGTACGCAAAAAAAAGTGAGACAAAATCGATGAATAACTGGGCTGTCCCGACTTAACAATGGAAATGCCAAAAAAGTGTGAGACAAAAAACCATAAAATAAAAAAAAAGACATTAAAAGAATGGACAAAAAAGACTAACTTGTGAAATGAAAAAGGAACCTTAAAAAAAATGAAGCGAGGAACATTTTTTAGAAACCTTCGACGTTTTAACTCAACCATCGAGATGCCAAAAAAAAAGAAGATAATACCAAGAAGATAGTACAAGAAAAAAAGTACGGGTCTTAAAAAAATGCAAAAAAAAAAGGACTAACTTTAGGGAACACACAGATATATATAGAGAAAAATAAACTGAATCAAAATTTATGTAAAATTTCAATAACCTAACTTAACAAATAAGATGTCCAAAAAAAAGGATCAAACAATAAATTGAAAGTGAGAAATCGGTTCTATTATCTGCTTTTCTATTAGCATATTGCTTCGTCAGATTGATCAACAACGATGGACTATTAAAGACGTCTTCTTTTTCCTCGCGAGAAACTCACTACTACTGCTAACACTACCATTACCACCAGCATCACCAACCAGCACCATCGACAACAACAGTAGAGCAGTAGAATTCTATCAGCACCAGCACCAGCACCAGCACCAGCAGCACCAGCACTAGCACCAGCACCAGCACCACCATCACCATCGACAGAGAAGGCTTTTCCTCGAGAGCATCATTCATCGTGGCCAATGGAATGTGCAGCTCATCCTTTCTCATTGCCCTCGACTCTTCGACATTTGCACTCACCTCGATAGAAATGGCACTCTCCTCCGGCGTGGCTTTTATGCAGCCACCACGTTCGATGAGGAGAAGAGGCCAACGATGTGCTTCAACACAACACCATCACGGTTGTACGCGATGGTTGGAAAGGAGAACAAGAGGAAGATCTCTCGTTTTGCTCGCATCCAATGCAACCTTTTCTGGGTGTGCATACATTTATGTGTACGTGTGTATGTGTATACACTATATATATATACATATACGTGTGCGCATGGCGAGTAAACAAAGGCAATTAGAACGAGTAACTCGTCTCATAAAACGGCGAATTTCAACGCTTCTTCGACTTCTCTCTCTCCTCTCTCTTTCTCTCTTCACGAAAAACCTTCGATTCTTCAACCGAACAAAGCAATGTAACTCTGTTCTCTGCTGTATACGTAAGAGAACTCGGAACGAATTCACTTGGGCAGATAAAGATGTGTATATATATATACATTTATATGTATGTATATATGTGTATATATATATACACACGAGCCAGGAAAGTTGAACGTGCCTGCCAAGAAGCAGAGGTATTAGCCACCGAAACACCTACTTTTAGGTACTATAAGAAGAAACCAGATGCTGCAGATGGACGCGAAACAGACTTGGACTTGTGCTTACAATGGACTTCCCGACCCTCTCTCTATCTCTTTTTATCTCTCTCTTTCTCGTAGAAGAACTTAACCGATCGAAATTTTCCTAACCTTCCCTTCCCATCAGCCCCGTCTCCGCAAGCATATCCTGCTCTTTCTTCTTTCTTATCCCCTGAAATTCAAGGAGCACGTGGAAAGGTGGAAATGAAGATATTCTATAACCCAATAGTAGGATTCTTTGTTAGAAAAGACATTTGACGTCGTGGTCTCGAGAAAGGTGGCACGAAGAAGCCGAACCTAATGCGATCAGGACAATTTTCATGTTGAATTTTTTTCTTCTCTCCCCCAAAGGCTTTTTATAGTTTGCTCCTCTTATTAACTCTACCCGCTCGTGTATACATAATATATAGAGAGAATTCTTTGATAAATTATTAAAACAGGCACGTGTGAGTGTGTGTCTGCCAGAGTATCTTTTTTTCTTTTTTTTTTTTTCTTCTTTTAGTTGAAAGAGTCTCGTTTGCCAAAGACTGCATCCTATCGAATAGAAAAGTAGTTTACCTTTTGAAAAGGTATCCTTCGTATCCTTATTAGACGAAATTCTTAGAAAACCCGATTGCTGGGTTGCGTCTGCCTCGTGGTACATCAGAAGCCACTTTTCATGTAAATTTATGTACGACGGAAGCCCTATTGTATCAGGGATACAACACAAGGCACCCACGCATGACTCCTCGCATTGATATGACTGCAAACTAAAGTTCGAATGTACGTATTTACTAAGGAAAATGATAATAGTAGCTGGAAAAATCGATGATAAATACTAAGTAAAAAAAGAACACCCTCGATATTACGGTACATCCTGTATATACGATATATTGGCTCGATATTACGATAGAAAATACGTATCTAATCGATCGTAGATATAAAGTACACATATATCCTTGAATCTCGGTCAGTAAAAGTGATCGTGTTGTGGACGAATAGGCGAGAGTAATGAGAGGGAAAGAGAAAGAGAAGAGGGAAAGAAAGATAAAAAGAAAGGAAAGAAAAAGAAGAAAAATCACAACAGGTTCGACCTTAAGTAGTTGGCGATTTGCATGCGCGACAGGTGCAGTGCGAGGTCGGCGTATTACGTGTTTATTTCACGTGTCTTGCATACTTAACGCGCCGATTTCAACGGATTAGCATAATATATTGCCAAGGAGCACGTGATTGGTCGAATTTTCTTAACACACGAAAGAGCGTAGAATTGCGAGTATATTGTGAGAAAGAGAGAGAGAAATATATATATTATAAAACATACTATATTATTTTACTATGTCAGATTATATATATATATATATATATATATATATATATACACAAGTTATTATTACATATATACAGGCTTGATCTATTAATTTATTATATGTTCATTATGCATCAAAAATATGAATATTGCAAAAGAAGTAGAAAGTAATTGGTTTACTACATAAATATCATAATGTTACAATATACGTATACATATAATATATATATAAAAAATACGATACTAACAAATTATTCAAATAAAAACTATCAGAAAGATATATAAATAGAAATAGAAAGATAAAAGAGATAGAAATAGAAATAAAAAAGGGAGAGAGGAGGGCGGGAGGGAAAATGTGTGGTCACTGGTCAGTCGTATGAAGGGAGATAACGAGAGATAAGGGGTCGTCGAGTGACGTTCGATAAAGTGAAAACAAGTGAAGGAAACAGGAGAACAAAGAGCGATGATCGTTGTACTTTGGAAAATAGGAAGATAGAAAGAGAAAGAGAGACCTGTCCGTTTGGAAAACAACTAGTCGATGTTAAGAAAGAAACGATATAGAGGAGGGCAATGTACCGTGCGAATGAAGTTTTAACATAACCACAGCGGACACATACCTACATATGTACAGTGTGTACATACGTAAGGAAATAGCGTACACGCATATATACTTCCTCGCAATTCGAAGGAATTCCGATTACGATCCCCTACATATGTATGTAAGTATGTATGTGTGTACGTATATATGTATGTATGTTTAATGAAAGGAACGATCGTAAAAGAAAGCGCGTTTCTTCGTTGGTTCTTCTTCTTCCTCATCTTCATCTTCGTCTTCTTCTTCCATAGCAATGAAAAATTCTTATACGAGCTTGGTATTCTCAATATAAAGTCTGCGTTCGTATATCCATTCGTGTGCAGAAGGGCGCAGCGTACAAGGGAAGAGAGGCAGGAGGAACAACACACAGAAGGCAGGATAGACGACTCGCAGAGGGGTGCACAGACTGCAGAGGGTCAGGGACGCAAAGGGACAGCGGTGTGCACGCTCCTCGTAGCACGCGCTAAAGTAAAGTCGGCTTACGGGCTTAAAGTCTACGGGGTTATCCGCCAGTAAAAAGAGAGAGAAAGAGAGAGAGAGAAAAAGAGAAGGTACAAGAGAAAGGGCAAGGGACTCTCGCTTGGTCAAGATTCACGCTAAAGTAAGAGGAATTACGCAGGCATAAAGTTTCACATCTACCAGCCAATAGACACCTGTATTTTACAATATCGTTAGAGTGCAAGGAAAACAGGTGAGATAAAAAAAAGAAAAAAAAAAACAAAAAAAAATATTTCAAAATTCGATTAGAAAAATCACCTGTTATTTTTGATCGATCGTGAGAAGGAATAAGAAAACAAATAGTAGAGTAGATAAAATGGCGGCTATGGTGATCAACGAAATACGCATGTTACTATATCGAAAGACAAAAATAGCAAAGGAGCCATAAGGATTGAAGAGAGGTGAAACGAAAAGAGATAGAAAAAGGAGGAGGAAGAGGAGATAGAGATGAAGGTGGAGGAGGAGATAGAAAGGAGACACAAGAGAAGACCTCCGTCCAACGCGCGCTGAGATTCCAGTTTCTCCGTTAGCCAAGTAGTCGAGGATGAGGATGAGGATGAGGATAAGAGAAGAGAAGGGAAGAGAAGCTGGTATATACACGGCCACGGCCTAACTCGTCGAGGTCGGGTCGAATAATAAAATAAAAGAGTAGAGCATGGATGGGGTGTAAGGTGGTTTGTAAAGGTAGAGAGAAAGAAACTTTTCTCTCTCTCTCTCCTCTCTCTCTGTCTCTCTCTCTACATAGCATAAGGTACGACTACGGTGGCGGTGAAGGTTCTGCCGGTGATGCTGCGGCTACGGACTACGACTGCTGCTATAACTATAGCTGTAGCTGTAGCTGCTGCTGTTGCAGTTGCTCGAGGAAGATGCATCTACGGAATCGAAGAAGAAGAAGGAGAAAGGAAGGAAGGAAGGAAGGAAGGAAGGAAGGAAGGAAGGAAGGAAGGATGAAAGAAAGAGAGAAGGTTCCGGCGTTGCCACATGCTCACTGAATTTCTGAACCACCTCAAATATATAAAGGCTGCCTTTATAAGAACGTCATTCATAATGCTTCAAAATTCTTCGAAAATTTTCGATAACTTTCTTTCTCTTTCTCGCTCCTCCGCCCTCTATCTTTTTTCCTTTCCTTCGACTATCCTATGTATGTACCTCATTTTCTTTTTTTTTCTCTCTTTTTTTCTTTTTTTTTTGGAACTAAACGTGCGCGTTTAATTTATGAGGATCACCTATAAAAGAATAACGATCGATTTTATTGGAAAGGTTCGTCGTAAGTACGTACACCTTGCCTTTTCATTTTCGAACCAGTCAATGGTTCCTTTAAGAAGATTAAAAAAAAAAAAGAGGATTTTCCATTTACGATCTTTCGTCGAAAGGAATAAGAGTTAATCTATGTGGGATATGAAAGGAAGACGAAAACGAAGAAGAAGAAGAAGAGGAGGAGGAAGAAGAAGAAGGGGTTGTAAAAGAGGAAATGAAGAAAAGCGATCTCCCATGGTACGACTAGTAACACGTCGTTGCCTTTGAATGGACTCATTTGCCCGGGAAATTTAAATCAAATCGAACGGATTACATTGTCACGATTCGTTAAAGCTTATCGCTCGCTGGTGCTGCTTCGAATCAAAAGGATTAGTTCATTTCCAGGCTTCTCCAACCCTTTGGCACCGTATCTCCTGCTTAATTAACTAACGTAGCGTAGAAATATAATGACAGAAATGAGATACAACTTTGAATGCATATAGAGAAAACGTATCGCTGCTCTGTGCTCGAGTTCGTACGCGAAAGTTGACTATTCGCAGAACAATGAATAAAACTAGAGGATATGAAAATAAAAAAGGAATAGAGAGAGGCGGGGAGGAGGGGAAGAGAAAGAAAAAGCTCATAGAAAAGTTCAAGTTACGAGAGAATGTAGTAGGTCCTATACATGCACATTCTCAATCGCTCGCAAGGACAAATAAAAAAGAGAGAACAAGAGAAATAGAGTAAAAGAAGAAACAAGAGTAATAGGAGAAGAGTAATATGTTTAAAGTCGAACAGGAAAGGTGTAAACGTATCGTCGCAAAATAAAAAAGGAGACGAAGAAGACGGAGAATAGTACGAAATCTTTTTACCTTGCGAGAAGAGAGAGCCCCATTTTAGTTTGCTCCATGAAACTATTTTTCTCGACGAGTCGATAACGTCGTGTAATGGGAACGGAGGAGAAAAAGGTTAGGAGAGAAAGAGGAAGAAATAGAGAGAGAGAGACAGAAAGAGAGAAAGAGAGAAAGAGAGACAGAGAGAGAGAGAGAGAACAGAAAGACAAAGCTTCCCATCAAGCCAGAATCGACGTATGTAAGTGAGAAAAGGAAGGATGGAGAAGGAGGAGAGGAGAGAGAGAGAGAGAGAAAGAGAGGACGTCGGATATCGAAGCAGGTCGTGGAAACTAAAGGGAACGACAGATCGACCGACCTATCGACGAGCAATCTTCGTATAAATTCTTCACAAAGAGAGGTAACGATAGTTGGAAAGAGAGACAGGTAGAAAGACAGACAGACAGACAGACAGACAGACAGGCAAAAAGAAAGAAAGAAAGAAAGAGAGAGGCAAACAGAGAAGGGAACAATGAAAAGGATGAACCTCGTGCTCGATCGATAATATAGGTTTTAAAAAGGAATCTATCGATATATTGTTATATCCTTAAGAGATTTGTCAAAAAGATTTGTAGGTCATAAAATAAGGGAGACAGACACCTGTTAGATTATCATCTTCAAATATCCTCTTTTTTAAATTAAAGAATAATTAGGATTGACGATTCATAAAGGAAATGGGAAAGAAAATGAAGATTTTTCTGTTCTGTTGAACGTCGGTATACGCCCAGGAAAGATGGAACGATAAGTATCGTGTGAATGAGAGAGAGAGAGAGAGAGAGAGAAGAAATAGAAATGAGATTTATTCGCGCGCTCGAAAGAGTTAAAGGAGAAGAAAGAGGGGCGCGGACAAGGGCGAGACGGCGGCAATGTAATGCCGCGATGAGAGGGATTCGTCCTCGTGCTACTATTGTAACTTTTACACGAGGAACAAAGGTTCTTTTAAAAGAGGAAAGAGATAGATATAAAGTTATATATATCTATCTATCTATACATATGTATATATAAAGGGAGAGAGAGAGAGAGAGAAAGAGAATGGGGGTGGCACGTGAGAAAGCGTTGAAGGCCGGACGATATGACTTTAAAGCGGGTAGACATCACCGCGACATCTTCTGCAAAAGCGGTACTGCCGAATCTTTCGAAATTGATCGTGGCTCGTAACGCGCATACTCTCATTACCAGCGAACTACCATGTACGTGTCGGGAACACGATAAATGGACCTTTCCCTGGGTCCTCCTCCGTGCAAACGTTTGAAAAAGAAGGAAAGAGAGAAAGGAAAAAAGGAAGGAAGAAAGGAAGAAAGGAAGGAAGGAAAGAAGAAAGGCGAGCCCGACGTTTCAGTCCAATAATCTTCTTCGTGTTGGATAATAAAATTGGCGTGGCACGCATTTTCATTGCGAGGGTGCGTCCGATCTTCGTAAGGTCGGTCAAACACACGCGCGAGCACGCGGTTAGTATCGAAAGATAAGATAGAAGGAGACAGAGAGAGACACAGACAGACAGAGAGAGAAAGAAGTAAAGAGAAAGTACGTAGACATCAACTTACCCACTTTTTGATGTATCTTCGGTACGAAGGGTAGAATCCGCGATGTACTGGACGATAAGGCAAAGTGATATAATATAATCCAATCCCGTCCTCCGCACCTCGGGGATCGCTGGAGCGAAGAACGCTCGATAATGGCTGGCACACATAAGTAACACTAAGGATGCACCAACAACGGTGCTTATCTTCTTCTTCTTCTTCTCTTGTTTCTTGCTCACGCACTTTTCACCGACAGACCGCGACGAACGAAACGGACTAACGTCCGAACGGTCTCCTCTCTCTCTCTCTCTCTCTCTGTCTTTCTCGTAACACCGATCCTATGTCGTCTCTTTCTTGCACGATACTTTCGATGAAAGAAGACCAGACCGACAAAGATACAAAGAGAAAAGGAGTTGCTCTCTTTTATCTATCCTAGGCCCACGGTGGCCATTACGTTTCTCGCATCGTCGTCGCTACCACCGTTGCGAGGGTACAAAGCGAGAGAGGGTGGCTGCTGCCTGGCTTCCTACTTGGCCGGGTGGGAGCGAGAGCGCAGACGGCACCGAACGACAGACAGAAATGGGAGGGAGAGAGAGAACAGACTGTGATGAGAAAAGGAACGCGCACGATATACCCCCTCTCTCTTTCACACTATCACACAAACGAACCACGAACGTATTCGACGCGCCCGCTACGAGGACGTGAGAGCGACTGCTCTCGGCAACTTCGCGTGTCGTCTAATCGACCAATCATTGAACGCCTCTTACCGAGCGCCATCTTGCCGTGAATCCTTGAGTGATTGGACAAAGAGAACCCGCTTTCGGAAAGCCGAGAGCAACCGAAACTTTCCCCTTCTGCCGCCTAAATATAATATCTGATTGCTCTTACTTTTGATACACTGTTTTCGTTCTCTCTCTCTCTCTCTCTCTCTCTCTCTCTCTCTCTCTCTCTCTCTCTCTCTCTCTCTTTCTCTCTCTTGTAGTCTCCTTACTCTTGTTTACTTTAGTTTTTATCTTTTCTTCGATAATAATTTTGAATTAGACTTCTCGATACGATGGTGTCTCGGTGTTTACATACGATTAAAAATATGACAAAGTATTTTCTTTTGTCCTTCATTCGATATATTTATCTATTCAAAGTTTTAACGTTTTTAAATGATACAATCTTCGAATTAAAAATCTAATCTAGTTTATATAGTTTGTTTAACGACCGATGTCCTCTTTTATTTAATGTTTAATATATGCGATATTGTTTGAGATACGACTTAACCCTTATTGCTGTCACAATAATTCTTATTTTATTCTTATTGTAATAAAAAAAGGAATGTTAAAGAACGTTGGATATACGATCAGCGACATCTTATGAAATGTTTTGAAACTAACCGCAAGGAATACAATCTTCTACCTTTATTTCTTGTTAGCCAGCGTAACGGAAGTAGTTCTTTTTAGAAATAGATATATTCTGAAGTTTGGGCGATCAGAATTGTTCTATTTTATTCTTTGCTTTATACAGAACGATTACTTCGTTACTCTCGTCAACATTTACTTCATTTTATACCACAATTTTGATAAATATATAATACAGTAATAAGTAGAAAAAACTATGGATAACAATAACAGAAAGAAAATTTGGACCTACGACGAACGTTTGGAGCTTGCTACTAAATTGGAAGGGCAATTGGATGATTTTGTAAGTCAATTAGAAAAGAGAACTTTTAAGGAGGGATACACCGAAGAGAGTATGTTAGAAGAACTAGAAAATCACCCATTCTTCATGAAGAAAGCTCCAGAACCCGGACAGCCGCTATCTCCCCTTGTGGAAGGATTACAACAACTTAAATATTCGCCGGAAGAAAATACTCCTGAACGTTTGTATTTATATTGAAATGTTCTGTGAATATTTAAAATCATTTCTATATAGATTAATTTTATTTTTACAGAATTAGCTAAAAGTTATAAAGATGATGGAAATTTTAATTTTAATAATGGACAATATCGTATGTCTATTATAAGTTATACGGAAGGTATCAGAACAAGATGTAAAGACCAGGAATTATTAGCACAACTTTATAATAATAGGGCTACTGCACATTATATGCTTCAAAATTATCGGTATAGCTGTCAATATTCTTAATGAAATACGATATAACATATCTTATAATTCTTTCGAATATATTTTGTAGATGTAGTTTAAATGACAGTAAACAAGCAATAAAATTGAAATCGGATTATGCTAAATCTTTGGAAAGAGCTGCCAGGTGTTGTTTACGCGTAAAAGATTTTGACCAATGTAACGAGTTATGTGATAAAATCTTACGTATTTTCCCAGAAGAGAGAGTCATATTGGATTTAAAAAGACAGATTATATTGTCTGATGTAAAATCATTGTTATAAATTTACTAAACAGATAAGTTAACTTCTACAATAACAATTAAATTTATATTAACCTAATTTTTAATAGAAAACCTCCTACCGAGATCAAAGGAAACAGAAAAAAGAAGCAGCAAAACTTTCTAAAGAAGAAGAAGAATTGTTATCTACCATCAAAAGTAGAGGTATCAAATTAGAATTGCTTGATGGTGACAAAATACCAAACTTGAAAGATTTGGAATCTAAGATACCAGAACTGATGCAAAGTAAAGTACATTTAGATGGTAACAACAAACTTGTATGGCCAGTAATATTTTTATATCCTGAATTCCAAGAAACTGATTTTGTACAAAATTTCCATGAAGATATTACGTATGTTTTTATCAATTATAAAAATATTTTGTTACATCCAACTATCGAATAAAAATTTATTTTTTTTTTTCAATGTATTTCTAGTATAAAAGAACAATTAGAAGAATTATATTTTTCCCCACCACCATGGGATACTCAACATCTGTATAACCCTGATACTGTAGCAATATATTTTGAAGGAAAAGATAAAAATTCTCTACATAAAGTGGACATTTCAAATACACTTGGAAAGATATTAACAGATGAACAGTAAGTTTGACAATCGATAAAAATTACCTTTTAAAAATGTCTCATTCTCTAAAATCGTGTTAATATAATTTTTGCAGATTTTTAGTTCGCGGTGGGACACCAGCATTCCTGATATTTGTAAAAGACAGTAAAGCCGAAGCTCGTTATTTGAAAACCTATCACAAAGAATAGAGATAGTACGTTAAAGTAAATAAACTGGGTTTTATCTTTTGCAAGTCCTTGTTTTTTTTTTGTAGCCTTTTTCATAACAACAACATATTTCATATCAAAATAAAACAAAAGTATTTTCGAATGGACAGAACGAATTCAAAATATTTTCCTGTGTCTTTCCGAAAGGTCTGACAAAAATTTCAAGAAATATTCTAAACGATAATCGGCTTTCGAAAGAGATCTACTCAAGAAAATAAATCTACTTCACTTAGGCCTAAAGAATGTATCCATTAAAAAAGTAAATAATTTTATCAAATCGTAACATCAAATAATTCAAAGAAATCAAAGTCATAGTTTTACTCGAAGTACAAATAAAAAGATAAACTAAAGAAAAAGACGAAAAATAAAAACTCCAAAGAGAAAAAAAAAATTGGAGATCAGTTGTACGAATAAAAAGAACATTAAAGGAAGGTGGTGCCCTCTGTACCACCTGACGAAGGTAGACAGGTGAGCATAAAGAGAAAGAGCAACAGGAGTTGAAAATTCAGTTCTCGACCTACACTTTGGATCGCGTATGCGCGTCGTCGTCGTCGTCGTCGAGTAAGAAAGACGCGTTGTTTCGAAATATTTCCCGATCAAATTAGCCGGTCTCAAAAAATCTAGTCGGTAAATTCGTGATATACGAGGAAAAAATTGAAAATTAAGAAAAAAAGGATCGCGTTTTTTGTTGGATCGAAGGTCACTCCAGGCAGAATTCAAAGAGGAGAAAAAGAGAGAGAAGAGATTGTCGTGAAGTTGGATATACCGCGAGAGAAAAACGGAGCGAGACGCAAGCGATGCTAAAACGATGCAGGCAATACCTTTTATCCTTTTCTTTCATTTTTTTCTTCTCTCATTCTCTATATCTCAATTACGCCATTATTCTCTGGTCTCGCTTAATAACTATACTTATTTCTTTCTTTCTTCCCTGGATTAAACACGTGGCTTCCTTTACTTGGCAAAAATTATTTTTCTCACGATTTTTTTTTCTATCTCTTGATATATCGTGTACTTAGGTTAGTTCCAATTATCTTCGAAAATTTCCTGGAAATTTTTTGTTGATAATAATTAATAACATATATGCGTACGATCGATTAAAAGATCATTAGATATTTTCTTTTGCAATTATTAATTTTAAAAGCGAATATTAAAAATACCTCTATATCCTCGATGATCTTTGTGATTAATATAGAGAGGAAGGAAACGTCCTATTCGATACAACAAGGATGCCATATTGATTCGATGAGGATCACCATTGGAATTTCCTCTTACGAAGAAATCAAATTCTTTTCAATTGCAATGCGAACTTACGACAGTACATGTAAGTATCTTATAAATTATAGACTTCCGCGTGTGTATTATCCTAGTTTGAAATCAGGTTATAAAAAAAAAAACAAGTCAAAGATAAAAGGAACTTTTAGTTTTCTTTTTTTTGAAATCGGATATTCGATGCGGCTAGAAGTTTCGAAAAGAGAGGAGAGGGGGAAAGAGAAATAAAAAACGATCGAGTGGCGCGTTCGACTCATTTTTCAAATATTTACTATCTCCCTCTTTCTCTCTTTCTCTCTCTTTTTACCTGCTAAAATAAACAATTAATGTTTTCTTTCGGCAAAAGATTTACAAGTAAAAGTACGAATGGACTGCGTCAACGATTTTATATATATATATATATTTTTTCTTTTTCTTTCTTTTGCTTTTTTTTCATTACAATACACATGTTTATTTTCGAACTGTGTATAGAAGTTGGAGTATTTGCTTGTCCCCGAGGAAGTCGAAGTAAATACCTTTCTGGTGACGACAGGGAAGAGAATCGCGTGTCCTAGTTTCGTGAAACTCGATGGACCACACGATGCATCTCTCTCTTTCTCTCTTTCTCTCTCTCTCTCACACATTCACTCTTTCTGTATACGGTATCTCGAAGCAAGTGTTCGAATAATACTATGTCCATGTACATTATACGTACGCACACATATTTACAAGCTTATATATGTATGGTTCTTGAGGAAGAATTGCGTCACGCGTGCCACGCACTCTTCATGAGAAGGATACAACAGGAGCTAACCGGTTGTAACGGCGAGTCGATGTGCAAGTATATCTCATATATATATATATATATATATATATATATATATATATATATATATATATATATATATATATATAATGTGTGAATAGAAATAAGAAAAAAAGGAGAAAGAGAAAGAGAGAAGAAAAAATCTAAAATATCATCAACGTCCAACAGAATCATATTACGTTACTTCTCCAACGAGATCACCTTCGCTCTACTAACCGAAGAAATGTCCGACCATTTGACACACATACTTCATTTGTTTCTTTTTTTTTATATCTTTTATCTTTTGCTAGAGTCTAGCTTAATCCAGTTAGACGATCCCTTTCCTTCGAATTAGACGTTTATTGTTAACTCCGTTACTCTTTTTTCTGACTCTGTACTCTCTGTATCCTCCATCTTTGTTTATACAGGCTAGTTCATAATTCGTTCTTCGTTTTCTTCATTTTGCAGTTGAAAGGACGCAACAGTCTAGGAGACAGGAAAGAGTGCGTTATCGAGAACTCAAAAGTGTTCGGAAGTTGTGCGTCGTATCGTCAGAAAAATCAGCAAGTGTTTTAAAGACGAAAAGATCGTCGTGATCGAGCGCCAAAAAAAATCGTCGTTAAAGAGGGATTTCTCGTATAACCGAGTTTCGAGAGAGATTTTGTCTGTTGACGGCCAGGAAGAGGAGGCACCTAGAAAGTGCCGATTATTTTTTGAAATCGTGGAAGGGAATAATCGAAAAACGGCGAACCATTACGGAGGCATTCAATACGCAAGCTCGTACAGTAACGGTCGTACGGCAGCGAGCTTGTATAACAACAATTGTTCTTCGACCACCACTTACGGTGGCTTCGTGCAGCATCAACAACAGCAGCTTCACGAGGATTATCGACCAATTTATTTTTATGTCGCTCAACCGTACACGATACCGTATACGTTCGCGAAAAGACCGAGACCGAATTCTTCTCTTCTTAGATCGGATAACAGGTCCAATTGTCGCGTTAAATTTTCCAAAAAACTCGCCAACGTAGACTTCTCTCAAAAGGTTAAACAAGGGGAGTTCTCCAAGAGTCTCAATCAAGTTCATTTCGCCGAAGGACAGGATCAAGGTGTGCATTTTATAATTCTATGCTAAATGTAATTGATCTAGGGAACGAGTAAATTAGAATCTAGATATTTTACATTGAACTCTTCGGGTCCTTAGTTCAACTTTTTCACGAATGCTTAGTTAAATTAGAAATAAAAGAGCTCGTGGAAGCTACATGAATCATGATCAAGATGTGATTATGTATCAAAAAGTTACTCTTAGATTGGTCTATATACAAGGAATGTACTTTAACTTGTAGAACTTTAGAGATGTGTTAGGAATTTTGTTATCCACCGTTCGCATGTGTCCCCGCGGTCACTCTGTAGATACTTTGTTCTCTTAGAAAAGAGAGGGAGGAGAGAGAAGAGAGAAGAGAAGCGACGATTGTCATTTCACTTTCAAAGCGCTTTCACACTGTCAGCTTTTTCTAGCAGACCGGATAATTGTTGCGAAAGCGGCGACATAGTTTCAGTAGGATAATTTAAATAGTGGACTATCGCCGAAGAGTGGTTCGGCTATACGTCCACTTTAATTGAGAATGTACATATATAGACTAAAAAAACGTTGATCTTTTCTCTCTCCAGAGAGATGCAACTTTCAGCTTCGAATCGATGCCTATATCTACTTTCTTCTACATAAAAAAACGTTCTCTCATGGTATATACCGTTTTTACATTTCATAGGATTTCCGCATTTTTATAAACCTGGCCAGACACCGCGCCATCCAAGAATGACGTCGATGTTTCGAAGGGGCACCATATTCGCAACTTTTTTTCTCTCGTTACTCGGTGGTGGATTGGTCTGTGCTGCTCTTGTTACGCAACACTGGGTCGAGGCTCGACCCTGGAGGACACCGAATCCTCAGGAGAGTGCAGGAAGAGTCCATTTGGGTTTGTTGCAAGGTAAAAAGGAATTGAACGTTGCTTATGGCTGGAGGACCTATCACGTATCAGGTAAGAGATCTTTCTAAATAAATAGATAATCTTTAAAAATACACGTTTACATGTAAGAACGTGTTATATCTATACTTCTGATCTATACTTCTGAAAAATAAGTATAAATATTTGATACAAAAAAAAAAAAAAGAAAAGAAATAGCACTATTTACCATTAAACAATTTCAATCTAAATTTTAATATGATTCTATGTTAATCATTACTTCAGTACCTCAAATGTTACGACAAGATCCAACAGTGATGTCCTGGGGACTTTGGATAGGAACTTTAACTGCTACTTCTGCTGCGTTGATAACTGCTGCCTTTGCCGCACTTTTAGCTGTGCTAAACACGGCAACCTCACCGAGATCTAAAGCTCTCTCTGTACCTGGAGTTTATTTTATAAACATTTTAGCGTGTAAGTTCTAACGAATACGTTTGCGCGTCGTCCGAGTTCTTGAAATGTTATTTTTCCGTACGTGTTTTTAGTGATAATGTGTATAACGAGTGTTGGTACATGGTTAGCACAATATTACACGAGGCTATACGTCAATGTCCTACCAAAGGAAGACATCGATAATATGTGGACCAGTGAAGGTTCGGCCGAACTTGGTTACTCATTCTGGTAAAATATTGAAACTTTTACGATTTATTTTGATATACAAAAAGGGAAAAAAAAATAAATAAATAAATAAAAACACAAAGTAAAACAAATAAAGAATCAAGCTTATATGATCTGTTTTTCTTAGGCTCGTTGCAACCGCTGCTGTTGTACATCTTATTAGTATCGCATTAGTCGGTTGGGGTTCCGGAAGAGAAAAAGACAATAATTTGGAACCGATTCCTGCATTGGAGGAAAAAACTGCCGCAGCAATAATGCTCTATTAGTTTTTTTTTTTTTTTTTTTAATACCGAACAAATGCGCAGTGTAATATTTCTATTTTTTAAAGAAGGTATGTATGAGAGAAAGAAAGAGAGAGAGAGAGAGACAGAGGATATCTAAATGCATTCACAAAATTATATTCCAAAAGTTCCTAAGAGTAGGTATTTTTCTTGCCACGTGTATTATCCACGTTGAAGATTATGAAATTATATCGTAAAGTATAGAATGGCTGTATGTCTGTAAAATGTACTTTTTTGTTTCTTTTTCTACGAGGCACGTAGAGCCGATCTCTTGCCGAATGAGAGAGAGAGAGAGAGATTGTGAAATTGCTATTTTCAGAATGACAGTTATGTGACACACGTCAATTAACAGTAAATCCTAATTAATTGATGATTCTGTTATTATCAATGGTCTAATATGTATTTTTTTCGTACATAATGTTTAATTGTAAATGCTTTAAATTTGGAAGCTGATCACCGTGAACATTCGATCAAACAAAGATTAATGACGAATGTTAGTTTGTATATATATGTCTATATACATACATATATATATAGCTTTAACTTAGTCCAATGTGATCCTTTTTTCAAATGAATATAATAGTCGTATATCAAAAAAAGATACTCAATAACTTCATATGTATGTCCAGATCTATACTATAATTAAATATTTTATTTAATAGGTGATCAGAGGATCTGAGCCACTACTTATTTCATTATAATTTTATATTCAAATATGATCTGGCTGATGCATTTTTTATTTTTTTTATTATTATTATTATTTTTTTTAATTGCAATATATATATACCAATAGCAAGCACTATTTTATTGAAATGTTTTTGTAGTGCGATGCTATATGTTGTAAATAGACACGAGGAGATGAAGTTTTTATCGATATATTTATTATGCAATACCTAAGTGTTTTAGTATACTCTTTCAGGCGTAACAATTATTGCATTTTCCATTCTAGTTAATAATACAATACGACAATAAAGATGTAGACGCGATATAGGACTTGTTTTTTCTTCCTGTATGTTTCGGTTACTTCTTTTTTTTTAATTAAGATTCATTGTGTCGTTAATAGTTAACGCCAATCGTTCTCTTACAAGAGAACAAAACTTGATAACTATTAAATCTAAAAAATAAACGTAGTCTGCATATTATTTGTATATGTTACATCACTTTTTATTCATTTTCTCTCCTTTTGTATATTCTCTTATTATATAGTTGATAATAGTAGTTAAGGAAAGTTTATGAACGATCTGTTGTGTGTGTGTGCATTTGCTTGAGATGAACTTTTTCAATAAAAAGAACTTCTTTTTTTTCGCTTACTATTTTTAAATAAGAAAGAGAGACTTAACTCTCTCTTTCGTATCAAATCAAATGGATCGGTGATAGAAAACTTGCGATTAATTAAAAATGACCTCGACGAAGTTGTATTACTCTTAAAAAACTTATTAATGCGACGCTATGCAGCCGCATCATCGATTATTAGGATATAAGGAAACTTTTATTCACGTTTCTTTTCAGCTTTCTCGTTCGTTTCGTATTTCTTTTCTTTTCTTTTCTTTTTTGTTATGTAATTCGCGCCATTTACGTTTGTATATATCGTTACATATTATGATCCAATTCTGGTAGGATTTATATTTAATGGAGATTGCCCATAGGACTCACTCTTTGTTCTGCATATCAATCCAATAAAATATTTTCTTCTGCGATACGAAGCCATATTTTCAAAGTAGAAATAATACATATGTATAAACAGTAAATGTTCTATGTAAAAAATCGTACGAATATAATCATATTCCGTGAGATTTAATATTGTATTTTCCCTGTATCTAGATATTACGCTAACGCGTTGTTATCGATTATACATTTGTGCTTTTCGATATCAACGCGCGACGCTCTACGATTAATTATTATCCATTAAAATGAAGCAATATGTAAAATAGCAAGATATTATGCAAGCTTCGTATCGATCAGAAATCTATGTGTATACTGTTGATTTGTGTCTTGTATTATGATTATCGTCATTATCGTTATCATCATTATCATCATCTTCATCATTATCATTATCATCATCATCATTATCATTATCATCATTATTATCATCATCATTATCATCATCATCATCATCATCATCATCATCATCATCATCATCATCATTATCATCATCATCATCATCATCATCATTAACTTCATTTGTCTTCAACTCCGCCGGTCTACTTTTGTCCAATCATCGTCTTCTGGAAGCCGCTTTCTTTCCTCTTGTCTACTAATTGAAAGCATGTTTTTGAAATGTCACTTCGCTGTTTATATTATGTATATAGAAACCCGCCCAGAGATCGGCCAGCTCGGGATTAAAAATTATTTTACAATCATACAATCCTTTTTTTTTTAAGAATGCATTTAAATAATAATTTTAGTACAATTACACACTGAAATATAATATATCAAAAATGAAAAGTATTAGCTTTTACATTGGCTTAATGTTAGTGTACTTTTTTTCGATAAAATTGAATAAAAAATCTATCGTGTTTATCAATTTATATTAGAAAATGATAAATAAAAACCGAGATGGTCGATAAGCGGGCATCGATCTTAACGTATTCAATATATCAAACTTAACTAATTCATCGTGGACTTATATCTAAATATATATGATGATGAACATTACCCATTACAATTTCATGAATATTCATTATATGCAGGATATATATATATATGTATATCTCAGAATTAGCATGTAATAATCGACATTGCCGCCAGATTTTATACACGATTAGGATCCGTTGGTTTTTTTTTTCGTGAACACAAAAAAAAAGAAAACAAAAAAGAAATAAAGATGGAATTAAAAAAATAGTGGCAACGAACAAATGCAGTCTCGTTCATTTCAATATAATAAATCTTATAATTATTAAATATCAAAAAAAGTTAGAGTATATAAAATTTCGCTTCAATGATTACATGCAAAAAATTCTGAAATATACTTTTGTTGTAACAATGCTTACTTATCATCTTGACGTCTGGTTGGTGGATCTTGAGCATCTTGAGCTGCAGAGTCTCTGCTACGCCAATCCATATCATTACGACTCATATCGTTTTGTCGGTAAGGACGACGAGGTCGAGGACTGTCAGTATTACACAGAATTACTCGTGACTGAAACGTGAAATAATCGTCCATGTTAATTGATGTTACAGCAATAACAAAACTGTTTATTGTTACACAACATTTTACTTACCATTCCACGATCTCGAAAACCGGCTTTTTCTGGTCCTTTATCTAATCTCTCCCTGTCGCTTATATCTCTCTCAAAATCTTCTTTCCTCCTATCCTTTCTCCATTTATCTGAATCCCAGCCTCTCAATCTAGAGTCGTCATTCCTTTCAGCTTGAGAAGAACGCCAATTTGAAATTTCAGCAGCTATAATAAAACAATGTTGTACGATTAATAAAATATTGATTATATAGTAAACATTAAAAAGATGCAATTTAATTATTGGAGTGACACACAAACATGTTCTTCGAATAATTAATAACGTTTAAAAAAACGCAGTGAGAATTTTTTTTAGAACATGGGAATCATCCCTATGAATCACTAAGTAATAATAATAATAATAATAATAATAATAATAATAATAATAATAATAATAATAATAATAATAATAATAAGAACAACAACAACAACAACAACAACAACAACAACAACAACAACAACAACAAGAACAAGGGCATATAATTATTAGAAAAAATAATTACTAGGTCTAAAGCCATCTCGGCCATCTCTAGGTGGACGATAGCGATCATCCGGTCTTCGTTTCGTTAACAGTTCCTTCTCCTTTTGCTTCTGCTCTTCCATACGACGTTCGATCTCAGCTTCTCGAGCTCTGGCTATTTCAGATTGTTTTTCAATTTTGGCTATGCGTTCGGCCTTTCTTGCTTCTTCCTCGGCACGTTTCTTTCGTTCCTCTTCTTCCCTCTTTGCTCTCTCTTCCTCCAAACGTTTTTTCTCTTCCTCTTGCTTGATGCGTAACTCCTCGAGACGTCTTCTTTCAGCTGCCTCGGCTCGTTCCTTCTCCCACTTCATCTTACGTTCAGCTTTGCGTTCCATCTTACGTTTGAGCAATCTCTTAGCACGTTCCTCGTTCAACATCTTTTCAAATTCCTTTAGCTTCTCCATGTAAATACTCTTACGTTCGGCCAAAATCTTGGCCAAAAATATATCGTGATCTTCCTTCATTCTTGCCATACGCTCTCTAGTCGCTACAGCTTGTTGTCTCTCTTCGATGGCAGCAGCAATACGTTCGGCCTCCTGCTGTTCCCAACGTTTCTTTGCCTGTTCCATCTTATCTTCGACAGCTTTCTCCAATAAAGGTATCTCTTCAAGACGTTTAGCACGTTCCAAATAATCGATCTTTTTCTCTTGAGATTTCAATTTTTGTTGCATCTCTCTACGTTCTTTCTGTAATTCTTCCGCTTCGCGGGCGGCTATCTGTTCAGCGTCAAGTTTCTTGATCTCGTCTTCGTCGAGTTTTTTCAACACCTTCTGCCCATGACTGGTCTGCGAAATCTGTTGCATTTTCTCTTTGAGATGTCGATCCTTGATCTGCTGGATCTCACTTTGCTGACGTTTCCGTTCACGTTCCTCGCGTTCTTGCTCGAGTCTCTTTTGTTCAGCCAATATTTGCTGACGCTGTAATTCCTCTTGACGTCTCATTTCTTCCTCTTCGCGAACCGTATTGATGTGCTCGATGTATTCCTTCCTTTCTTCGATGATCTTGTGTCTTCCTAATATCCTCTGGTGTTCCTTCATTTTAGTTTCGTGATAATGGTTAACCATCGCGCCACGAAGCTTCTCACGTTCGAACTTCTTCTTGTTTGGATTGATCACATTGATCGCACGATGAAGAACGGTAGCCATGTTGACCAGCTGACAACGAATCTGTTCCGATGGCATCGCTTGTAGGACTGGGCCATCCGGATGATCCTCTCTTTGAGCTTCCGAAAGATCAACGCCAAAGTGTACGCACTGTTTGCCATGATCGATTCTTATCTGCATATCGTTGTAACGAACGCAATCGACCAAAAGCCGTTCCAAGTGGAAGTTTGTTGTGAACTTGGCAAGTTTCAGCAATCTAGCGAATTGTATAGTCTGATAGACCTGAGATATTTGATGAACTAGCCGAACAAGCGTAACGTCCTGTAAAGCGCGTATATACTGCGTCAAAGGACTATTCTCATCGGCTTGCAACGTTCGAATGACTGAATCGACTCTACTACAAAGTTCCAGAGGATGGAACTCAACTTCCAACCAAGAATATAATTCCTGTAGTTGGCTCGAAGCTAGATTGACGATATTCAATCGGACAATGTCTTTCAATAAGGAAACTCGCGTCGGTGGTTGTGTTAATCCTAAAAGTGTCGCAAGCTTTTGAGCTTTCTCCAAAGGACTCTTATCAGTTTCGATAAAACGATCAAATTCAGGATGTGCCGATGGCAATGGTATAGACAAAGTGGCTAGCAATACGCGATTAGCCATTCGTTGTTGTTCCTCCGGTGACATATTCTTTTTCATCTCGCGCGATAACTGTAATAGTTTAAAGAGAGCTGCTGCATGGAATAAATAATTACCTGCCTTCCAAAAGACCATAGCTAATTTTTGATAATAGTTAGCCATCGTTTTTGGAACAGGAGATTTCTTGGATAGATTCATCATACCATGCACGTCCTCGGACGATTTGAATGCTTCTTGCCAAAGTTCCATTTGAATCGCCGAATCTAATTGATTAAGTCGAGTTTCCAAATTCAATTGTTGAGTTTCTGCTTTGTTCATAGAGACATTAGAAACTAATTGTGGAAGTTTACATATCTCCTCTAGATGCTTTCGTAATTTTTCGCATAACTTTCGAAATTCAGTCTTACGATTGTATTCAAGACAAAATTGGAAGGCCATACGTGCTATATCGTGATACAAACTTTCTACATGAGCATTGGTTCTTAGCAATTCTAAACACTGGCAGTATGATTCCCATAGAAATTTCACCCAAGGTGTAAGAATTGTTCGATCGCTTCTATCCTGTGCATCCTCTCCGCTTACGGCAGAAAGTAAAATACTCTCAGGCGTCGCAAGATTATCCAGATCATCTATATCAATGACCGCCTGCTGACTTTGTTTCCTTGCTGCGTTAGTTTTCTCTTCTGCCATTCGTAAATAACCACGAATTACATTTTCTAAACTTCCAACATTAACCGATTGAAACATGTTACGATATTGAAAAAGGCCTTCCTTCGCTATATGAGATTTTTTTAATTCTACGCAAAGATCTAAGTACTTGAACATTATAGGTTCCAGTACCGATTCTGACCAATTGTATGTCCATTTTTTATTTCGGAAGACTTCTTGCAACGTGTCCAAAGCTCTGGCTGGTTTGCCAACTTCAATGAATTCTGTTAAAGAAAAAAGATAAATAAAAGTAAGAATATATATATACATAAAATATATATTTTGTAAAATTATTAAAACTGCACGGAAATATACATTTCATTTCATTAAATAAAATAAAATTTCTTGAATTTTCATTAATTAGGTTAAATAAAAACATCCTTCTATCATGAGATAAGAAACACGAACAAATTGAATATTGTTTGTTAAATATAGATTTTTTTGATTATGTAACAAAGATTATATAAATACATAGCATTGTATGTTTAATACTATAAAATATCTTTATTATATATCACATGTGCATCGGTGGTGCGTGCATACACACGTACGTACACACATACACATGGTTCCACACGAAAGTGTATGTAACGTAAGCTTATCACACACATATATATATGTATATATATGTATACGTATAGAATATCTCGGAATTTCATTGCTTTTCACTTATACTATAATGTATATTTAAAACGAATAAAATATTTAAGAAGTAATTAAGTACGTATACGATCGACGATTGATTCGAACATAATGAGAATAAAAGAATGCTTTTAATTTCATTCAGATTATTATAGGAACTTTATATACATGAGGACGAGACAAAGAGTATTCTAATTGATTAATTTCGTTTTAATAAAGTCTCGTATGATAAAGAAATTTAGTGACAAGGTTATACGGAAAGAACGTAACGCTTTTTTTAATTTCACTTTATCAATACTTAGCCAACAACCATGTCGTTGCATACATATGTTGACACAGTACATAAAATTGATATATGGATATAAGTTGAAAAAACATTGAGTAAACTACTATTACTTCAAATAATTTTAATCACATTAAAAGATAAAAGAAATTAATTGTACAGAAAAAAAAAACGATGTGAGAAGATAAAGTAATAAAAATAAAATTTTCATGCAGGTTAAATCAGGCTATCAGCCATGTCATGTCTTTAATGCTAAAAGGTGTTACATACCGTTCGCCCTTTTCAGTGCGTTTTCGGGTCTTTGCCCATATCGCGCCATGTTTGCACTATAAATACGTTTTAAACGTATATCATACGCACTATCTTAATAATTAACAAAATTATTTTGCATACACGGTTAAAAGTACAAGCTTTCCAAAGGCGTAACGTTCAACGCCAAGGACCTCGATCGCGTGTTCCGGATGAAAGGCGGCCACTATAGAAAATGGCTTCCTTTACTATGCAAATCAAATCAACTTCTATTATATTCTAATCTTATAGAAAAAGGTAATAATCATTTTTTATAATCCTAATGAAATATGATTGGTTTAATAATGAAATAAATATATCGACCAATATTACATTGAATATCAATTTATCATACATATATTCAATTTTCTTTCGAATCATAAGTACGCTTTAAAGGTCTGCATTGATTGGACGATTCTCTATAAAGTATCAGATTGTCCTATTATAATACATTAAGACGTACGTATATATGACATTTTTATTCGACGTTAATTTTAATGGATTTTAATGAAATATTTTTGTCAATCGAAAATAATAGTTAAAAATAATTGTTGTATCAGATAAAAAAGTTAGTTAACAGTGTTTTTTACGATTGTTGTTATCAGTATCGTTGCATTAACGCGACGTGTGGTGTTCTTGTCCATCTGCATAGTTCGATCTAGGTTATACTTTAAATTACAAAAATAAGACATTGTTATATATCTCTTTATACTTATATTAGCTAAACTATCAACAACGAATAACAAAGAAATGATTAATAAAAGAGTCGTAAGTAAGGAAGTATTGTAAAAGGAAACAATAGCGGTAATGTTATTGGAAGGTTCTTATTCGTTTCCGTTATCCGATTGGTTCGTTGAGGGGACCAATCACATCTATCGCGCTGACTCGTTCATTGGCGGACTAAGCTGTTTACGATGACGTCACAATATGGCGTCGAAAGCGATTTCGTGCGTCGATCGTAGAGAGAAAGACACGAAATAATTTCTGTATTTTCGTATAAAATCGTCGTATGCGTATATTAATCTTTCATATACGGCCAAAGCGTTAAATTATAGAATAATCTTTATATTTTTACTCGTACGATTTACAATTACTACTACGATATTGTTATTATTAGTGTTACGATTTTTCTTACGAAGAAAAAGCAAAATGGACGAGGTTACGAAGTTGGAACATTTATCCTTGGTGTCAAAAATTTGTACAGAATTAGAAAATCATTTAGGATTAAACGATAAGGATTTGGCCGAATTTATAATTCATTTGTCCGAAGAAAATAATACTTTCGAAACGTTCAAGAAAGTTTTGATCGAAAATGGTGCTGAGTTTTCGGACTCATTTATAGCGAATTTACTTAGGATAATACAACATATGAAACCGTGTGCTCCTTCTAACAAATCTGCGACAACTAATCAGTCCAAACAGGACGAATTAGCACAAAAGTTTCCTGCGTTAGCTTTACCGAATGATGTCTTGCAATCTACGCAAGATGCTGAGAAAACTGATAAAGATATAGTTAACGACGTTCTAGCATCTTTAGAGGCATTAGCGCCATCTAATTTGAAAAATAATGAAAATGGAAAAAAAGATGATCATAAGCGAAGTAAACATAGTAAAGATAAAGATTCAGAAAAGAGTAGAGAAAAAAGAAGACATAGGTCTAGATCCAATGATAGGAAGGATAAAAAGCGTAGATCTAGATCTAGGAATCGTTCCAGATCCAAGGAAAGAGAACACAGTAGGAGACGTAGAAGAAGATCAAGATCCTCCAGTAGAACATCTAGATCGCATGGTTATAAGGAATCAAAGAGTTCAAGGAATCGTGACAGATCTAGATCAAGATCTTTGGAAGAACTCTCAGTTGAACCAGAAGTTGGTCAAATATATACGGGAAAAGTAGCCAATATAGTACCATTTGGTTGTTTTGTTCAATTAGAAGGTTTAAGAAGAAGATGGGAAGGTTTAGTACATATTTCACAATTACGAAGAGAAGGCAGAGTAGCTAGTGCCAGTGATGTAGTAACCAGAGGACAAAAAGTTCTTGTTAAAGTATTGAATGTGGGTGGGCAAAAAGTTTCCTTAAGTATGAAAGATGTTGATCAAGAAACGGGTAGAGATTTAAATCCAGTGGTAGCGGTCAATAAAATTGAGGAAGATGAAAAATATTTGAGGAATCCGGATCGTCCAACATCATTATTAGAAATTCAAGGTACATGGGATGAAGACGAGACATATTCTAGAAAGCGTGTGCAAAGATTATCATCTCCTGAGAAATGGGAAATAAAACAGATGCTTGCTGCATCTTGTATAGATAGAAGCGAATTACCTGAATTTGACACAGAAACTGGAGTTCTACCCAGAGAAGATGACGAAGAAGAAGACGTAGAAATTGAGTTGGTGGAAGAGGAACCTCCATTTTTACATGGCCATGGTAGAGCACTGGGAGATTTGAGTCCTGTACGTATAGTAAAAAATCCTGATGGTTCTTTAGCTCAAGCTGCAATGATGCAGAGTGCGTTGGCGAAAGAAAGGAGAGAGCAAAAAATGTTACAGAGAGAACAGGAAATGGATTCTGTGCCTACCGGTATTAACAAAAATTGGATTGATCCTTTACCAGATGCGGAAAGCAGAACACTTGTTGCTAATATGCGTGGAATAGGTATGCAAACACAAGATCTGCCAGAATGGAAAAAGCATGTAATAGGTGGGAAGAAATCTTCATTTGGAAAGAAAACTAATTTGACATTGCTTGAACAACGTCAGACTTTACCAATATACAAACTTAGAGATGATCTAGTGAAGGCTGTGACAGATAATCAAATTTTAATTGTCATTGGTGAAACTGGTTCAGGAAAAACAACTCAAATCACTCAATATTTAGCAGAAACAGGATTTACTGCTCGTGGTAAAATTGGATGTACTCAACCAAGAAGAATATCTGCCATGTCTGTTGCTAAAAGAGTAGCTGAAGAGTTTGGATGTCGTTTGGGGCAAGAAGTAGGTTATACCATTAGATTTGAGGATTGCACTGGTCCAGAGACAAGCATAAAGTACATGACAGATGGTATGTTACTTAGAGAATGTCTTATGGATTTAGATTTAAAAACCTATTCTGTAATAATGTTGGATGAGGCACACGAAAGGACTATTCATACAGATGTTTTATTTGGACTTCTTAAACAAGCAGTTGGTAAAAGACCTGATTTAAAGTTAATTGTAACTAGCGCTACCCTTGATGCCGTTAAATTCTCTCAATACTTCTTTGAAGCGCCAATTTTTACTATTCCTGGAAGAACGTTTGACGTAGAAGTAATGTATACGAAAGAACCAGAAACTGATTATTTAGATGCTGCACTTATAACTGTGATGCAGATACATTTAAGAGAGCCTCCTGGAGATATTCTTCTGTTCCTGACTGGTCAAGAGGAGATCGATACAGCATGTGAGATCTTATATGAGCGTATGAAATCGTTAGGTCCTGATGTACCTGAATTAATCATTTTACCAGTTTATTCAGCACTGCCTTCTGAAATGCAAACCAGAATTTTTGAACCAGCTCCACCAGGTTCACGAAAAGTTGTTATAGCAACAAATATTGCTGAAACAAGTTTGACTATAGATGGTATTTATTATGTTGTTGATCCAGGATTTGTGAAGCAGAAAGTTTATAATTCGAAAACTGGTATGGATAGTCTCATAGTAACTCCTATAAGTCAAGCTGCTGCAAAACAGCGTGCGGGCAGAGCAGGTAGAACAGGTCCTGGGAAATGTTACAGGCTTTATACCGAGAGGGCATATAGAGATGAAATGTTACCAACACCTGTACCAGAAATTCAAAGAACCAATTTAGCTACTACAGTACTACAACTAAAAACAATGGGAATTAATGATTTATTACATTTTGATTTTATGGATGCACCACCAGTAGAATCGCTTATCATGGCCTTAGAATCCTTACACAGTTTGAGTGCTTTAGATAATGAAGGTCTTTTGACACGTCTTGGTAGACGCATGGCTGAATTTCCTTTAGAACCTAATTTATCTAAAATGTTAATTATGAGTGTACACCTTCAATGTTCGGATGAAATATTAACTATAGTTAGTATGCTGTCCGTACAAAATGTTTTTTATAGACCAAAGGATAAACAAGCTTTAGCAGATCAGAAAAAGGCAAAATTTAATCAAGCTGAAGGTGATCATTTAACATTGTTGGCAGTTTATAATTCTTGGCGAAATAATAAATTTAGTAATGCATGGTGTTATGAAAATTTTGTTCAAATGAGGACACTGAAGAGAGCGCAAGATGTACGAAAACAATTGTTAGGTATAATGGATAGGCATAAACTCGATGTAGTATCCGCGGGAAAAAATACTGTTAGAATTCAAAAAGCAGTATGTTCTGGGTTCTTTAGAAATGCTGCCAAGAAGGATCCTCAAGAAGGTTACAGAACTTTAGTAGATAGTCAAGTAGTGTACATTCATCCAAGCAGTGCATTATTTAATAGGCAACCTGAATGGGTAATTTATCATGAGTTAGTACAAACTACAAAAGAGTATATGAGAGAAGTAACTACTATAGATCCAAAATGGTTAGTAGAATTTGCTCCAGCATTTTTCAAATTTAGTGATCCAACTAAACTTAGTAAATTCAAAAAGAATCAAAGACTTGAGCCCCTATATAATAAATATGAAGAACCCAATGCCTGGCGAATATCTAGGGTTCGTAGAAGACGTAATTAAATTATTTGTAAGTATATACTGTTGATATAAACTTTTTGTATATAAACGATCTGTAAATAAATAATTTTATACAACATAGAGAAATCATAGCTATTAGCAATCTCATTCAAATATAAAAAATAAAATATTAGAATGTTCAAATACGCAAGAATTGTAATATACTTTTGAACACATTTTTATGTATACCTATTACATAGCATTATATATAAGTTGTAATTATATGGTATAGAGAAAAAATGTATATATTTCGAATACGTTCGCATACGTGTATTATTCAAATAATGTATAATAATTACATACGAATTTGATTTTAAAATGTGAATATGAAAAAATCGTCAAATAGTACACTTTAATATTTTTTTCTTAAAAGTTTTCATTTTTTAAAACGATATATTCGATAAATATATTATAAACTGTAGTTGATTAACAGCAGTTTGATATGTTACTAGAGAAACCCTGTAGTTGGGACAGCAAACTACTTTATTTCTGTATGTCATAAACTCTTTATTAATTAGATCGCACGTGTGATGAATTTATTGTGTTTATGTACATATGTATATTTTTTATGACTGTAATAATTATTTCATTTTTAAGAATGGAAGATTTCGAACTTAAGTATATCTTCAATTTAAATCTATATTATAGGAATATGTCTTAATTTTGTATCTCTTCAGTCTCTCTCTCTTAACGAAGTATTAAATTTATTAAATAAATACATTCTTGATATATAGGCATGGTAATGATGGAACGGTTTAATGATATCTTGCCAAAATGGAAGATTATCATTTTATATGATTGTAATGGTATTACAAGTATTTTGATAAGTTAAAGATATCGTTTTATATCACTCATAAAATTGGACAATTTTTACCTTGTAAAAACGAATTACGTTTGAACGTTAATGAATCCAATACGTATATTGCATTTTTTATTATCTAATGTGTCATTATTAGATAATAAAAAAAAAAACAGATGGAAAAAACATTGTCACAAACAAATTTCGAGAAACGTTTTTCTGTTTTTACACGGTAACACGAAATATTACACATTTAATGAAAAAACCTTGTGTACGTTTTTCTGTGAATCAAGTCACGACTGTTGCTTTTTCTTAATTAGTTCTACTAGTTGTCGATATCGTGCTTGGCATTCCTCCTAAAAACGACGATATTAATGCTATTAAATTTAAGAGATTCAGTAAATGAATTTAATAGAATTTGCCAACCTTTGTTTTTCCTGTGACAGAGGCTGCAATTTTTTCCCATCTATCCATCGATGTTCCCTTAGGGTATTTTATAAGTGCAGATTCTAATGCTCTTTGTTGTTCTTGAGTCCATCCTGTAATAATATTATCATTTTCATTTCGTGTTTTTACTTTTTTTGGTCGATCTGCTATCCCGGCATCTTCTATACATTCGCCAGGTTTTATTCCTTCATTTCTGATCTAAAAAGTAAATGTAAAAAAAATTAAACGTCTAATGCTAATATTTTTTTTTCTCGAGGAATCATTAAAACATACGAGATACCTTTCTAGCCATATACGTAACTTCTGCAACTGTACGATTCATTGTATCTGCGATTTTTTCCCATCGCTCCGACGTACCACCAGGATATTTTTTAACGAGCTTTACTAATTCTATTACATCGTCGTCGGTCCATAATCCACCAGTTATTATAGGTTTTTCGTAAATATGGCTTGTATCATTGTTGTCTTTTTTTGATATCACTTTCGAACTGCTATCATTTCTCTCTTGAAGAGGAAATCCCGTTTTTCGTCTTCTTGGACCACGTGGTGTAGTATCAGGCTCTGCTTGTTCATTTTCTTGAGCTCTGTGACATAAAAAATTATACTGCACGTAACACGTTAAATTGAAAAAATCAGTAAATATAATAGTAGGCACTCACAATGCCTCTTCCTCTTCTTTCTTTTTCATACGTTTTCTTTCTTCTATGATCTCACTTACAGCGCGAATAATAGATGGTACATACACGACAGATGCAATCGTCCATCGTGGCATTTGAAATGGAAGAGTGTTCCAAATGCTTGGAGTTGGAATCTTCTCTAAAATGTCGGCTAAATCTGGAACATCCATTTTACCTTTTCTATTTTTTTTCTGCATTTTCTGGAGCTTACTACCGAGTACTTGTTCCTGAAATACATGTTTTTTTTTTTTTTTTAGATGCAGAAAAAATAGAGTTTGATGTAGATTTGAATCAATCGTACTACCTTATAGAATATCATATCTTTCAAAAAAGATTTGTGAACTTTATAAAAAAATAAAAAGTAGGTTTTTTTTGAAGGTAGAACAATATACAACACAGTTGTCCTCTATTTTCAATATACATACTCACATAAGTATACCTCTTTTCGAAATATGCAGCCCATGCTATTAAATACTGTCCAACTGTAATCACCATAAATAAAATAACACTCATTTCTATCAATCCCATTTTTCTTACATGTCGATAGTAATATACAGCTGACCGCCAATTTGGCAGGCCATTAACGAGAACGTTATCATATTTTTGTCTCTTTCCAGGATCCCTTAATACGTCATATACGGCAACCAACTAAAAGTCGAATAAATTTTATAATATTAAAATTACATAATTGATATTTCTACTTGATTTTAAAATGTACTTACTTTTCTAAATTGCTCTTCTGCATTTTCTGCTGCATTCTTATCAGGATGCAGCTGAAGGGATAACCGTCTAAAAGCTTTTTTAATTTCCGAGGCATTTGCCACCTAATAAAAAGAAATAATTGTAACAAATTTTTTAAGTATATATTATTACGTATACAGTGACACATCTAATGCAAAATATTTTTTAATTGATAGTAGGACAAGTAAACGAAATATGTTTTACCTCAGATACACCCAAGAGATCGTAGAAATTTTGATTAACTTCTTCGACAACATCGAAAACTTCTAATTCATCATTATCCCATGCGGTAGATAATGTAAAAATATCAAAAAATTGTATGATTCCAAAAAATATTAAAAGTACTCTCATGTTTACCATCTAAATAAACACATAGCTATTGTCAACACTATAATTGATAATGTATACCAATGAGAATTAGAATAGTCTGTAATTTGAAGTGCCAAAATTAACGAGATTAATTTTTTATAATAAATCGTTTATAGAAATAAAAATATATCAGAAAGTTATGAGATGTATGATTAAATGATAACGTACTTAATAAAATAAAATAGGTAATTATATATTATACTTTCAACAATAGGTTTTCTCCGATTCATCGAATACATAAAAATATTTTCAGGAACAACGATTCGGTGCCACGTTTTCTTTTAGCACTTACTACTTTTGAAAGAGTAATCACTATGTGCCATAATTAGATAGCAAACTAAGAGGTACAGACAATAACGACATTTAGGCGGTTCGTATCAAAGTGTCGCCTCTCTTTTCATTTTAATTTTCTTGAATTATTAAAACATTTTCTTTTATCGATCGGTAAAACAGATCACGCGTATTATCTGCAAAAAATGTTTTATCGACGAAAGATAAGCGTATTGAATGTATTCGATAAAACTATATATGCAATTATAATTAATTATTATATATAATATTATATATTAATACGTAATTTAGTTTTTAAACATTTTTACTATATATCAACGTATATATGACAATGTAATGATGATAGTTGAAGCTACTTGAAACATTTGAAGATCGTAAAATTGACAATAAACAATTTAATGAGGATATTTGACGTAAAAAATAAAAAAGAAAAAAATACGCTTCCAGAATAAAATTATGAACAATTTCTTAAATTAAAAAAAAAAAAAAAATAAAGTATGACAAAAAAACAAGTGAACTTTCTGTTAGTCGTGTTATTCATTTGGACGGTACACGAGTTAACTAGAGTCATGGAAGATATAAAAGAATAATCCGATCGATCGTTTCGAAGGTTAAGAGATAAGGAATACTTAAAGTGATAAGTAAGAATAATTTATCAGAATAAAATAAGTGAAACTTATAAATACAACGATATGTTTGTTCTAGAAATCGCCCACATAAATTCGATTACTTAAACGATACAATCAGGAATACGAGAGCGAGATATCGATCGTGATTTTAAAAAAGTAAAAAAAAAAAAAAAAAAAAAAAAATAGAAAAAGAAAAGAAATAGACGAAAAAAAAAGAATAGGAAGAAGAAATTATAAAGTTAAAAGGATTCCTTTCGAAAATTAAATCCAAATTGATCGCATTTGTATCGGAGAATCCTCGCCAGCTGAGGCGGGCCGCAATAAAATACAGTAATTTTGCCCTTTTTTCTATCTTGAAGTTGCTTGAACACTTTGTCCCAATTTGGACGGCCAGCGGTCGTTCTGGTTTTCAATCCTGTGATGAGATCTCGTTTTTCCTAAAGAGTAAAATAAAGAAGAAGAAGAAGAAAAAAAAAGAAAAAGGAAGAAAAAAGAAAAAAAAAATCGTTTCATCATAGTCGTTTATAAGATTAGATTTATCAAAGGAAAAAGAAATGAACCTTTTCGTGAAGCAAATCCATTGCCAGTTGCAAGCCTACAGCCTTCATATCGTTCTTTTGTAACGCACTTGTAATATACATGTGCATTTCGAGAAAACGTTCCATGGCGATGCCTAATTCAGCTTGTTCCATTTCGAGTTGCGATAGTAAGTTGACGAACCATTCGAAGGAACGTTGATCTCGATTGATCCAGAAGAAATCGACCTATGAATCAAGAATTAGATCGATATTTTTTTCTAATCATTTTCCTTTCCTAATAGTTTTTAATCACCTTTCGTAGATGCATCACAGTAGGCGGTATTTCGCTAGCCCAAGAAAATTTGCATTTAGGACAAGTATGCCTAGCTTCCCAATATCGATGCATGATCGATTGAAGGATAGAAGCGAAGGGAGTTACTCCGATCCCAGTTGCAATTAATACTGCGTGTTGTGCTTGGAATATATGACTCGAGGGTGCACCGTATGGACCATCTAAAAATATCTGTATCACGATTCATTATCGGTACGTTATCGGATTATTTTGTAGATGACATTTTAATAAATTCTTATAACTAATGATCGAATAAATCGGTTCACCTCTAATGGTTTCCCTACTGGATAATTTATAGTTGTATTCGATGCCGTTTCGATTCTAATTTCTATCGTTTTTGTTTTCTCGAATTCTTTAGTTTCTTCGAATATTTTGTTCAATCTTCCTTCCTCTGCAATTTCTTGCCCGATCGAGGAAGCTGGTGAGTTAATATTTTTCTGTTCTGTGATCGTCGTAGCTGAAAAAAAAAAAAAAATAGAAAAATATCAGAGACAACTGTTTGTTTGCAACAATTATTCTCTATAAAAAAATAATTCTAATGTTTTTTTTTTCTGAAGTTTACCGTTCAAGTTCGTTCTTTCTTCGTATTCACAATTTTCAAGACTCGGCGTTTTAAACGCAATTATTGTGGGTTTCGTTCTCATGTATCGAAAACTCTGAGCTAGGGATTTGTTTTGTGGGCTTAGATAAGCTATGCCTAAAGATTTCATACGAGCTTGACGTATCTGACATTCGTCGAAACTCTTTTCGGATTCTGATCTCCCATAATCGCGTAATCTATATGTAAAGAAAGTAGATTATTTACAAACTTTTTAATAAAATATTTCTCAATTCGCGATGACATTAGCTTAATTTAATCAATACTTACGCGATCAAACGTTGTTTGTTCTTATATCTCGTTTGCATATCAGGAACTGAAAATGATTTTTCTAATGGCATTTTAGTGGTCAATAAAAACTGACGTAATTTCGGGTCCTTTGTCATTTTAATCACCTTTGGTGTACCTTTTTCAAACGATTAATCTTATTAATTTACGTAAGATTTTAATGCGAAAAATCGAATTTGGTGTCATCGTCTTACATTCCGGAGTTTCCAAAAATGTTCCACTTTCGTTGATCGATGGATTTGACGAGGATGAAGCATTAACGTCAGGAACGAAAACGAGGTTGTCGATACCACGTGAATCGGATAACGAACATGTATCTTCTCTTTTTTCTTTGCCTAATTTAATGTTGAGAAATCTGCAAAGAGTAAAACGATCATTTTTAGGAAATTATTAAAATCTATCTAATTTAATTAATTTATTTATTTAATTTATTTTATAATGTTTATAACACCTAATTTTAGGCAACACTTTATATTCAGACGCTCCTTTCGATATACAATACGTTTATATATGTATGTACTACATGTTGCATAATTCTAGGGGCTCAACAATTTTACTAGTCGGTAATAGCGGTTGCAATACTATCCATAGGTAAGAAATTTTGTAAGCCCCTATGATAGGCAATATGTATAACGTTGCAACTGCTTTTACCGACCAAGTATAAAGTGTTGCCTGCTTTCAAGCGCAATATTAATAAACTCACGATTTTTTACGTATAAGATCAACGTTGTTACTGGCACTATCGACGGATAAATCGTCGCCTCGATGGAGTTTCATGTGTTCCCTCTCAAAGTATAAATATAGGCTGTTGGTCCATTCACCCACAGCTCGTATGTGAAGCCATATATAATCTGTCAAGAAAGAAAACACAGAGAAGGTCGATGAATATCACAATATGTAGATTATGTCGGTCATTATGCGATTGAAATTTATTCTGGACTCGTTTCTTTGTCTTCAGGACCTTGAACTGATTTCGTTTCTTTCTTTTGTTCGTTAAATATGTCAACGTCTTGTCGAACAAGAAATTCGTTCGCGTGATAAAAGTAAATGAGATGGAGAAGACAAATGATCCATTAATTATTCGCTTAAATATCTTACGTCAAATTAGAATTAAAATTAATTAAAGGGAAACGATCATTAATCACCTTCTTGTTCCGGAGCACTGCTGATTGTGAATGGATGCCATTCGTAACGTGCAATCACTGGTATATTGACGAAAACGTAATCACCAGGACAAAAGTCAAAATTTGGTGGCCGTTTGATCACCAGATGAGTCACTTTCGAAGGTAGCAAGAGACCAGAACTTATGTAAGTCTTCCCACGTTGAGAACGAGACCATGCGAGTCTTCGTATCCTTTCAATGAGATAAATCGCTCCTGGGCCGACGAACCATTTCCAAAAATTAGGCCCATGGAATATCATTAAGATCCAGAATGGTACGTAAAGTAGGTGCGACCAATAGAAGATCTGTTAATCACATAAGAGAGAAAGAGAAAAAAACGAGAACATTATTTTCATTAAGAAATTGAAAATAATAAGAAAATTAGCATTGAATTTATCTTTGTTCAATTTATTTATTTATTTATTTATTTTATTTTACCTCGAAACACCCGCCACGTCTTACAAATGGCAACGAACAGACGGTCATTATAACGAGTATGACGATTAGGGCGATACCGGTAGGATTAGCACAACCTCCCACCAATCCGAATAATTTTGGCTTGCTAGTGAAAATCCATTCCGTCATAGTAAAGTTCGCCCTATTTAATATTTCGTCGTTTACAACAACGGTACCTGAAAATGATGAAGAGATTTCTAAAGAAAATTTCTTTTTTTCCCTTTCTCTATTTAAAAATAAACAAAACATCAAGAAAATTTGACTCTAATTGTTTCCAAGCGCCTCGTAGAATTTTTATCTTTTTCTTTCTTTGATCCTTTCTCGTACTCACCGAAATTTAAAAGATGCATGAGCGTGTGAACGACACTGAACACACCGATCAAAACCCCAGTCATCTTGTGAAGATATATATGGTGATCCAATGGGAGTATCGATGAGAAACCATTGGTTCGTAAAAAAGTTATGCATTGTCGTAGCATCAGAACGAGAACGAACGAACAGTTAAAGTTCAAGCATTGACCTGCGATATCGTGAATACTTTGTTGTAAAATAAAAGAAAATCACTTGTCGCAGGAACATTGAAAACGGTATCAATAACGCGAATTACACCGTTTGTTTTGTTCCATTCCAAAATAATTAAAAAAAAGCTGATTGTTTTTAACGCTAAAATTCTGCGTAATGTTACCGCAAGCACGTGCCAGGATCACGTAGCCATTCCATCGTCGATATTGAAAGATCCTCGACACGAAGAGCGCTGCGTTTACGATTAGAAAGAGCGAGATGAACGCTATGTAGACGTAATTATTTTTTATGTAGGGCTTGGTCAACTGATACGGCCGTAACGACGTTAGAAATCCAAGGAAAGATTTTTTTTTATCTTTCGGTTTTGGCGGGACCAACCAACGATCTATGCTGCAACATAATTGAATTTTATTCAAACATCCGGTCAAACAACTTTTGATTTGAGAAAAATCATCGTTTTTCCTTTTTTGTATTATTTATCAAAATTTTATTACGATCAGAGAAATTGATAAACTGTCGTAAGATAATCTGATCGTCTTACCATCTTAACGATCGTAGTGAAATGATATGAAACACATCGTTTCTAGGTCGATTTATTGGATCATATAGATAGAATCGATACGAACCTAATCGATAAATTTTCCAACAATCCTTCGTGTTTCTCCAATTGCTTTTTCAATCCCTCGAACGTGATGGCACCGCGATTACAGGAATCAGCATCCTCGACCAGTGCCATCGTTAGATCCTCGATCTGTTCGTCACTGAATTTCATTCCGTTTTCTTCCATGCACGCTCTCATCACATGTTCCAGTTCTCGATGTTGAATGAGACCGTCGCCTTTTAATTGAAAAAATTTTTCCAGATAAAAGAGAAAAGAAAAGAAAAGAAAAAATGTTTTTCGAAAAAGAATTTCTTCTCTGCCAAATCGTTATAAATAATTTTTAGATTTTGCGAGATGACCAACCATCGATATCGTAGACTTTGAAAAGAAATTTGATTTTGTCGTCGGCAGATTTTCCAGCAAATTCGTGCATGGCGTCGATAAATTCTTGAAGCGAGATAGTCCCAGAATTGTCCTTGTCGAATATTTGAAAGACACGTTCCGTGAAGAACGGCTGAGAATCGATTTCATTCGTTAGACATTTAGTTTAATCTAGATCGAATTATTTTAGAAAATTTATCGTTTGAACAGGGTCGCATTTATACTTTTGAAGATCGTAGAGGCAACGTCATTACGACAATTTATTTTTTCTCTTTTTCAATTTTTTGGCTATTTTTTCTTTTTTATATATCGTTGTTTGCGAACGCAGAAAGGTTTGAAAAAGTGACAGTATAGATAAACGAGGACCCAGTTTGCGCCTAACGAGATCTTATGCTAAATTCGACCCTGAATCGGAATACATTAGAAAATATTATTCATTTCTTCGTTTCGTTCAAAATAATCTACACTCATGCCTCCTGCCTACGTTCTTCGATGTGACTATCTTCTTGAATTCCTCATGACGTATTTCCTTTTGATTGCCCACTGTCTGTTTGAAAATATTCTCCAACCATTCCAGACTACGTTTGTCGAAGCCGGCTCGTGGTCTGTCGAATTAATGAATTATAAAAATTAAAAAAAGCGTTTGAAAAATTAAGAAAAAGAAACCAAAAAAAAAAAAAGAAAAGAACTGAAAACGAATAAAAGGACTTCGACAATCAATTCGTTTCAAATGTTCTCGTCGATCTTGATTCTTACCTCGGATTACTGACGTTGTAAATGAACTCCATGATTTGCATCGAAGTTACATATCCAGAATTGTCTTGATCGATCAATCGAAAGAGTTTCTCTACTACCTAAAAATCGAGATTAATTTTATTTTATCGAAAGAGGCGGAGAGAGAAAAGAAAGTCCGATCATATTCTCACCCCTTTAGCACAGAACAATTGGACGAAACTGGTAAAGTTCAATGGTTTCTCGGCGCACAAAACGAACGCTACGCTTTCGATTTGATCGATGAAATCGTGTTGCTTTTCGTTTCTGAAGAAAAGAAAAAGAGAAAAAAAAAGAAAAAAGAAAATATTAAGATAACAAAGAAAGTAATCGAAGAAGAAACTTCTATCGAGGAATATTACAATCTACCCTTACGTTAATCTACCCTTCATAAATTCGAACCACTCGTCCTGCCTCAATAATTCGTCTCGATCCTGATCGAACAGCCCAAACAATTTCTCGAGAAAAGTCTGGAAAACAAAAATGAGAAGAAACCAAAATCAAAACTATAACGAAAATAAAAAAGTCGTTCTTCTTCGATCGTGACAGGAAGACCCTGTTCCAAATATAAAAATAATTTTGTGCAGGATGAAAGTAGTACCCAATCTTTACTCGCGGACTTTCATAACACACGGATTTAGCCTTTTATTATATTAATTATAGTCGCTCTCTGAGTTCTCGTATTATACCCTCGGGCTTACATTTTCCACGATTACTGTAAAATGGGTCATTGCCAACGGTATAATCACCGTCTTATATGTCATTTCTCTCTCTCTCTCTTTCTCTCTCTCTCTTTCTCTCTCTCTCTCTGTATCTCTTTCTTTTTCTTATCTCTTGGGAGCGAGATGGAAATATTGTATAAAAAAAAAGGAGACTATAATAATCATTGCATTTTCATATTACAAGATCTAACGATCGATAATGCTTCGATTGAATTTTTAATAAAAAAAAAAAGAAAGAAACAAAAAAGAAGTGGAGTAACTCGATCTTACTATTAATGTATCTTCTGATCCAAGGATCATTGATAATGATCCACAGAGGTACGGATCCGATGATCCAACGATAAATAATCGATCGTTCGTGATCGATATTTTAATGGTATTCCTCGGTTTATTCGATAAATGATCCATTTCTTTTTATCTACCGATCGAAAGATCGAAAATGTTTTAACCGAGATAATATCAAAATTATTGATAGATTATTACGTACAATCTTTTTTGTTCGGTCCTTGTTTAAAATGACATGATTTCAATTAGACGATCTATTTTTTCTTTCTTGTTTTTTTATAATCACAAATCGTTTAATTAATTTAAGATATGATAAATGTTCATTGAGACTTTTACAATAAATTCATAATCAAAAATTAAGATAAAAGTGAGTGTAAATTAAAAGTATGTAAAAAAAGAGAAAAGTAAGATAACAAAAGATACGAAACAGGGACCGGACGAGGAGGGAAGGGAACAATTTCCGAGTGTTTAAACGCTCATATCGTAGGATGTGATTTAGACTTTTCGTCGAGCAATTAGGAGAAGAAAAAGAAAGAAAAAGAAAGAAAGAAAGAAAGAAAGAAACGAAGAAGGAAAGAAAAAAAAAGGGATAGACAGATAGATAGATAGAGAGATAAAACGCCAGAGGCACCACCAAGCAAGGCTTTCGAGCCTTAGGCGAATGAGCACCTTGATCGAAAAGTAACCTGGTCCTTCGATAGTATAGTCTCTCGTTTCCTTCGATTGTGTCGTCATGATCGCCTCAGGATTAACTAGATATTTCCTACTACTGTTGCCGTGCTTCTGAGAGATATCTCTGACAGAAAAAAACTGGTATCTCTCTTTCTCTCTCTCTCTCTCACGTCGTAACAACGATTTGCTGATCGATTAGGATCGCGCGTAGCTCGCCCACGAATCACTTTTGTTTAATACCGTAATAACATATCTTTCGATATTCTCTCCTCTCTCTCTCTCTCTCTCTCTCTCTCATAAAATGATTTATCGCTTGGCTCTAATCTCGATAATTTCTTTTCCTTTTTCTTTTTAGAGCGACTCTGCCACTTCAATTTTGTTTTGCGTGCGCGCGTTTCGTTTTGTTGTACAGGGTGGACCAAAAGTTTCCTCAAAAGTCGACTGTACTCTTTCTAGGCAAAATTTTTTGTTTTTCCTTTTTTGAGCTTGAAAAGTTTACAAGCCCGATTAGAAGCTCGAAAGAGAGGTCTCGAAGAATCGCCATCGATTTTCGTAATCACCTAGGAATTTTTTTCGACATATTTAGAAACTTTTGGCACGTCCTGTATTTTCTCTCTTTCTTTTTTTTTTTGGATTTGCTTTTTCTCTCTTTCTCTCTGGAAGCGTGCCCGTCACTTTGATTTCGTTTGAGAAAGAGATCGAGAGAGGTATCGAAGCTCTTGATTGGGAGGATACAACGTAATTAGTAGGTGACACTGCAATTGTAGTTGAGATGGTAAATCGATGTATCATGCTCGATCAAATCGTTCGATTTCTTTTTCTTTCTATCTCCCACTCTTCCTTGCATGATCGCTTACTCTACATTGACTTTATTCGTCTTCTTTTGAATTCTTTTTTTTTTCTTTTGAAACATATTTATCAATTAGTATGAACGTATGTACCTGATCTTGGAACAATTTCCTGAATACTTCTTTCGTGTAACGATTGTCCTCATTCAACAATTCAGAACATTCCTTCAATATTGCTGTTCTTCGTTTCTCGATGAGGCATTCCTCTTCCATGCAACTTATACTCTCTTCCATGGTCACTTTTTTGTCGCTGTGCTTGTGGTTGCCCTTTCTTTTTTTCTTTTTTTCTGTCTTCTTTATCTCTTTTCTTTTTCCTTTTTTTTCCTTATAATAAAGATCGTCCTTTTCTTTTTATTCCCCCCCACCCCCACTTCTCCTTCCGTACCCGAAACAAGATAATTAGCACGCTCTCGAAAATACGAATAGATCGTCACAGCTTATCGTGATTCGAGGACATTTTTTGACAGTGTTTCTACGTAAGGATTTAAGAAGAAAATGAAAAAAAAAGAAAAGAAAAAATCTGATAAAGGAAAAGGAAATAAACAAACGTATTGTCTTCGTTCACGACCTTCTACTTTTGTTTTTGAAAAGAATGAAAGAAGCAGAAAAAGAAACAATGACGATAACGATAGCAACAACAACAACAACAACAACAAAAGGAAAAATGAAAGAAATGTAAACTTCACTACGAGACAAACGTAAGGGGGAGAAGAGGTACATATACTACTGATTTATATCAGTGTCGATTAATGAGAAAGAAGTAAGACACACATTGAGAGATTATTTCGAACGTTTTTAGAGTTGCTCAATAATTTCCGCACCCCTTAAAATAGCCGGTATTTCCGCGTTGAAGATGTACAACGTAAATATGTAAGTAAGTAAGTAAGTAAGTAAGTAAATACGTGAGAGAACGTTTTCGTTCGTTCGCGGCCGACTGGAGACGCGTAAACTCGTTAAATGAAAGTCGACGTGTTGTGGAGAAGTTCGAGGATCGAATACATAAGCTTATGTGTGTTTGTTCGTTAATACGTGTATGCGTATGATCGAGAGAATACGTGAGAGATAGCTAGAGAGAGAGAGAGAGAGAGAGAGAGAGAGGTGGTGAGAAAAGAGATGAAGAAGAGAAGGACAGATATATTATGTGTCCCTATGCCAATCCAGATCATACGTGGAGATGAAAGAGACAGAATACCTTTCACTTTTCGACCATATACATCTCTTTCTTTTCAATAATAATGTAATTATTATATTATAAGACGTATGAGAGAGAGAGAGAGAGAGAGAGAGAGAGAGAAAGGATAAACCAAATTAGTGTCAGAATATCAGAAGCAACGACTCTGTGTTTTATATACGTGAGTTTTTATTAATGAAAGAATTTGATGATCGTCAACTCGATCTTATTTATTTTACTATATTATTTGTTATCTATATTTGAGCATACTTTGCAAATATTAATGTATCTGTACTTTATCTAAGATCGATCTTTTTTTTCTCTAGTTTACATTCATATATTCAAATTTATAACTACATTTGATTTAATATCATTCCTTTGGAAGATTATTATTTTTATATAATTCATATGCAATTGCTCTTAGTTTTAGATTCAAATTCGTTGAATGAAATGGAATTGAAATAATGTAGAATATACGTGTGATACATAGTAAATATGTAATAAACGTATCAAAGTTTTGATAAGTGTAATCAAAATGACATAGCAAAAATTATTTACACTTGATTCTTGACAATGAATATCACGAGACTAATTATGATCTTGATTAACATCTTCATTAAAATTACAATCGAGCATCGTCAAGGTCACCGTACTCATCGTCATCATCATCATCATCATCATCATTATTATTATTAACCTTCTTTCTCTTCTTTTTTTTCTTTTTCTTTTCTTTTTTTTTTCTTGTTTCGTGGCACCTGCAGGTGAGCTGACACAACTTTGAGAGTTTCGGTATAACCGGATTCCATCGTAAATTTATCGGTGAAACGGGCTTGGTACTCTTTCGGTTTATATTCGAATCGTATTTTTGATCACAACTCTCCGACAAATATTTTTCTTTTCTGTCTTTTTCCCCTCTTATTTACTTATATGCATGACAGACACTTACATACATACCTACATGCAACATATATTATATTTACACAAGCGAGAGATGAAAGATTCTGTTTCATGAAAATTATCTCGTAATAACGTCGAGTCTCGACGATTCGTTTTGAATGTTTACGTCAGTTTATGTTATTAACTGATGCGTGCGTGTGTGTGTGTGCGTTTGAGGGTGAGAGAGAGAGAAAGAGAAAGAAAAAGAAAAGAAACGTATCAATCGAATTTATTTATTAAGTAAACACGTATTTATCGACACGTTCAGATTGATATATCAACCGATTAGAATTATAAATTAGGAAAATTTATACAGTGGTCATAAATTTTTCATAAACGATTAATAAATTTTTATTCTATTTACGTCGATTAGGAAACGTTTCGAGATATGTAGAAAAAAATCATAGCCACGTTTCATCCTATTCATAGGTAAGTATCTTAAACGTCGATGACCATGATAATGGTAAGAGATAGGTAATTTAGTTATGTCATTACCATCTCTGTAAATGTCAAGGTAAAAGAAGATTTTGTAGTGATCATTACTGCTACTACTACTACTATTATTACTACGAAGAAGATACGTAAATATAGCATCGAGAGTATATTTGTCTTTTTCGTAATTGATTTTTAAGATGACTGGATAAAAAATGAATGAAATAAGTAACAAAAAAAAAAACAACAACAATAAAAAGGAAGAAATATAAAGAGACAAGAAAAAGAAAGTAATTAGGAAATGTCAGAAAATATTATGAAATATATTTTCACGCGATCACGCGAATCGTTATTTTTTCTTTTTTACGTTTTTCTATGCTCTAGATCATTAAACGTTGTCCCATTTATGGAATACGTTCGTTCATTCAAGTTTTTCACGATGGTCAATGTTACAATGAACGAAGAAGTCGTCCTGTCGAGTTTTCGAATCCGTTTGCGATCCATAAAATTCGTCGTCGAGGCGCTTGCGCGGGTTTCGCGAGTCGATGCATTTGCGCTTTACAAAGGAACTAACCGTGAACGTACTCACTCGACGCTTTATCAGTGAATATATTATCAGTGAATTCTCCGAAATGTTTTTCGATCCGAGTGATAGAACTGACTACGAAGACAAGATCGAAGTTTGAACGCTTTTAAGATGATTCATTGGTCATCCGAACGAAATTCATCCCGTCGATGGTTCTATCTTCATTGAAAGCATTTTTTTGTTCGTTCCACTCGACGAAGGTTCGTTTCGTTTCTTTTTCTTTCTCGTGTTTCTCTTCTTTTCTTTTCTTTCTTTCTTTCTTTCTTTTTTTTTTTTGGACAGATACCCTCTAATCTAAGATCTAAATAGATTTAGATTTTTTTCTCGGAAAGAAAGTCATTGATTTATTCGTGCAGATGTCACCGTGGAAGGAATTTTGGTTCGTCGGTGTTCTGTTTTGGATCAATTGTATTTCTAACGTGATCGAATCTTACAATGTACCGTGCACCTTCAATACAATGTGTATGTGTTGGGTACAGGACGATGAGGATTTCACAAAGATGGATATCACTTGCATGGGAGTACCATTTGCTAGGTTTCCCGGTACGTATCCTTTTCTGTTTTTGAGTGTGACTCTAACAGTGGCTTGTAATTACAATGATTTATTTATTTAACGTGATGCGATGATTTTAGACGTGTCGGTGAGTTACGTTGCCCAATTGGACATAGTCGGATCTGGAATGCAAATACTGGATAATGATGCACTCGAAAGTTCGGACGGTGTCGAAGCTTTGGGATTAATGAGTAATCGACTTGCCAGTATCGGTGATACCTCTCTTCGGTAATTAATAATTTTCATTCGATCTTATTACTTTCGATCTTTCCCAACAATATAAATCAAGATTTGTTTTAGAGTCGTGGCTGACAGTCTTCGTTCATTGGATCTAAGTTACAACGCCTTAGAGGATGTACCGTTTAAAACTTTTGGAGATTTGAAAAGATTAAATTGGCTGAACATGCACAGGTTTGTAAGGTTCGTTAAAATCCCAGAGTTATCGTTTTTGTAATATTTCTTATTTTTTTTAGCAATCATTTGACATCGCTCGACGGTGATTGGGGTTATTTGAGAACGACATTACGCAATGGTTTTTTCGGTGATAACTCTATCATCGAAGTACCGAAAATATTTTCAACCTTCGATTCGCTCGTCTGGCTTAACCTGGACAATAACAATATCGAAAATCTTGCCGAGGAATCCTTACCACCTAACATTCATACACTTAGCATGAACAATAACCTTCTTAAATCATTTCCATCGTCGTTAGGAACACTGGTAAACCTAGATTGGCTTTATCTTCGTGGAAACGATATGAAACAATTGGAATTACCGGTATTTCAAAGTTCAAGCTTGGAACTGATCGACGTTAGTGAAAATTCGATCGAATGGATCCACGTTTTAACCACCTCTAATCGAACACTTAAGATCAACGACTTCAATTTGGACAACAATAAGTTGATATCTTTACCCACCGGGATATTCGATCGTTTGGAGGCTAGAAGGATTCATCTCTCGTCTAACGGCATTAGAAATATCGACGACGATGCTTTTCGTAGTTTAGAGAACAGTTTGGAGTATTTGAACTTGGAGAACAATGATTTACCATGCGTACCGGTTGCTATTAATGGACTCAAACGATTGTCCTATCTTTATCTGGCCAACAACGACATACGTAATATTTCGAACGAGAGTTTTCAAAATTTTGCTGAAAATTTGAAGGCTCTTTCACTTGCCACCAATAGCTTGGACGCTGTGCCTTCAGCTGCTTTAGTCAGGTACATTTTTTTTTGACTTTTTAACTCTTTCTTTCATTTTTTTTTTTTTTTAACGGAGAAAGGCTGGTTAGAAAACGTTAACTAATTGGTACTTGTGATGTAGTAATTATATATATATATATATATATATATATATATATATGTATATGTATATGTATATGTATATGTACATGGTGTAAAAAGTAATTTTTCATTTCGGACGACAGGTGTCAGAGATTGCTTCATTTAAATCTCGGTTACAACAAGATCTCTCACGTGGAGTCGGGTGATTTCGATTGGGCCGAAGATCTCGAGATTTTATTACTACGTAATAATTTCTTGACCAAACTCAAAGCGGAAGCATTCAAAGGAGCAGGTGCGTTGCGATTTTCATAAATATACATATAACGTGTCTCAACGAGAGATTTTTTTCTTCTTTTTCTTTTTCTTTTTTTTTTTTGTACGATACGCAGGTAAATTGAAAGAACTCAGCTTGTCGTTTAATCATCTCACCGAGCTGGACGATGACTGTTTCATTGGGATCGAAAAAAGTCTCGACATTTTGGAACTGAGTTTCGCATTTGCAACGGACAATTTTCCTCAACGAGCACTGAGACCTCTGAGCAATCTACTTTGGCTGGTTCTCGACAATAATAATTTTCAATCGATAGAACCAACAGCTTTTTATTCGTTTCAACAATTACGTTACATCAATCTGGAGTCCAACAGATTACATTACCTACCCGAAAGAATATTTTTATCAAGCGTTCATCCAGAACTGAGGGACGTCAAATTGGGATATAATTTTCTCGAGATGATACCAGAATCCACGTTCCATAATCTGACCGAATTGAGATCCTTAGATCTTACTGGAAATCGTATAAAAATCCTCGTATCCGACTCCATCATGGATTGTCCAAAATTAGTGACGATATCATTGGCGTACAATAGAATATATAAAATGGACAGGAACGCTTTTTACGGTCTGTCAAGTCTAAGATTTTTACATTTAGAATTCAACAGACTGACTGTCCTAGATTTAGATGCTTTCTCAGAGATCGGTGGTACCGAATTTGCATTGAATGTCTCTTACAACGCCATATCCTTCATCGATTCTGGATCGACTACGAACAACTTGACTCATCTTGACGTTAGCTTTAACAATATCACTCATTTACCAACCGAAACGTTTTGCGGAACACCCGATTTATTGACCCTCGATCTTCGTAACAATTTCATTACCAATCTCGAACCAGGTAAAGTAAATCGATGATTCTGTGTTGACGACAAGTTTGATTACAATGATTCATTTACAGGAACTTTTGCTCTCAATCAACTGCAAGTATTGAATCTTCGGAACAATAAGATAGAAGCATTAAGGAAACAATCGTTCTATGGTTTGCACTCTCTTCAACAACTTGATTTGGGTAACAACGAGATAGCTCAACTGTCTACCGAACAATTCAGAAACTTGAAAAATTTAAGGATCTTGAATCTCTCTGGTAACAAAATCCGATCTTTACCTAGAGACGTTTTCGAAGGTACTAGATTGGAGATTCTCGATCTTAGTCACAACAAATTCACGGTTGTACCGTCGCCATCGTTTATGGAAGTTGGTTACACCTTGAGAGATTTAAACATGGCTGACAATTTCTTGGATCATCTAGATTCGACCGCTTTTCCAACGTCGCAACTGATATCGTTGAACTTGGCAAGAAATCGATTGACCATTTTACCGGACAATTCATTCGTGTCTTTAGGAAAATTATTGAACTTGAATGTCTCCCATAACACTCTTCAAGCAAACTTCAAAGAACTCTTTCATTATTTGCCTAATCTCAGACAACTTTCTCTTGCCAATTCTGGATTGAGAATTATCTCACCTTTTCCATTGATAAATCTCAACATTATAGACTTGTCCTATAATAACATCGAGAGTACAACCGACGGTCAGTTTCAGTATCTGAAGAATCTCAAGATATTGTTGTTAACGAATAATTCGTTGACTTCTATGCCGAGCGTCAGATTAAATTTACTGAGGGAACTCGACGTTTCTAGTAATCCGATAGAGGTAAGCGAATGAATGGTAATCATCGATCACAGAACGTTGCTTGATCTTGATCCTGATCTGTTTTCTTTTTCTTTTCTTTTTTTTGATTATCACAGGAACTGACGAAGGAAAGCTTTTTCGGTTATCTCAGATTAGAGAAGTTGGATTTGAGAAATTTGAATAGAACGAGAACGGTCGACACGGATTGTCTTCGTTCTTTGAGATATCTGAAACATCTTAAACTGCAAACCTGGCCACTGGCTGACGGATTTAATCTTCGTAACCTGGTAATTGGATTACCATTACGAACGATCGAGATACAAGTGACGGAACACTTGTTGAAGCATCAGATACAAAATGCATTCACGAAGCAACTTCGAGAATTGACGATAACCGGTGCTGATCTAGAAGTGATATCTTCCGAAGCATTTTCTACGATCGAGGGCGGAGAATTGATACTCAGGATAAAGAACACGCGTGTAAGAAGATTCCAATCTGATATATTCCTATCGCTGACAAAGAGATTGACGCAACTGACATTAGATTTGAGAAACAATCACATCAACGAGTTGAGCCCATCGATCATATATGGAAATCTTTCTTGGGAGACCGTTGGTACCAATATGGTTGCAGGTAATACGAAACGAGAGACTGTATTATAAAAATCGTCGGTGTATTATAAAAAAAAAAGAAAAAAAATATAACTTGGTTATCCTACAGGCGGACTACAAGTATCAGGGAATCCTTTGGAATGCGATTGCGAGATAGCTTGGCTTAGTCTATGGTTACGAAGATGGCTTCGAGAATCTCGTCAGATTCATACTGCATCTCAATCAGACGCCAGACAATTAAGAACTATTGCTGGTAGAGCTGTTTGCACCGAGACAACGCCTTCCTATTCGTCCGATAAAGTTCTGTTGACTTTGGGAACGCCTCATACTGCTTGTCAGGCATCGGCACTCAGCTCTGGCAATTACGAGAGATTAGCTAGGACTTGGTTAGCTCTGATTCAACTCATCGTATTGTTGCTTTTTGCTAAATGACTCGTTATGTTTCAGCTCTGATGAGAGAGTTATTCGTTTCGTAATTTTTTTACACGAGCTCGAGAAAGCAATCTGACACAATTAAGGACAGAAAGAGTGTGTGCGAGAACGAAAAAAAGTAAATGAAAGAATAGCGCCTCGGATTTGGTATACAACGAACGTGTGTTCGAATCTCAGAATCTTTTTAACTTTGATTAAAAAGTTAGATTAGCTGACAGAGTATACATATCGAGGAATGCTTTGTATATACATATATGTAAGCGTGAGCAAGTTACAATGTGCGTGTAAAAAAGTTAATACGTATGAATGATTTTTTTTTGCGTTTCGATATTATAACTAGATAACTTGCGCGTTCTTTGATTGATTTAAAACTGATATTAATTGATTTTTAATTATTTAGTATAACGCCTGAAAATAGGCAACGCTTTATAATACGTCGATAATTACAGTTGTGTTTTTTTAAGCCCCTGCATGTATGTTACTTTGCACAACATATTTGTCTCGAAGGCCTTCCATAAGGGGTTTAAAAAACAAGTGTTTATCGATAAATAGCAACCGAAATCACGATTATCGACGGAGTACGAAGAGTTGACTGCCTACAGGCGTTTTGCTCATTCAGATTTCTACAGGAAATTGAAAGATCTCAGATTTAGATTTAGAGACTAAGCTCGGTACGATCGTGCCTAAAAACTGCCAAGAAATAATTTTTTCTCTTTAATATTCGATTGTTTTTTAAATATATTTCATATCTTTTTTCATGTAAATTAGAGCAAAGATCAAACGTTCGAAAGAATCCTTTCTTTTTCAAGTGAGAGTATGCTTGTCGTGTGTTGATGAATGAAAAATTAACAAAGAAAAAGACGAGAAAAAGAAAATAAGAAAAAGAAAACAAAATGTAAATGAACAATTATACAAATTTTTATGTAACGTTATACATCGAAATCGTCACCTCTCGTTCGATCCTTTTAAACGAAGTTATTCCAAAAGGAAAAGAAAAAAGAAAAAGAAAAAACAGACAAAATAACAAAATTCGGACGAAAGATTAGAAATTGCTCGGTATTAGATGTCTGTTAAATTTCTCTTTATTTACAAATAACTATACCTCGTGATTTCGTCCATGCTTTATACAAATGACAAGTAAAAAGGGAGGGTCTCTTGGAAGGGAATACAAATATATCGCGTGTCAAAAAGAACGACGAAATAAAAAAAACAAACGTAATAATCGAAAATCGAAATAGAGCGGGTGTGGGAGCGGTGTGGAAAGGGGGAGGGATATGGAAGAGGGGCAAATATCGACTATAAATTTTTGTGCGAAGGCAGCATATCTTCTTTCTCTTTTCATAATTTCATCCTCTCTCTCTCTCTCTCTCTCTTCCTTTCACTCACTTTCTCTCTCTCTCTTTCTCTCTCTCTCTTTTCTCTTTATCTGTCTATCTATCTATCTACTGAATTTAACAGCGATGATAAAACTCGATGATAAAAACCTTATCATCCTTGTCGTCCTTCTTTTCATTTTTATCGCACACGTAAAATGCCGCAGGTTTTCTTTTTTCTTTTTTTGTTTTATGCAAAAATATCTTTCTTTCCTTTTCTCTCTTATTCTCTTAATTACTTTCGCAAAGGCGGCGCTTGCGTGTGTTGCAAACATCCCTCAACGTTTTCCGGCCAATCGCAGACGTTCTCGTTGGGATTGAAAACGAGATTAACTGGACAGGGCATGTGATGTTTGCGTTCACCTTCGCACATGTAATACATCGTGCAATCGCTTTTATCTGGGTGATAAGATATATGATTGTCCTCTTCGTCGCAGGTCACTTCGTTCGCTTTAACAACAAACAATAACGACAAAATTAAATTTAGAGTCGATTAATATTTAGTATTTATATGTTTGAATAGCAAACATTTCGTTGGTTATATTTACGATCTTTCGTAGTGTATTTGCCATTTCTAGAAGAACTCTCGTATGGACCATCGTATTCCAATTTGATTTTGTAATCCTGCAGTTCCTTTTTCATTGCTTTGATCAGTGGATATTTTCCGGCACCGCACGATCCTCGGAAATCGTCCATGTCGATCGACCAGATCATAACACCACCGAAACCTTCCTCCTTCAACCAGTTCATCTAAATCAAGAGATTAAAAAGGAGTATTAAATTTTTGTTAGAATAATTAACTTGTTTTAAGCGATTGATGTAGTAAGAATTTCTTTTTGTAATCTAGTAAGATTTGTTTTTTTTTGTAAACCAATCAAGTCAACTAATCGTACGAACGAACAATATTTCATTTTTTTATACGTACTTTATTTATAAGACTTCTTTCGTCATCGAAACCAACCCATTGATCACCTTTGTAAGCAAAAGGTACCTGTTGTTCGCTATCCCATACCAAAGTCGTGTTCTCTTCGTTCAAAAATCCGCACACCTAAGCGACATATAAATTTCTTATGAAATAAAAAAAAAAAAACAAAAAAAAATGGATAAAAGATAAATGACCTCGTAATAGGATAAGAATCCGGCTTCGTTGGTGTAATTACCAGGAATACCACCACCGGAGGCAGGTGCTCCGATATCGAATTTGTCTTCGTCGACTAACGTGAAGGATCTGCCATAAGTCGGCATTCCTATCATCAGTTTTTCTTTCGGTGCGCCTTGTTTCACCCATTCTCGTGCACTGTAGTCCTAAAAAATTGGATTTGCAAAAAAGGAAGAAATAAATATGAAATAAAATTTCCATTGAAAACAATCTGATACGAAATTGATTGACGAGGCAAATGTACTAACGACTGTCAATTTCTTTTGATAACTGGTTGCACTCTCAAGAGGATAAAGAGGGCTGTTGTGTCCAACTTGACGTTCCCATTGACCATGAAAATCGTACGTCATCACGTTGATGAAGTCCAGGTACTTGGATATTTCCGGGACGTCGTATCTGATCGATCGAATGCATGTAGCGTCAAGCAGTTTTATGGGAAACAAAACGGTGGAAGAAAAATAAAGAAATTTTATTTAAACGAAACTTACCCAGCAGCTATGGCCTCGAAACTGGCCGGTACAGCCGCCGATAAAATTAATTTAGGCTGATCAGAGCTCTTTGCTTCACCCTCGAAAGCCAGCCTGAGTTCTTTCAGAAGGTTCACGTAAGCGGTACGATCGTCGGCTCCCCTAGAAAATTATTATAACGATTCGTAAAAATTAATTTTTTTATTATTACAATATCTATTTACCGTGGATACTCCCAATCAACGTCCAATCCGTCGAATTTGTATTCCCTTAGGAATTCTATAGCTTCGTAAACGAATTGATTCATTCGGAAAGTATTGCTGGTCAATGTTTTGAAGGGTGTCGATCCAAAGGCCCAGCCTCCGATAGCTAACAGTATCTGATCATCGCAATCATCGCAACGTGACATCATATCAATGAAGATGATAAAGAAAAAAAAAAAAGAGAGAGAGATAAGAGAAAAAAAAATACGTACGTTAATTCGATAAACAATAATACCTTTATGTCCGGATTCTTCTCACGAAGTGCGATCAATCGTTTGTACATCTCAACATCCTGATCGCTTCCTTCGCTGAGCAGATGATCGTTCAAGGTCGCGAAAGCATAGACTACGTGGGTGCAAAGTGTCGGGTCGATATCCTCGGGCAAGAACTTACCGAGGCCTGGTCTTTTGTGGGACCAATTGGTCAGATAACAAATGGTCTGTGCTTCCCTTTCTGTAAAATCGAATCGATCGATTAGAGAAATGATTCGATCGATACGAATCAAATCGTATCGTTCTACTAACCGTTCGTTGGTGTATTAATAACCAACTGAGTGATTTTTGGTACTTTTTTAGCTTTGCTCAATGCATCGGAGATAGATATTTTGTAAGGTTCTGGTTTCTTAACAATAGTTTCCGTGATGGTAGTAGCAACCGAACTCCAATCGACATCTTTGGCATCCGGTCCTCGTGGGATACCTCTTAGCTCTTCTCTTATCGCACCGATCAATGGATACTTTACGTTTCCAACGCAAGCAGTACCATTGAAATCGTCCATGTCAACCGTCCATACCATGGCACCGCCATAACCGGTGGATTTCAGCCAATGCATTTTGTTCCTGATCGATCTTTCATCGTCGAAGCCTACCCATTGATCACCGTACACCAAATATGGTACCTTCATCTCGTCGTCCCAGATATAAGCCGCTCCATTTTGCAACATCTCACAAATCTATCGTAACGTAAATTAATTTAATCAATTTTCTATTTCATGATCGAGTTAGCACACACATACACACAAGCATAGACAAGAAGAAAGTTTGTGAAATAACTAATGACTTGCCTCGTAATAAGCCAAGAAACCGGATTCCTTGGTATATTCTCCAGCTTTACCACCACCACTGGCCGGTGCGTGTACACGGAAGTTCGATGGGTTTGACAGAGTGAACGATCTGCCGTATGTGGGCATACCGATGATCAACTTTTCCTTTGGTGCACCCAATCTTACCCACATCGATGCCGCATTGTCAACGCTCAATTGTTTTTGCCATTCCGAATCCAAGGATGATGCGTAGAGAGGTGCGTTGTGTCCGGTTTCTCTTTCCCATTTACCGTGAAAGTCGTACGCCATGAGATTGATGAAGTCTAGGTAACTAGAAACGATGAGAAAGGAAAGGTGGATTGGTAGAGGGTACAATTATATCGTAAAACGAGCAAATTTTACGAAATTATTTTATGAGGATCGAGAAATACGAGATGGGAAAATGGAAAAAAGAAAATACAAAGAAATTATCGAACTAACGTAAAGAAGTGAGGGAATAAAAAAAATTCAGTGGGTATGATACAAAAATCAGACGCGAAGGATTTATAAAAGGTGAAAAAGAAAAAAGAAAAAAAGAACGAACAAGAAGACGGATGAAGAAACGAATAATTGAGAGGATATCCAAATGAAATGCACTTGCGAAGTAATGGATAAAAAATCAGAGACAAAAAAGAAGAAAACAAGAAGAAGTTCTAACCTGGCAACAGCTGGTACATCGTAACCACCTTTAACATTATCAGGACCAACGGGTACAGCAGCTGTTAATAGAAGACGAGGTTTCTTTTTCTCTTGTGCCTCAGCTTCGAAGGCTTCGCGAAGTTCTGAAAAATACTAACCAAGTTGACAGAACGCGTGCTTGCGTATATCTTATTAAAAGTATTAGAAACGTCTCGTAAACGTCTCGTAAGTTTTCAAAGAAATTATTACCCTTCAATAATAGAACGTAATTCTTCTTGTCGTCTCCTCCTTTCGGATATTCCCAATCGATATCGAGCCCGTCGAAATTTCGATCTCTCAAATATGGTATAGCACTGTAGATGAACGTTTGTCTAGCGTATCTCGTCGATGATACGTCCTTGAACTTTTGCGTGCCAAAGGACCATCCACCTTTCGAAGAAAAAAGAATTGTCGGGTGTTTACAAGCGTTGGAATAATTAAAAAAAAAAGAAAGGAAAAAGGAAGAACATTTTTTATTTTTATTTTTATTAGAAAGAAAAAAAGGGACATGTTTCGTTTTCTTTTTCTTTTTTTTTTTTATTTATTTCACTTTTCAATCAGATAGATCGACCCACCGACAGCAAGTAGGATCTTCAAAGAGGGATTGGCTTTCTTCAGGTTCACTATTCTCTCGTAGAGACCAATTTTACCGTCCTTGGTTTCATCGTTCGACTCGAAACTTGTCAATTTATTTTTCTTCAACCATCCGAATGCAAAGACCACGTGGGTGCAAAGATCTGGCTGTATGTCCTCCGGCATGAATTTACCGACCTTCGTACGATACTGGGACCAATTTGTGTAGTAACACACGACCTGTTCGTGATAAAAATACATTATCAATGGATCCGATAGAAATATAAAAAAATGACAGAGGAAAGGAAGAAACAAAATAGTAATAATAATAAAGAAGAAACAATAAAAATAATTATCACGTTTTTGTATAAAATATTAATCACATTTCTACGATGTACCTTGTAATCGTTCGTCTTCCCAGGTTGGATTTCATTCTTCGTGTTCTTATTGTTAACGCGATTTCGTGTGACCTTGAACCTGTTAACACTAGCCGATACTTCCTGATCGTTCGAGATGGACGGTGTTAAGGTAGTGGGCCTTCGTAATCTTTTCCTTGCACCTATATTAGAATGATAAAAAGGAGCTCACTTATCTGTGGATATGGAATTACCTACGATAAAAATTATTTGAAGTAATTTATCGATTGGATAATAAAAGAAAAGAGTATCTATTTACAAAAGAAACGAGATCTTCGCATTCTGTAACATACTTTTAAGAAATAAATAGAATTACAATTTAATGAGAAGATAAAAAAACGATCAAAAGATACGTAGTATATGTATATTTGAAGGTACAAGGGAATCGAAAAGCTCGACTTTTTCGTCATTTTTATTATCTTTTAAAATTTGAAGAAGAATAGAAAAAAATGACATACCTTCTGCCTGATTTGAAAGACACAGGAGAAATACCGCCAAGCAGGCAAGCAATAGCCTCCTAGTCGTCCTGTTGCTCGAGACCTGGAAGGAAAGTGAATGTACAGGAGCGTGAACATGTACACGATGAAACGTGATTACAATTCTATTTGAAAAATTGTTAAACGAACGTTTCTAGCCTGAGGTAAGACACGACTTTAGTGCTGGAGGCTGATTCGAAAGAGAAAGAGAGATAGGTAGATAGATGGATGGATAGAGAGATAGATAGATAGATAGATAGATAGACAGAGAGAGAGAGAGAGAGAGAGAGAAAAGAGAAGAGAATAAATACAGAAGAAATCTACTTGAAATATGAATTCGTGGCATCGGTTAAGCAGGACGATAGACAGATAGAAAGAGAGAGATAGAAGAAGAGAGAAAAACAAACGGCGAAAGTTCTTTGCGGTTATTTTACAATCAATTACCGTGCGATCACGAATTATTTTGCAGTTAACTTCTCTGAAAAAATAATATATATATATATATATATATATATATATATATATCGACTTCGTTTCTCTGTTTATCTTTCTCTCTTCAGTCGTATTTACTTAAATTTTTTTTCGAGTATAATCATACTTTTTAAATTAACAAATTTAGCTGCAAAATTATCGAGAGTTTTGATTAAAAATTTTTTGATTAAAAAATAAATCCAGTTACTCTTTAATTTCCTTTTTTTTTCTTTTATTAATTATTGGTAAAGTATATGTTTCTAATTTTATTAAAAATAAAACGTCGGTTTGTGAAAGGGAAATTTGTTTTGACTTAATTTCTTAATGAAATTTATATATATATATATATATATATATATATATATATATAGTCATAGTTTGTGTATAAGTTGATATATAAGCAAATTAGATTTCAAGGGCTTCGATAGCTCAGTGGTTTAAAGCACAGCCTGCAAAGCGGAAGATCCTGGGTTCGAATCCCGGTCCAGCAAAACACACAATTTAATATCCCTTTATTTGTGCGAAAACGACCCTTCGAAGGAAGATGATAAAGAGATATGGGTTTTTGTACTTGCGAATATTCGTTACAAGGCCCTGGTGCATATGTGTTGGGTGGTTAACACGCGGAGAGAAAACGAAGGGGGGAGGGGTTGTATTATCTTCTAGTCTTTTTTAAATAAATTAAATTAAATTAATCAATTGTCAATTATTAGATAATAAGAAAATAAAGGAGCTACACTTCGCACACGACCAGACAATAATAGGGTCTTGCTAAGCGACGAAACAACACAGATAGTATTATTACATCAGGTATTATTATTAAAAAATATATACAATTTAAAATTTTAAAATAGTTTAGTTTCTAAGAAAAAAAAAAAAAAAAAAAAAAAAAAAAGAAAAACTGAACGAGCTTTAAATTATGTACTTAATATTATTACTATATAAATAAAGGTTTTTAATTATATAAAAATTTTACAAAAAAAATTATAAAAGATTACAAAAAATTACAAAAAAAAATTACAAAAAGATAATGGGAAATTAGAAATAGACTAGAGTTTAAGAAGTAGTAGTGTAGTAGTGTTGCTTGCAGAATTTATCTGGCGTGAATAATTTTAAGAGAAACCTCCCCCCCCTCTTTCAATTTCTATTTCTCTCTTAAGAATAAGTTAGAATTCTTAAATATTTGTAAGAAAGGTTGGGCCTTCGTAAGGGTTTTTCTGGATAGCTTAGTTGGATTTTCAAAGCAGCCGCTCAGGAAACAATTATCTGTGCTTCAAAGACCACTCGAGAGCCCCATTTTTTTCTGTTTTTGATACATATAATTTCTTTTTTTTTATTATTTATCTATTTTAATATGCTACATGTATATTTTATCTTTACATATATATAACAATGCTGCAATTTTATTTAAGCTTCGAAATTGTACTTCCCCTGTATCGATATAATTGTAAACAAAACTATGTGTTCCTTCTTACTCGAAAAACTTGATACAAAAAATTGTCGATTTACTTTCTTTTTTTTGGACAATCAAGAAAGAAAGATATGAATACATTTGTTATATGATTTGTCATAATTCTGTTATAATTTATAAAAGGAGAAAAAAAGAAAATGAGAAATTTCCTCGTAGATGGAGTCTTCCGATTAAAATATTTTCAATCGAACAATTTTATCTGGGTTTTCACTCTGCCTTTTTTCTTTTTCTTTTTCTTTCCTTTTCTTATCCTTTCTCGCTCGGGTTACTCAACATAATAATAACATGTGTTTGCAATTGCGAGAACCTCGTCGTACGTATTCATTCGTCTGTTTATTGTTGTCTTTTTTCTCGCAGGAAGATTTTCACTTGGCAGATTTGTTCGCTCGATCATAAAAGACAGATCACGTGGATTATATTATTATCGTGGAAATAATTCAGCATTAGGGCCGTCTTAATTAGCTCGCCATTTTGTGGCAGGCATTATTAATTATCCTGGACGAGCTGAGCAACGTTCGTTAATAATTAATTATCTTTCTCTCTTTCTCTCTCTCTCTCTCTCTCTCTCTCTCTCTCTTTAAGTATTATATATAAATAAGTGATAAAATTTGCATACAAACGCATTTCCATCTTTCTTACGTTTCGTTATAATTATGAGACGTTTCGCGTAGCTCTTATTTATTTATTTACTTATTTATTCATTCATTCATGTATTATTATTATTTATTAGAGTACTCGCTTAATTCGATATATTGTTAAACTCGATCGAATCAAGGTAGAAAGTCGTGGTTTAATAGTTATTCTTTTAAGAAGAAAGTTTCGTTCTCCGAATATAATACTTTTTATTTCTCACGATTATACACGTATTTTCTGAAGTATATATTAATATGGTATATAACAACGACGGTCTATAACTTCGTACAAGTGAAATTTTTATTTGCGTGGCTGTAAAAGGAAACAAATCAAAAGAAAAGAGAAAGATTAAATAAAAAGAAGAAAGAAAAAAGGAAAGAAAGAAAGAAAGAAAGAAGGAAAAGGAGAGAAAGAAAAACAAATAGACAAATCAAAAGAGAATTTATCGAAATAGGACGCGCGAGAGTTCTGACATGCACTAGAAGACCGGTTCTGAAAGCGCATTAGAGATTAAATTCTAAACTCAAGTAAGGAAAAAGATGGAACTGATCCTCTTTCCTTCCCCTTCCGTACGGATATATCGATTTCTCTCGTGTTCACTCGCTTGTTCCCTAACGGATCAGCTGATTCGCGGGTGTATATATATATATATATATTTATGTATATGTATGTATATGTATATGTATATGTATATAAATATATGTATATATGTGTGTATATATATAAATTTTATTCGTGAAACACATCGTATAAATAAACACAACGTATAATAGAGATACAGTGGGGGAGGAAGAAGAGAATGAGGAGGAGAGGAGGTGATGGAGGCTGTGCCCGTAATTTCAAGTGAAATTTTCACGGACGGTCGAACATGGCGATCTAGAATTCTCTGTCTCGTGAAACGCTGACGAAGAAAAGTTACTACTTCTCGTCGTGTTCGAGATGTCACCGTAATTCGAACTACGTATGCAAGTATATATTTATTACGATACTCGTTGTATCCGTACAAGCGTGTCGACGTAATTTCATATTAAACGAAGAAGAAAAAGAAAGAAGAAGAAAAATAAGAAAAGAAACAGTAAAGAAAGAAAGAAAGAAAGAAAGAAAGAGCGAACATTTTTACGAGCGTGCTTATTTGTTCGGGCAAAAAAAGGAAGGAACAAATTTTATATTGCAATCGAAAAAAATAAAATAAATAAAATAAGGAATGATCGATACGGGTGTATGGAAACATTTGATGTATTCAAGAAGGAATAAATATTACAAAAAATATATATATATACTCTTTTAAAAAAGAAAAGAAAATTATCTTCTTCTCTCTCTACAAAAATATATCTGTTTAAAAAATTAGTTTCACTTTCTTTTTCTTTTTTTTTGAATAACAAATTCTTCATCCCGGAGGATCTTCGTTTCAGAGAAAATTATTGTCGTCCTATGGAAAAAAAGAAACTAGAAAGAAAAAAAAATACTTTACTTATCGCTCTCTATTCTAATCACAAAACATATTTTTCTATTCATCGACAACCGCAAGCGCATTAGACGATCGATAGCAAGGAGGACATCGCAAATTACCGTTCTAAGCAATCCGAGTAGTCACGGATACTCGACAGGCCGTATAATGGAAATCGTGCACCGTGACAAAGGTGCCATTCTAAAAGTCTCGCTTAGAAATTTCTTGCTTGCGAGGAAAACCCTCTCACAATATGTATTTATATATCTATGTATATACATCTATGTATGATGTACATATATGCATTGTGTGTGTTGCATATTGCAACGAAGGTAGCATCGAGTAGGTATACAAGTATATATATATATACATATATATACACTGTGGACTATATACACGGTACATGGACGTCCGGCTTTATGGAGAAAACGAGAGAGCGAACGAGACTATAAACATATAGAGAAGATCGTTGTACTTATGATGCATCGCCAAAGCGAGTTAGCTCTTTTAACCCTTTACTCTCTCTCGAACGCAACACGTACATATTTATATGTATATATATGTGTATATTTGTGTATGCATGTTACAAAACTGTTAGAGATTATGGAATTTAAGATTATCGAACGACGATGCCATTTAACATTTTCTTCGTTAAATTACACTGTCTTGTTATACGGAATTGTTCGAAACTTTACCATCTGGAAATATTCTTTTCCAATTTATTTATTTATTTCTCGATTCATTTATTTATCTTTTTTATATCGTCTCTCTTCCCTCTCTTTCTTCTCCTTATCGTTGCAACGATAGCAATTAAAAAATTTCTGCGTGTTCATCTTCACGTTACTCTCTCGTCGATGATTATTATCTCTCCTTTCAAAATTTTGACAGTAGCAATTAAAAATTTTTTGCAGGATCACCTACATACGTACGTACTCTCTCATCGTCGATAATGATTCCCTTATTTTTAAAATTGCAAATAACTTCGTCGTCGAATATATTCGTGTTCGGCACAAAGAAGAAAAAGGAGAAGAATAAGAAAAAAAGAAAAAAAAAAGAAAAGAAAAAGAGAAGAGAAGAAAAAGTACCGTAAGACGAATTCATTCCCACCGGGCTTCTAGCTTTCTTTTCGACAATCTCTCGTGTCAACTCTCCTTGCGTTTGTGCCTTCGAGAGTTGCTCCAATTTCGTTCTCTTCTTCTTCCTTTTCTTCTTCTTTTTTACTACACTAATTTTTTTTCTTTCTTTTTTTTTTTTTTTATTAACTTACACACGGGTACCCGAACGTGCGCCCTTTGATCTCTCCGACGTTCGATCATCGTTCGTCGCTCGATTTTATTTTTTCTTTTCTTTCCCTCTCCCCTCGTCGCTTATTCTTATTTACTCCTTTCGTAAAATCGATGGCAACGGTATGTAGGTTAATTGATCCGCAATTTTGCAATTTAATTTGCAATTCAATATTTTCATTTCTGCATTACGAAAATTTTCTTTCTCGTCAGTCAGGAATTATATGTCGAAAAAAGGAAAAAAAGAAAAAAAAAAAAAAAGAAAAAAGACATTAATGAGAAACAATTTGTTCTTTTTTTTCTTTTTTCCTCTACGAGAGAATACCCTTTTAATCACCAACACGTGGAATTTTATTTAATAACGAAATTAAATCGATCGTTAATAATAATGATTGGACATTATTCCTCCAGGAAGATCCGAAAAGATATAGATTTTATATTAGAGATTATTATACCGTTGGAATTATGCCTTTTTTATATAATAACTACATTCTCTCCTTATATATCCTTTACTTCCTTTCATCGCTAATAAAATTGCTTCTGGGTTTTGCGTAACTTACGAGCAACATTTGGAGCGAAAAAGAAGGAGGAAAGAAGAAAAGAGAAAAAAGAAAAGAGAAGATACGAAAACTTTATTTTCGCGATACTTAAGATTCTATTCTATTTTACTTTAGTTTTATTTCATGATGACTTTATTTCCTTTAATTTCCTTTTATTTTTCTGATTTGTGCGTGACACTTAATCTTGACTTTCTGTACGCGAAACATATATTATTTATTACACTCCTGTCATCGACCTCCTTAGGAGAATGGATTCGTTTCCGTTATATAGCCAAGTTCGTAGCTTTCCTTCGTTGGATTGCGTCTCTTTTTATCAATCTCTGTCCCTCTCCTTATATATATATATATATCTTTCTCTCTTTCCCTTCTGTCACGTTTACCTCGTTCGCGAGATTCTCGAAAGCCTTGCTCTCCTTTTAACTCACGATTGTCGGTTGAGAATAGGATCGCAAATAAAAGAGAGAAAGAGAGAAAAAGACGAAGAGAGAGAAAGAGGAGGTGGGAGGAGGAAGAAAAAGAAAGACAGAAAAAGGGATCGAACTTTATCTTTCTTATCGTCGATCATGATCGAGTTCGAAAGTCACTCGCTCTAGATCACGTTCCAAGAATTTCTTTTTTTTTCCTTTTCTTCTCTCTCTCTCTTCGAAAATTGGAACGAAAAGTAAAGTGTAAAAAAAATTCCGTCGATCGTTTATTGTCTTTTCTTTTCAATCTTTTCAAAAAAAAAAAAAAAAAAGAAAAAAATCTGCTGTTTGTCTCCCGCATAGCATTTTCTTATTACATTTTATTGTGTGATGTAAAGGATAACAAAAAATAGAAAAAGAAAACAAAACAAAAGAAAGAAAAAAGATTCACAGAGATTAGATCATTTAGATCGAAATTACTCATGCGAATGTAGAACGATTAGAATCGATGCAACGATAGAAGCACGCGCGCACATATAAACGCGCATATACATAGAAAGAGAGAGAGAGAGAGAGAGAGAGAGAGAGAGAGAGAGAGGGGAGAGAAAAAAGACATCGAATCATCATTGACAGGAAAACAGTCTAACACGGCTTGCGGTTACGATCGGGATCCCCGATTAGAAAGGCTGTTTTTGTCTACGTCGTTCACGTCTAAAACGAATATGATGACTAACGTGTATGTACGGTCGGTGCACTCTCGTTCGTTCGTTTGTGTGCGTTCAAAGTATTCTCTTAGTCAGACGTATTGGCATTATTGCTCTTCTGAGGATTTTCTGCTTAAAAAGAAATTTTATGTATATTACATTAAAATGTGATATAATATATTAAAACATGTAAGAAAAGAAAAAAAATTTCATTTACTTATATATATATATATATATATATATATATATATATATATATATATATATAAATCTTAATTTATTTCACTTCATTATTTGTATATTTATGTATTATACATATCATATACTATTAATAATATATTATTCATATATTTTATACATATATATTCTTATTTAGATACGTGTAACATCTAATTTACAACGAGTACTGTATTTTAATTTTTGCATTTTTTTTTCTTTTTCGTTTGTACTTTTTAAAGCAGATTAGACGTTTCTCGTGTGACTTTAGAAAATCTTGAATCTTGATTATACCATCTAAACACAGAAGGCGAGAAGTCACGATGTTACGAGAACACCGTGGAACCTGTTTGATGCGTAGTACGAGGTAGGTATAAATCGCGGATGGGTCACGAGGTCAGTCGTGTCACGATGAAAGCTAAGAGTTTCCTTCGTGCACTCTCGTTCGTTCATTTTTAAAGGATTCTTTCTTTTCTTTTTCTTTCTCTTTTTTCCTTTTTTTAAAGAACAACAAATATGAATATAGTGTGATAAGAAATAAAAAGAAATTCTCTCTCTCTCTCTCTCTCTTTCTTTCTTCAAAAATTATAACCATCCATACGTGTATTCAATAGTAATTTGATGATAAAAAGAGAGAAATAATTAAAAATAGGTCACAGGCAAGATATAAAATTACTTTGCGAACCACTGTTCTAAAGAGCTACTTTCTAATGTAAATTATTAGGAAGATATCCTAGAGAGACTCCTCTTGCTAAAGATGGTTGATATCAACGATTTCTTCTTCCTCTCGAACTCCTCTCTATCCTCTCACACCTCTCTTTCCTTATCTTTCATTTATTTATAATTATCTTTTCCCCTACATTTCACGCGATAGCAATAGAAATAGTTATAGCAAAACGGGTCGGTGGTAACTCAGCTAAACTTACGTAAGTGTCACCGTTTGAACAAGTTAGTTCGGTGTTTCAAACTTCGTTTTAATTTTTCTTTCCAGAATAGACTGGTTGAAGTTTAGTTGAAGGAAACACGAAAAAGGAAAAACAAAAACAGAAATAAAAACGTAATAAAAAAAATGTAAAAGGGGAACGACCACTGCGAGAGAGTTCAGGTAACACTATCGATCGAGCACTTGTTGGAACATGTGGAAGTTCGTGTATTCACGTACCGATTCGTTTTCAGGCTACACACGTTTGCGAACCGTTTTCACCTGACTTCCGTTGGTCGAGGCCCCGATAAATGGCTTCGCCATAATCCTCTTCTTGCTTGAGTCTTATGAAACTAACTCACTGTGGTTAGTTTATCCTAACGATGGATGAGAAGTCTCTGTATCTCTCGCCGATCGATAGATCGATAAGATTTCTTTTTCTCGATCGTCTCCTACGTACTTTCTGTTCTTACGAAATCAATTTTTTCGATAAAATAATTCGATATATACATATAGGTGTGCATGTGTGTGTGTGTGTGTAAAAGAATTTTTTGCATCGTTTAGTTTATAATATTACGATGTAATTTGATTTGGATACTAATTATATTAGCATTATCGAATATATTATTCCAGAATGATGGTTATTTTATTAATTTTTTGTTTCTTTATATTTATCTTAAATCCTTGAATTGTTTAATTTACGATATTAGGACGTGTTTTGAATAGGATCGGATTAGCATGATAGGATACATTATACTAGGATGATTATTTTAATAATTTTTTTTTCTTTTTTTATTTTTAGCTTAGAATATTAAAAAGTTTCTTTCCAATTGTGATTAGATTGGGATGTAGATATACTTCTCTTAAGTTTTATTTTTAATGTTCAGTTTGTAATATTAAAAAGTTCATTTTTTGCAAATACCGTCGCGATATTAAAATTTTTATTTCTTTCTTTGCTCAGCAAGAAATCAATTATACCATCTTTTTATTCAATTGGTACATTAAATTATTTATTTCTTTTTTTCATTTTATTTTATTCGTCGTAACATCAACGTGTTGCCAACGTATACTTAAACTAGGATTAAGAAATAATGTTAGATAGTCGTGAATGGCAAACGAGTTTTGCTAAAATAGCATTGATAGATAGACTCAACGACTTAGAATCAGAAAAGATCGTTCCCAAGGTGGACCGATCTAACCAGAATAAAAAGAAGAAAATAGAGAATAGAAAAGAAGAAGAAAAAGAAGAAAAAGATTCTAAAAAATGAAAATCAATGAAGGTCCTTATATATCATTAATCGATCCCCGTTCTCAAAGCCCTGGATCATGATCATAATCTTTATGATCGGCCAATAAAATTGTCCACCCTTGATTTTCTATTCATTTATTCTTACATGAATATTCAATCTTCTGCAACTCGCATTTATATCCTATATTTATCATTTCTATTCGTTCGTGGTGTGGTGCATGATCGTTTTAATATATATGTATATATACATAATAATAATTATTATTATTATATAACATATAGGTATAGTAAATAACAAGTAAAATATAATATATAACGAAATAAAATAATACGATAAAATATATTTAAAAAAATAATACGTTTAATTTCATTAATCTAATAATTTATTATATATGTATATATATATATATATATATATATATATATATATATATATATATATATTATATAAAAATATTATTACGTAGTAAATATTGATATGTCTTCAATTTATATATAATTGTATAATAATTGAGTTAAAAATATAAAAGAAGATAAATAAATTTCTCTCCTTTTATTGATAAATACTCGTATAAAATGCAGAACGCGGACGTATTGCACGGCTAGCTTCGCAATTTGACGTTCCTCGGGCTCTATAAGATTTTCTACGTGCGTACACGTGCACGATCAGACGCACTTACACATCGACAACCTACGTGCATGCATATTCGGGGCAAGGACATTCCTTTCTATACGTGTGCTACACATCGATCGTTTATTCGCATTAATTTTATGCCGCGTGAGTCCACGCAAAGGGGAGGTGGAAAGAAAATTTTAAAAAAGAAAACAGAAAAGAAAGAAAGAAATTGTGTAATCGACTAAAAAAATAATATATAAATATTTATATTTAATTATTAAATCAATGACTTATATAAATCGATATTTTGATGGATCAAACATTTTTTTGTTAGAATAATATTCCTTATAGATTTATTTTTTAGATCGATCACTGTTTTTAATTAACATAGTAATTGTAAGTATTTCACAGATTCATTGTTTGTTTTTGTCTGAGATATTATTATTTTTATTTTTATTTTTTAAACGAACGAAGACAGACAAAACAAATTGCTTAAGAGACGAATCGCGGGTTCAGTGTTCCTTTCTTCAAAAAAAAAACGGCAGGAAAATTTCTCGACAAGAGAAAGTGGCAAACACAGTGATTATTAGCGGATCGAAGAAGAGTGGGAGAAAATCGTGCCACGCCTTCTGTATCAGTTTAAGTCTCTTTGTCAGGTGATAGCGCGCGCAAGATCCTTACGAAGGAAGTAATTTTCTGTCGTGATTTTCTGATTCTCTCTTCTTTTTTATACTATAACAAGAAAAGAAAACTATCTGACTAAAGGAAATTAACAAAAAGAAAAAAAAAGAAAAGAAAGAAAGTGAATAAAGAAATTGTAATAATTAAATTAATAAGGAAAAAAAAAATTGTAGAAAAAAGCATACTTTTTATCAGAACTCATTATTATTCTTTTTTTATTTTAAATTATATTGAGAATTCGATCACTCGAAATTATCGAAGCGTTTCGATTTTTACCGATAAAAAGAAAAAAAAAGGAAAGAGAACTAAATAGGAGATCGACAAATAAAAAAAAAAAAAAAAGAAAGCGGATAAAGAAATTGTAATAATTAAATTTGAAAAAGAAAAGGGGTACGTTTTACGATCACTCGTTCTCTTTTATTTTTTTTACTTTTTTATTTTTAATTATATACCGAGAATTTGAGTACACGAAATTATCGAAGCGTGCAGACTAACGTGTTTATCCTGCGTAACTTTATTAAAGTAAAAAAATAAAAAGAGCAAAATGTCCCTAGATGTAAGAACATAATAGAAGAGAAATAATCTTTTTTTCTTTTATTTTGATCGTAATAGCTTCTTATTATTCGAGTTAGTCGATTGAAAAATCGATACAACTCGATAATAAAACGATCGACGTATGTTTTTATTCTCGATCACGATCAAGCTCCTCTTCGTTCTTTGTCGTAAATTCAACCTATCTCTCTCTCTCTCTCTCTTTCCCTCTTCCTCTCTCTCTCCCTTCCTCTCTCTTACAACATAATCCTGATTCAAGACCGACGTAGGAGGATACCATTGGAATATTAACATTAGAATTGTAAAAGTAGTCAAAATAACGGGGTTCTTAAAATTATTTGTTTTACAGTTATCGTACATGGCGGCGTAATTATTTTGACGAAGTATTTATTACAAAAGTATAATTTTTGTATTTATTTATTTACCGTACTGCAGTCTATATCGATAGAATTGTTTTAAAAATAGATCGTTCATTCCGATCTTCTCTAAAAAATTAGAAAAAAAAGAATCTAGCATAGATTTCACAAAATTATCGAACGTGACAGAGTAATTATTTTTTCAAAGTGCTTAATAAGTATTATTTTCTTTTATAATTTTTTTTTTTACTATCCTACTATAGATTCTATCGACACAACTGTTGTAAAAATCGACTGATCCTTCTAATATCCTTTAAACGATTAAAAGAAACAAATCTTCATAAATCTCGAACGTGTGAAACGTACCGACACGTTAGAAACGTTAGTTTCTCTAACTACTTTCAATGACAAATATTAAATAAAATCAAAAGTGATAGCAGCTCCATTCCAATGCGTATACAATGTATTATTAACTCGAAGTTTCTCTCTTATAAGCGAGAGAGAACGGAAACAACTTTTCTCTTTTTCTTTACCGTTATGTCGCCGCGCTTCTAATACCGATCGTTTCAATCCTTCGTTCATTAATAATTCAGCGCATTTTCATTACAGTCTTCGACGTTACTTACGTGTGTAAATATACGTACATATACATATATGTATACCGGGTGGGTTAAAAGTCATTAGATAATTTTAAAAATCAATTACTCTTTTACAAAACTCTTTGAAGAAATTTTTCTTTCGTTTCGAATAACATGTAAAACTACAAGTTCTTGAAAACGCTTGATCCACCCTATATATAAAATATATATAAAGGAAAATCTTGCATCATTAAGAAATAAAAAGATTTCTCTCTGATTCTTATAATGTTAAGTGTGATACTTGAAAGGATTTTTGTTTCGTCTTGTTTCGTTTTGTAATTTAGACTATAAAAGCCTGCCGTTTATTTTCCCAATGAAATTCCACGAAAGTTGGACATAATTGCTAATAAAGCGAACGCGTTAGAAGTTCTATACGTAATTAACTTTAATTGGTCCAGGTATGTTCCGAGCACGAAACAAATGGCTATTACTCGTTTAAACTTTGTCGAATTTCTGTACACACGAGCACCTATTAAATATCAATTAATTATTATTGTTATTAGATTTCGTGTTCTTTGTTCATTGTTAATTATTAATAGCCTTGATTAAAAATCGATCGAAAGATGAAGCGTTTTAAGGTAAAACGTTAGTTTGAATTTAATGATTTATGCGATGAGAATTTATATAATAAAAAAAGAAAAACATGAAATAAATAATAATAATAATAATAATAGTAATAATAATAATAATAATAATAATAATAATAATTAATTAATCGACCTTATTCCGATAAAACTTTCACCGAAATTTCTGATCAACTGACATAACGTATCCGGCAACACAAGAACTGAGAACAGCTATATAGAAACACACTTTACGCAACATTGCGAGTGGTAAGTGTTAGCAATCGAGCGTGGCCAATTACGAATGCTGCTGCATTCTAATGATATTAATCGCTAGAGGAAATTACTCCACACCGTGGTACACGGGCTAACGTTCCGTTCAACGTTTGACACACGAAGAAAAAGATTTTCTGATCGATTACGTATATAAAAATAAAAAAAGAAAAAAAAAGAAAGAAAAGAAGAAAGAAATGAAATAGCATACACACGTCGCAATTGTATAATAACAAAAAATTGGAACCATCGAATCGATGAAATAAACGAACGAATAAATGTTCTCCTATTATATTTTCTTTCTTTTCTTCCTTTTAAAACGTCAGATCGAACATCGATTCATATAGATTATCCAAATTCTTTAAACGGCGTGCACCCGTCTATAATTTCGCCAAATTCAATCGCATTTTCGTCAAAACGATCCCACAGAGATTGTTAAGATCTCACGCAACGTTGAGATAATCGAGCCGGAGGATCGTTTCGATGTTGCCGTCGGCAGTATTGCGTAAGGACGAACCTTCCTTCCTTCCTTTTCTTATCTTTTTTTTTCCTTTCCTTTCTTTTTCTTTTTGCAAATGCATTGTATGCATTAACGTATGTACATACGCTTATAAGACGAGATCTTTGAAACAAATAAAAATGGAGTCGTCGCGAGCTGTTGGCTCAATTTTCGAAGTTAAAATTAATTGTCCCGTTGAAAAGGTACTTCTTTCCTATATCGGACATCTTCTTTGTCGGAGCGATAAATTTATTTCTAAAAAAAAAAAAAAAGAAAAAGGGAAGAAAAAATAAATAAAAAAAATAAATAAAAAATGAAAAATTTATCGAGCGAGTCATCGCACCGATGAAAGTGAGTGGGCTCAGGTAACCCGGAAGGACAGAACGAGTTCTCGGTACCTGTAACATCGAAGGTCCTCGAGAATATATCGTACAGAGACTTGGTATACCTGTTCAAGAAACCTTTCTCGATACGATAAAAGACAACTCCGTCTGTTGAAATTAATTCGTATAATTCGTTAAATAATCTTCGTTAAGATCGACGTTAAATATCTTTGTTAGTTTTATTCGAGAAAAGAGATAGGTGTGTGCGAGCACGTAGAATCGTTCTTTTTTTTTTTTATAGCATTCAACTCGACATTTTTCTTAAATCTTAATTCGACGAATCAGCATGCGTTTACGCTCGTTCGTGTCAACGATTTGTATTTTACGGAAATATCAAAGGTGTCTACGACGAATTTGTTCAACGATTTCCATCGAAAAAATTATCATTGACAGATTTCATTCTCGGATCTATCACGAATTAGATCGATTATCTGTATTCGAATTATCGTTGATCACGCAGTTTCCATGGTTCCATGCAATAAACGATTCGCGTCGTCTCGTTGATCGAAATTATCGTAGATCACGATCCGATCGTCATTCCCGGAAACGGGAAATGCAAATTGGTCGTTAACAATATTTTTTCCTTTCCATTTTTTTCTTTTTTCTTGTTTCTTCAATTGTCTTTAGAAACGTTAAAAGAAGGCTTGAAACGAGGAAGCCCGTGAGAAAGAGGAGCCGCGAAAACCACAGCCGTCACCGCAGCAATATCTACTTTCTTTTTTATTATATTATTGGTCGACGACGACGAGAGGACAGAAATTAAAAAGAAAGGAAAAAAGAGAGAAAAAGAAAAGGAAAAGTTAAAGGAAAAAATCGACAAATAGAGAAAATAGAGAAAATATTAATAACCATTAAATGTCGCGCGATAGATTTATTATATTTCGTGGAAAGTTGGATGATATTTCTTCGCGTATACGTTCACTGGTTAAGTTGTCCTTTACGTTGGTCTCTATTAGACCGGTTCGGCCGTGGTCTCGCATGAGTCCATGCGTGATGTAATATAATCGAAAATGGAACACGTAGAAAGGAAAAAAACATTCCTTTGAAAAAAAGTCAAACTCGATTCGATCTTTTTTTTCCCTCTTTTTCTTTTTCTTTCTCTTTCTGTTTTCATTCACGTCGAAATCGCGACAAATAATCGCAGCGAAAATATGTTAGCGTTCTTCTGTCGCTTCCTTTGATGAGAGACGGAGAAAATATTTTGCTATGAAAATATTCTCTCTCTCTCTCTTTCGTTTTTTTCGTTTTTTCTTTTTGTCTTCTTTCCTTTTTCCTCTTTTTTTTTTAATATGCCGACATTACACAGATATATATGCATTCGCAATTCGCCAAGGATTCTAGAACCATCTTCTTTTCGACCATCTTTTCGCTTCGACCGATCAAAAGTATTATAAAAGAAAGGATCGAAACGGGAGAGAGATCGATATTTAATACGAGACACAAGCATCATCGATCATGGAACGTGCTACCTCAAGATCGTTCGTTTCTCTTCGAAAAATTTTCGAAGGACAATTTTCAAGGATATTTTTACGTACCGTTCTCATTTAATATTTACTTTCATTAACCAAATTTTATTCAAATTTCACGTTCAATATCTTCGATACGCGCGATAGAAATTTTGAATTTTTTTACTACCAGAATATTTGTTGAATTTTCATTATTTATTGCAAAAATCATAAGCTATTAACCATAAGCCATTTTCATCTTTCCCTCTGTTGCAAATAAATTAAAAGTGATAGAGAATAAATTATTTCTTTTCTTTTTTAAGATAATCGCAAAAGTTGACAGTTTTTTTTTCTTTTTTTAACATCGATTAACGTTCTAAGATATTGGAATGAAACACTCACCATTGTTTCCAATCTTGTTCTCCACCTGAAGGAAGATTCTTCTTTCACGAGTTACTCACGAAGATCACAGGAACACAAGAATGAAGGGATTAAGGAGGGACAAAAGAAAAAAAAAAAGAAAAAAAAAGGATCACAAAAAAGGAAAACCAACAACGAAAAAACCGAAGAGAGAGAGAGAAAAAGAGAGAAAGAAAAACAAAGAGAGAGAGAAAGAGAGAGAGAGAGAGAAGAAAAGGAGAAAATCTGGCGAAAATCTAATCCGATCGCTTAAACGATCCTAAACGAATTAATGCGATCGAGAAAAACGGAACGCACGCGCGCGCGCGCGCGCTGATACGAGAGATAGAAACGAGAGATTTGTCGATCGAATTTGATCTGAGGAGATCGAACGATGGTGTGAAGGAGTAAAAAATGAATGTAGCGAGTGCGAGAGAGAGAGAGAGAGAGAGAGAGAGATAGAAAGAGAGAGAGAGAGAGAGAAAGAGAGAATGATAATACAAGGGGGAAAAAAAATTACAAGCGATACGTATCGATGACAGAAAATCCGTCACCGCATGATCGTGAAAATGAGTGCCGACGATACTCTGGCACTGACAACAGCTCGGCAAAGACTGACTAGAGGTAACGAAGTCCTCTCTACTACTGTCACTCTCTCTTTCTCTTTCCTCTTGCCCCCTCTTTCCTCTTTTGCACTCTACCATTTCTTATTCTCTCTCTCTCTCTCTCTCTCTCTCTGTCCCTCTCTCTCTGTCTGTCTGTCTGTCTGTTTCTCTGTCTGTCTGTCTGTCTGTCTGCTCTGTAGTCGTGTCTCTCTCTTTCTCTATTTATCTATCCTTTTTCTTTCTCTTTCTCTTTCTCTCTCCTTCAGCATCGAGAGAAACACCGAAGTACGACACCCTTCGCGCGTGCCCGTCTCTTTTGTGTCCTCTCTCTCTCTCTCTCTCTCTCTCTCTCTCTCTCTCTCTTTCTCATTCTCTTTCTCTTTTTCTTTCTCTATATTTTCCGTAGCTTGCTCGACATGTACCACCAAAGACACAACTACAAAACAACATTTTCGCCGACAATCCCCGTCTAATTGTATATAATTATTAATAAGTATCCTGACCGTCGTCGATGAAAACTAACGATTTATAATCCAATTCCATTTGTTTCGTATTATTTTCTAGGACGGAGGTGCGAAGAATGACATATTTGAAGGTTTTCTAAATCTATCGATGGATTGGGGAGAAAGGATACGAATCGAAGGATCGATTACGCGTTCGATAGTTAAAATTGATAAATAAGAAATTTTGCTTAGAGTCTTGATTCTCTATCGATTCGTTCGATCCATTCGATCCATCGATCGGAAATTAGAAAGGAAAAAAAAGAGAGAGAAACAGTAATTTAGATAATGATTTCAAAGTTCATCTCATAACTGATGATTTCGAAGCATCGATCGATCGATTTATCGATGCAGTTATATCGTCGATCGATGATGGATCGATAGATCGTTATATGTAAAGATGAAAAATTTTGAGATCTTGTTCTCGGCTAGCTCCCAGAGAAAGAAAGAGAAAGAGAAAGAGAGAGAGAGAGAGAGAGATATGAAAAAAGAGAAAAAGAGAGAGAGAAAGAGAGAGAGACTGCCTTTCATTTCGTGTATAGTCCGTGTATAACTACGGTATATGTATAGTAGAACGTGTGTGCCTTTGAATCAGCGAATGTGAACAGCAAGAAACATCGAAGAACTTCAACGTTGACTACTGTTGCGCTTGTTAGTGATGGTGGTGGTGATGATGGTGATGGTGATGGTAATGGTGATGGTGTTGGTACTGGTCCTGGTGGCGGTGGAAGGTCCAAGCAGGTACACCATGGGTATGTATGTGCGGCCCATGATACAGTAGTGTAATAGTAGTAGTAGTAATAGTAGTAGTAGTAGTAGTAGTAGTAGCAGTAGTAGTAGTAGTACGATTATGATTGTAGTAGTACTTTAATAATACCTGGCAGTCGTTCGTTCTCTTGGGCCAAGTGCCCAATAGGCACCACGTTAAATGGGAACGCGAGAGTGAAACGCCGCTGTTGGAAGCGCACCGATTCAAGACCGACACGAATTTACACGCATGCGAACGCATAGGTACATACATATACACATCGCACACATACACAGTCACAAAGTGATCTAGGATCTGTGCACATCGAAGATGATATTGCTCGATAGATCAAAACCCGATAACCTATGTTATTAGAACTATAATAACCGACGAACAAGTACTTTCCTTTTGATTCATCGATACACATACAGATTTGATTACGATCGTTGGTTACAGTAGCAATTCAATGATCTATAAATGTTTCAGTGTTGATTCTCTCGTTTTTCTTAATTAATAAATTCCATTGATACGATTATGGATAATATTAATCCTCGATGAAATTATAATTTAGTGATCCATTTCGATGATTATTATTTCTCGATCATTTCTTAATTCGTCTAGTCGTTTTTTGTTTCTGGTAATTAATAAGTTCATTGGTATGATCGTTTCGAGATGTAATTATTATAATTTTGATGAAAAAATATATAAATACCTTCTAATCGAATCGATACGTTCGAGGTATCATTCCGATATATTGCATACTACGTTCGAGAGAGCGAGATCCTTTCGCTCGGAACAAAGTTGATTGAAAAATTCGTTTACACATTCCTGTAGCCTCGTTTCCTTCTCGATCGTGAATGCTATGAAACTATGTGGAATCGTATGTGTGTGTGCGTGTATATATGTATTTATATGTACGTATGTATGTATAAAGAGAATACATTCACACAAATCTATTCGCTTTTCACCGTTGAATGTTATATATATATTTTTTTTTTCGTAAGAAATTCTCATCGAGAGATCGTACATAATATATTAACATTAATATTATTAATAATAGTAGTACAGTAATAATTATAATAATAAATTCATTATTATTTTAATTAGAATTATATTATTTATATATATTTCATATATACACACACATATATATATGTATATATATATATTTATATATATATGTATATAATGGTGAGCATGTGAAGACACATAAGAGATAATATATTTAAAATGATAATTTTTTTCTTTCTTCTTTTCAATAGTAGTACTCTTACCGAGAGATGAAAGTCGGAAGTATTTTATGAATAGGAGTCGTAAAGTGTTTGTTGTGTGTCTGTTGGCTGAGCGTGTGTGTGTGTGTATATGTGTGTGAGTGAGTGATTTCAAAACTAAATAATCGATGATCGATAACTTGTTATAAAAATTCAGTCCATAATAAATGATCTTACGTTAGCCTCGTCCTCCTACCCTTTTCCAGATTTTTTCTAATCAACGAACGGATCCATTTCGTATAAAATCGAACGATCGATGATCGATACTTTTTAATAATTATTATTTAATCGATAATAAATGATCTTAGCCTCTATCCCAGATTTTTTTCTAATCAACAACAACTTACGATCACATTTTCGACCTGGGAAAATTTCCAATTGCTTGATTTCGTTTTTATAATAATCTCTTTCTGTTTCTTTTTTTTTTCTTTCTTTTTTCTTTTTAATAGATTATTTGTTTTTCCTTTCCTCTCGCCATTTTTAAGAGCACATATAGTCCGATCACTTTTAAACGTTTACATATATAATAGATCTGGTGTTTTCCGATTCGAAGCAAGCTTTACAATAATCGTGCCTTATAAGAGCTTACGAAGAAGAGGAAGAAGTAAGAATTTGAATAAATAAATCGAAACTCCTCTTCTCACATACACACACACACACGCACATGTATAGATCGTATATACATACATACATACATACATGCATACATAGTAGATAGAAATACATTGGTTGTAGCGCGAAACGTTAATGACGGCGTTTAAAAATGTTAAATCGATCGATCGATCGATCTTACGTAAGAGAGAACAAGGTGAAAGTATTATTATGGATTAATGGAGATATATTTCGACGATATATTAAAACTCTACGTTATTCTACGCGTGACATGAGTCACCTGTACGATTTTTATATATTAAAAAACAAAAAAATAAAAAAATCGATCATTTCGTTTTACAAATTTCCATCTCTCGTGATTAAAACATATATTCTTTTTCTCTCTCGAAGAACGATCTCCTTCTGGATCTCTCTGGATCACGATTGATCACGAACGATATTCGATCTATTCGATTTTTTTCTTCGACTCTCACTTATCGACGAAATACTGCTGGAAACGAAAAGCGAAGAAAAAGGAAACGGAAAATTGAAAACAGAAAAAAAGAAAGAAAAAATGGAACGACGATTTAAAATGTATTCTCATACATACATACACGCATACGTGCATACACGCATATTCTCTCCCACATATACATATATATATATATCGATCCATCGATCACGATCGATGGGTGTTCCCTTCCACGTGACGAAGACTTTGGTAGAATGGCCATTTGTTTGTTTGTTTATTTGTTTGTTTCTTTATTTGTTCCTCTTTTCTTTTATTTTTTTTCTCTTGTTTTTTTTTTGCAATTTATTTTTTATTTATTTTTTTTTTTTTTATTCATTTTTTTTTATACGTTTTTAGCGTCTCTTTGGCATGCATATTCTCTCTCTCTCTCTTCTGTTGTAGATGAAACACACACCGGCCCTTCTTCATCTTCTTCTTGATCTTCATCTTCATCATCGTTCTCTTTCGTCCTTTCGTTCGCTTCCGTCTTTTCTTTTCTCCCTCTTCGTGTCCTCCCTGTTTTCGGTTCTCCTCTTACATGATTATGCACTTGCCTTTCTCGGCCCATGGATTGTTCTTTTTGTCAGGCGCGTGTATCAGTGGGTCGTTCTTCTCATTTTCTTCGACGTACTCTCTCATCCTGTGAAAGAGAAGAAACGATCAAAGTCGGTCAGTTTATTTATCAGATCATTTATCTAAGGAAAAAGAAAAGAGCGTGCTTTTGTAATAATCTTGTAGGAAGTTGGAAAAAGATTCTAAGAAAAACAAAATTAATTAATAAAAGTCAATGATCTTCGTTGATAATGATCAAACGAGAAAAAAGAAAAGATGTCAGAAAAATAAATTCACAGTTATTCAACGCCTCGTCTCGGGGAAGTTGAAGGAAATATTAAAAGAAATGATTCTCGTGCGGCAAAAAAAAAAAAAGAAAAAGAAAAAGAAAAGAAATCTTAGAACAAGAAAAGAGAATTTACAGACGACTGATTGAAGACGTTCGTAAAAGGAAAATTATAAAAAAATTATCGAGTGAAAAAAAAGGAGAAAAAAATATATTCACAATTCGTGAAAATATTCAGAATGAAAGTGAAGAATGCCGACTCGAAGCATCGCTTGTAAAGAGTAGGGTATCGCTTTTGCTACGTGGCATCCTGGCCTCCCTCGCACTTATCTATAGTCATTGCATTGCCCGTTTAGGCGACTAACCAGGCGAATGGACACAACCGTGTAGCCGATAGTATCCTTCGACCGAACTTCGAGAATAGTGTACAAAGGAACGAAACGAAACTTTTAAGCGAGAGCATTAAACTCAGAAAATATTTACATATTCATCTCCTTTTTGTTCTTCACTTTAAAACACGTTCAACTTTAAAAACGTAATTTATATATTACAAAAAAGAAGGAACTGTATATTTTTCAAATCCTTCCAATGCATGAATATCTTAATCACGAAGAGAGAGAGAGAGAGAGAGAGAGAGAGAGAGAGAGAGAGAGAGATAGAACGTTCTACTCGTCCACTTGTTCTTCTTTTTTTCTCACAGAGAATAGAGAATTATCCAGATCGAATTTTCACATAAACAATTAAATTAGATAATCCAAGTCTAGGTTCTCATAGATATTGTTTATGAGAAAATCTCTTGTAGTTAAAACGTAAAAGTGAATGGAATTTTGCGGAAGTATAAAATAATCCTTATCTCGATATATAATATATCACGATACGAAATCTCGTTGAGCAGACCGTTGAGAATGCCGTAGGCTAGCAGCAAATATCTAGCTAGCTAGCAAAAGCTAGTTGTCCTCCCTCTCTCTCTCTCCCCCTCTCTCTCTCTCTCTCTTTCTTTAGAGAGCAGAATAGTGCGTTCATTCCAATCCTTAGAAAATAGTATAGCGTAAATATAGTCTATAGCTATGGACTGGCGTATAAACGGCAGTTGCCGTCTTGGTAGAATGGAGTCTCGAAACGTAGCTGCACACCATAGACGACGTGTCTAGTATGCGTCGCGTCCCTGTCGTTTCGTTTCTCGCGCCCGGTGAAAGGGTGTACTACCTGGACTCTAACTCCGTTTTTGCGTTCAAGGAGAGTCGTATTCACCGTCCGCAACACAAACGTTAGCCACGAATCTAACTTTTCACGAGAGCGAGAGAGAGGGAGAGAGAGAGAGAGAGAGAATTGACTACTTTATTCTTTCTTTAAACGACGTCGTGGAAAATAAAAAATTATTTTCCTCTGTCTTCCATCCCTCCGCTCCCCTCCCTCTCCTCCTCAACCCCTTCCGTCCCATTATAATGAGATCACCAACGAAGAATTTCATTTTCTCATTTTTTCGTTTTTGTTTTTTTCTAAAAAATGTTTGGCCTTTCTCTTTTTTTTTATTCCCCTCACACCTACAATAATAGCAATAACTCGATTTTTTACGAATCGTTAATCGATTTTTGTTGAATTATCTGTATGTTTCTTTTTCTTTGATTGCCCTTGCAGGATACTTTGAACGATAATAAAAATGTGATTTTAATATGGGACAGGGGAATAATAAATTTCGTAATAGATGAATTAGAATTTGTCATTTGTTCTGTCATTTTTTGTTCCGAGTACGAACGGATTGTTAAAAGATTTTTATGAAAATATCGTCGGTACCATCGTCGTTCGTGGATTTTTCAAATCTTTATTTTAAATTATCCTTTCACCAAGATACCTCTCTCGATTCTCGTGTCTCGACATGATTCTCTTTAAGGATATCTTCTTCTTCTTCTTCTTCTTCTTTTACTTCTTCATCGTCACGATACCTTCGTTTTCCTTTTTTATTTGTTTCTGAATCATCATGATACGGATCGGTCCATGGTTAAGAAAAGATTATTTACGTTTGTGTGAATAATTTCACTAAAGTACTCGCCTTGGTAACAAACATACAAACGAAAAAAGAAAAAGAAAAGGAAGAACGAATATCATCCAACGAAAATCGTGTCGGACATTTATTAATCCGCGTTTCTTCCTCTAGACGTATTCAAAAGCTTATAAATAACTAATATATTGTGTCGTATATAAATAGTTGGCTTAGACCGATAGTCGGAGTCGATGTTAGAAGCACGTTTCTCAATAATCGTTCGTAACTTATTACAAATCGAGAGGAATCGAGTTAGAAGATAGAATCGCGTAAGATAAATGAAAGAACAATGGCGAAAAAGAGAGAGAGAGAGAGGATTTACGTCTACGAGAAACTCTCACAATATCGACGTGAAAACGTGTAATATATAATGAATGCATTTGAGAGGAACAATTAGATTGGATTTCGCACGTTAAAATGCTAAATTTCGTGAAACAATGAACCGATCGCCATATTAACTAAATCTTATTTAATATTCGTAATAGACGCGAATGTCGATTGTAAATGTTTACTTAATAACAAATGTACGAGCTAATAACGTCATCGCCTTCCTTATCTAAATTTTTTTTTCTCTTCCGTTTTATTGCTCTTGCTTCTTCTCCCTCTCCAAAACCCCCCTCCACCCTCGTCGATGAAATATTTGGAAATGAACTCAATCGGTGAAATGTCATATGTTAATAAGGGACAAGTTGGCCTTCGTAGACAAATTAAAAGGATATTGCTTTTGCTGAAAATATTTAACGCGTTAAAATATGCTGATAACAATTCATTTAGATCGATATAAGTGATTAATAACAAATTATGGATATAAAAATCTCTGTAGACGTAATAACGAAGGAAAGAAGAACGAAAGAAAAAAGAAAAAGAGAGGAAAATAAAATTTTTAGATATATATATATATGTAAAGTAAGAATATAATTAATATCAATATTAAGATGAATGTTAAAATTAAACAATACAGATGATAAAACAATAATAATATTAATATAAATAAAATACAAATTTGTATGTAATATAATATAGTATAATATAACAAAACAAAAAAATAATTGTGTTGCTTTCGATTTTATCAGAAAAAAAAGGAAGAATAAAAAAAAAGAAGTTAAAGAGCGTTTCGAAGATAATAAAATAAGGATCGACTTTCTAGTAGTTAAGAAACATAGTTTCTGTTTTAAAATAAGATGAAACTTATTCTCTCTTGTCTTATCTCGTCCATACACATGTATGCACACTTTTCATATACTTTTCTATTTTATTGTTCTATTCTTAGAGATAGAAAGAAAGGAAAAAATCGATAAGAATGGGGCAAAAGACCTAGGGTAACGCAGGACGAACTAGGATACGTTAATTAGCTTTTTAGTTTAGACATCTCTTCTATCGAGTAAAAGAATGTTCCTTGTCTTATGAGAGCAAAGAAAAAAATCCTTTTGGACGTTCTTCGGTCCTGTCTAATCGTTTCTAATCGCATCCTCCTTCTTCGCGTTAAACGTCGGCAACAACCGACATTTTACGATGTCCGGAAACGAGTGGCAGAAAACGGGATTCTTTTTCTATCGGTCGATGGCTTTCCCTTTAAAGGAAGAACTACTAACTCGCGAAAGAAAACGTGTTCGGTGAACGTTACGTGAACGTTCCAAGGCAAAACTATACAACTGCTTACCTACTACAACTGGATCAATAATTAGAAAAATTTATAATTAAGTAAGTACTTACATATATAAAAAAATATTAGAAATTTTAATAAAAGTAAATCTCATTTTGGAATTTGAAGGAATTTTGTATTAATCTTTTTTGTATTAATAAAAAAAGAAAAAAGAAAAGCAAGTACGATACAATAGATATTACTATTGTTGTTTGTTTGATTAAGTTTATTTTTTATTACGTAACAAAAAGAAAGAAAAAGAAGAACACAAGTATGCAATTAAAAGAGAAAATACGAAAAATAAAATATAATCTTGACATGTCCTACCCAACGAGATGATCGCAATTGTGTCGAACAAGACCAACGAAATAATTTACTGAAACTCGAGTAGAGAGGTTGATATCATCGGTGACTGTCAACTGAAAACATAAAATATAATTTATAACAAAAAAAAAAAATATAAGAAAAAATAAAGAAACTAAAGATCATACCTTTGCGATCTAATCGATCCAACAGATATTCCTTAGAACAAAATTAAAGAATAAAAGAGAAGAAAAATAAAAAGTAAAGGATATAAAACAAAACAGAAATAAATATCTTATCACAATTTTTATCGAATGATATATACGTTGGCTGTTGTCCGTCGTTTAAAGCACGAAGATTTCCTAAGTTGGAACTGAAATAAAAAAAAAAGAAAAAGAAAAAGATACGAAGAAGACGAAGTTCTCTTCGTGATACAAAGAACCTTAAAATGGCGCCTTTCGACGAGGTCGCTCGACCTCAACTCGAACTTAACGTTCACCTCATCGTTCTACTAGTATTCGAGATGATATTACCATTTCCTATTTCGCCTATTCGTGATAGTTAATGGCAAATTTATCCTACTTTCATAACGATTTCTTAAGGATAAGGGTGAGAAGCATCATCGTGTTTGCATACACACACACACACATGAAACACATAGAAATGTACGTTAAGAGCCATAGTAGTCTCTAAGAACAGAAAAAGAGAGAGGAGAGAGAAGGAGAGAGAGAGAGAGAGAGAGAGATATGCTGGTAAGCGGAGAAAGTCTGTAAGACGCCACGCACACAGACAAACATGAAAATCGTTAATTTTCTATATCGGGAATAACACCTGTGTATAATTATTTTATCGATAATGGGTACAATAATAAATCTATAACTACATCTTCCTGGTAAAATAATAATAATGACGTTATAATAATACGTTTTTACGAATAATTAGAGTATTAATAAAACAATCTCATATGAATGATAGCAGATAAACAATAATATCTCGAAATAAAAACTATATGAAATTATTACAAAAGTACATGATTGAAATTAATTATAGTAAATAATAATTTATGTAGAAAGAAAGAGAGAAAGAGAGAGTGAGAGAGAGAGAGAGAGAGAGTGAGTATAAAGAGAGTGAGGGATGTATAAAAAGAATGATTTATCGGCTAATGGCGGCCATCTTTCTTCGAGAATGCATCTAACACAATAGCAGCCGGTATATCACAAAGAGAATAATGCGAACCTAGACTTCACAAAGAGAATAATTCATTCGCACTCGTTTGACGATCCTTTATGAATCATCTGATCGTTTCTCCAAAGCTAATCAGTTTTCTATTTGATTAGGTATTAGAATGTAGGGGAGAGCTTGTACTCCGAAAGTGACAGTTTGAGTTAAGGCGTATAGAGAGCGTTCCAAGGATATCCTCTCTTTCTCTCTCTTTCTCTCTCTCTCTCTCTTTCTTTCTTTCTTTCTTAGCACAACGACTTCTTCGTCATCCTTGTCGTCGAGAAGCAAGGATCACTTATTGTTAGCCTTGATTGTATTAGCCTTCGATGGGGATCATGCTCGTTAGATATTTACATACTTGTACCATTTCAACGGTACTTTGTTATATCTCGATTGCAATTTTTTTTTCTTTTTTTTAAATTTTGTTCGTTTGTTCTTTTTCTTGTTTTTTTTTTCAATTTTTATATAGTGCACTTGTTTACCTACTTGCATGTTTAATATATCGTTTGATATGTATACTTGTGGTATTTCGATGAGACTGATATGTATCGATTTCATTTCTTTCTTTTATACAGCTTACTTTTAACTTAATTTTTGTTTGGTTTAATTTTTGTTAATTTTCAATTTTACTATATTCGACTTGTGTATGTATTTGTATGTTTATGTATATAATAGAAAGGAATAGAGAGAGAGAGGAAGTAACGATCTACGCAAAGAGAAGGATAAAACATTCATAGGGATGTGTTTCCTTCGAAGTTTCAATTACGATGTTTGAGTAATAAGAAATATTAGAAAAATGGATAGTGTAAAAAAACAAAAAAGAAAAAGATAAATATAAATAAGGAAATACCTTGACAAGACGCATACGATCTTTGAGTGGTTAGAGTTAAAAGAAATGAAGAAGAAAAAAATAAGGAAAATAAAAAAACCTAAATTGTAATACAGAAATGTGATGCAACCGGTGTCAAGTTGTACGTACAAGTTGTATACTTTTATATTCTACACACACACATACACATACACACGATAAGACACAGAGAGAAAAAATAACACATACAAGATTATTAGTATACCCAATAAGTATGATTGACCTAAAAGAGGCAGATACGAGAGTATATAAAAATATAGAGTTAAGTTAACCCAATTTTTTTATCGCGTTTTATTTAAAGAAACACGAATGACGTAACGCGTTAATAATATTTTCAAGAAAAATTAATACGGACTAACAAATAATTTTACGATGATAAAAACTGAAATAAGATATATATCTATGTATGTGTGTGTATGTATATGTGTATGTATGTATATAGATAGGGATTGAACCAAGTAAAAAAGAAGAAAAATAGGTGAGAATGAGATAAAAAAAAAGAATGTAGATATAAAAACTTGTGTAAATAATGAGAAGGAAAAAATAAATAAATATATACATACATACATACATACACACATATATATATATATATATATATATATATATATATATATATACATATATATATATATAAAATGTTAGATTTTTGATAACTTACGCCGTGATACTCTTCGATAACGACCACCGTTCCATGGCCGCTTGATATTTCATGTTCTCGATCTGTTTCTTCAATGTGTCCTTGTCCATGGTAGCGAGTACACTGGGATCCATGGTTACAGCCGCACCCCCCTTGTTGCAATCGAGGATGTAGCGCTTGCGCCTCTGCGGGAAAATCAATAAAACAGAAGAGTATATGTGTATGTGTATGTGTGTGTGTGTATGTGAAAGAGTCAGGGCGATCTGCTTTCGGACACACGCATTTATGGAAAGTGGAAAAAAGATAAAGAGTGTGCTTGGATAAAGTCACATACGACGAGTATAGACAATTCTTGAAGATTGTCCCTTTAAATAGCAGCCATGTCGAATTTTATTTTTATATATATATATATATTTTTTTTTTCATTCATCTCCAAATAAATTTGTCCACGGTCGATCATCAATTTATTATTAATCTTGCAAATAACAAACATCCGTAGGAATTGCAATTGTTCTTTGTTATTCCTTTTTGCTCTTCAAAATTTTGTTATCATCGGGTCTCGATTCGACGTTCTCATTTTGCGTACGATATGATATAGGAAGATGATAAGACCGTTGATAATTTAATTTTTGTTAAAATTCTTTTAAACTTTTCGATTAAACATTCAATTTTAATTGAATCAATTGATGTTTATTCGCGAAAGAATAACTTTACGACAATATTAGTTTGATGTATAAATCATTTCTTTCTTTTTTTTTTTTTTTTCTTAAATATCAAGAACGTTTTGAAAAAACAAGCACTGATATTTAACGAGTAAATTGATCCCTCATATATTATGTATAATAGATAAGAAAAGTTTTTATTAAATTATTCATAGAACTCGTTCCTTTATACGTTGTTATAAAAATCGATTCTAAATAAATATTATATCAATAAGAAATATAATAGAATTTAGATATTTATGTTAGATCGCGTGTTTGATATGCCTGCCATATATATTAACCCTTCTACCAAGCAAACGTCCATTCTCTCGATCTTTATCGATCACTCTCGGTTCTTATCGAAAATGAGATCTATTCGGTTGGTGAGAATCCTCAGGTCTCTTAAGAAAGCGATTGAAAGGTAGATAAAACTGAGATAGAGAGATAGAATCTTCATGGATTTGGCCAAATGTCGTGGGTCATTAGCTAATCTCAACAAAAGAAGGAAATTTCAAAGTTTCTCGACTACAACTACAAGTGGATTTGTTCTCTCTTTTTCTTTTTCTTCTTCCAAAAAAATTCTAGATATTTTTTTTTTTTTCATAAACATGCATATGTATATCTGATCCGTTTAGCAATAACTTGCTTTTTTTTATTTCTTCTTATTTTTTTTTTTTTTTTTGTTACTATTTAGAAATATAAGCCAATGATCACGAGAGTGATCTAAGTCATTTGAGATATTAAAAGATACATTTTGTCGCACGCTATTCTTAAGAATATTAATCTTTCAATAATAGATATATTTATATATATTTTCTTTCCTTTGTATTAGTCTCATCATGGAAAAATAATTTTTAAATGATTCAACGTGAAGAGAGAAAGAGAGATATATAAAAATTCGTCGACGTTAATTCATTATTATAATCGCAAAGAGAGGATGATTAACTTTTTACGAAGAAAAAAAAAAGGAAAAAAAATACAGACGCAAGAATATTCATATCGCGTTTTTTATTAAATTGTAAACGAGTGATCGATCGATATCGCCGAAAGTATCGATCTTATTACTTAAGCATCTTTTTTCTTTTTATTTCTTTCAAAATATTCTTTAAAAAAAAAAAAAGAGAGAAAAAAAAACAAATCTTCCTTGTCAACAACGTAATTCTTCAACGTGACATTTATTATATTCGACTGGTAAATATTTAAATTTCTCAAAAGAGTGACAAATTTCCATTGAGAGTTGATTTCTATTTTAGAAACAAAAAAAGAAGTAAATATCGAAGTTAACGGTGGAGGGAGGCCACAAGAAAATTGCACAAAAACACATAATTAGAACGCACCTCGCTTAATAATATCGATCGCACTCGCTAGTTACACTGATTAGTTAAAAGAAAATTAATAAGAAAAATTATGATTGCCCGCGTGATAGGGAGTGTGTGAGAGAGAGAGAGAGAGAGAGAGTTAGAAAAATACTCACCTAGTCGGAGGATAGAAAAATTCTGAAGCGATATGTCATCTAGTTGGCTTCTCGATTCCCTTCATGGAAGCCTCAAAAAGAAGTCCGGACAATCTAATTTGTTAGTAATTAACCTGCCTTCGATACTTCTTCAATTTCTATACCGCGAAGAATATATAATGTGTATGTATATATGTATGTATATATGTATGTATGTATGTATGTATATATGTATTCTACATAACTCGTGTTCCCTCGTTCTACACATTCTACTAGATTCTTGGATTTATAAATATGCTTTGGAAATCGGCTGCGCATCGACTGACGGATTTAGTTCTCTATGTATCCATGTATATGTATATGTATATGTGTATACATATATATTGTGTATATATATGTACTCGAGTAGAAGATAGGAGAATCGATTTATTTTGAAAATTTCCAAACGACGTCGTCGATTCTTTGGAATTTTTCAGAAACAGGTAACTCTTATCAAGATTTCCAAAAATGTTGGACGACAGTAGAGTACGGCTAGTTCGTAACAGAAAAATGTCTATGTATTTTTTATATACAAGTCGCGTAGATTTAAAATTCATTAATGACGATGTTAATAATAGTAATAATAATAATAATAGTAGTAGTAGTAATAATAATAATAATAATAATAATAATAATAATAGTAATAGTAATAATAATAGTAATAATAATAATAGTAGTAGTAATAATAATAGTAATAATAATAACGACAACGACGACGATGACGACGATGACGACGATGACGATGATTAACGATCGATGAAACGATAAAATTTTATAACAACGGCGATAACAACATTACCAACGTATCGATTAGAACATGTCAACTTTTACGAGGGTATACGATGTTAATGATCATGTTGAATAATCGTAAGTACGTATTAAATCCACGATGTGTCGTGTGAGTATTCCTTACATCTGATCATTGATTACACAAGCTAGTCCATAAATGGAAACAACAGGCATTAATGAATCCTTCGATCAAACTGTAAACATCTTCCATGTTGACGGGTGTATTTGTGACTTCGGCCGATTTACGATAAACGACGTATAGATCCTAAAAATATAATAAAAAATCGTATGAAATAATCATTGCATCGTATTTTCCTTTCCTTTTTGTAAATTAAAACGTTTATACCCCTCTGGACGTATGGAGATCGATTGTCAACATAGTAAATGCTTGAAGAGAGCGATGATGTAGTATAAGATGATGAGTTATATTCCCATCGGCAGTACTAAATTGTTTATGATATTCTTGATACTTGTTTTGAAGAACTTTGGTCAAAGTTTGGTACCAAGAAACAGGTTGACTGCTAAGCGAACTGAGTCTAGGCTCTAAATGAGAAAGAGGTTCGACGTGAGCCAATGAACACAATTCCATGAATTCCGTATAAGTCATGGATGATTTATTTTCGAATAATTTGTTCCAAAGCAAGTGAGTCCTGCATTGGGAAGCACCACGTTCTATCATATCGATTATGTGTCGTCTAGCTGCCTGAGCCTGAGACATGATCAATTGTTGCATCAATTGTTCGTGGGACGAATAGTATCCCAAATAATTTACGGATTCCTGACGAATCTGTACCAAGTGCGGCGACGACGACGACGAACTCGACGTATTAAGAATATTATGATTTTGCGTTAGGGGTGAGTTTGGTACCGGCGGTGGAGTCGGTGCCAAATTGTTTATCGTAGTTACAGTTTTCTCATCGGATTCCTTCGAGTTATCGTTTGAATCTAAATCACTGTTACGCGAGTCCGAATCCGTTGGATTGTTCCCTTCGCGTTTACAACTTTTTTTAACAACGGACGGTTGCACCACCATTGAGATTGAATTAGATTCCGAGGAATTTCCAGGCTGAGAATTGTTGCCCAGTTTGATGACGCTATAAACCGTACGAAATTTGCCAAGCTTATTATTCTCCAAGTCTCGTTTAGGATAGAGCTCACGTTTGCTGGTCAACATGAGATAATATTTCAACGTTATCTCCGTCCTTTCTATTTCCGGTGGCTGTTCGATTCTTGAAACTATCAGAGCAACGTCGAAGTCGTCGATGTATCTGGTATCTTGAGCGTCGCAATAACTAACCAACGGAGTGCTCTGTAGCTTAAACAAAACGTATTCACCTTCCTGAGACTCTTGCGGTTCGTTGGACATCACGAATGCTCGCATACCGTAGGTTTCCTCGTGTGCTAATAAATACGTATACAACATACGAGCTGGTGTAGCTAAATTTCTTACATTGACCACGTCTGAAACATAAACGTACGATTTGACGAATAAAGTCGATCGTACTCGTATCCGAAAGAAACGACACCACTTGGAGATCTTACCACTGTAAACGAGATTTCTTGCGTAGTTAGGTGCCTTGCTGTAGTATTTGTTAAAATCGTCGAGGAAATGTGTCAGATGGTAACCTTGTTGCAACGACCAGAAACCTTTGCCAGCTATGTAAGAGTGAATGCAACGTAAATGAAAATCGTACGTGAACGAATGCAAGTGCATATTGATTTTTATTTTATCACAGGCATCCACGAAGCTCAAGACGAACTGTAAGAACAAATAATCGATGTTTAACACGTCTAGAAAAATGAATGGGACGTTCGTTCGACCTTACTCACTTGATTGATAATGGCGCTATTAGTTTTCGTTGAAAGACGATTGCATTCGATGACACGTAACTTGGCAATAAAAAATGGCTGGGCCAAGTGAATCTCGAACAACAAAACTCCACCCAACATCGATTTCTTCAAATAATGTGTCTGATGCGGCGTCTGTTCCGTGTCTCTGAGATGTACGACGTAGGAAAATGCGGGAACGTTTGATAATTGTTTGGAAAAAGGAAAAGAAGAAAAAAAAAGAAGAGATCAAGCTTACGTTTTGTCTTGCGACTCGACTTGAATCGAGCTGAATCCTAAAATTTGCAAGTACTGTTTGTATTCTGTCAGCATGGAGTTGCAAAGCTCTCTATGCCACTTCACGATGACGGCTTTCGCTGGGTCCTCTTTCGACTGAGTCTGTTCGACCGACGCTTGTTGACCGACGTTACTAGAGACAAGAGAACACGGCGGCGTCAACGAGTGATCTCTCGTAGCGGCTGACTGCAAACGCCACGTTGGTAAAAATAACAAAGGCGTGTGACAGAAGTGTATCAAACGAGAATGTTGTTTGAACGTATTCAATGTGTCGAAACAAACTGGGATATTCGAGGCAGAACTACGATTTTGCCATATCGTATACAATCTGTTCATATCCTCTGAAAGATAGATAAAATTATATATGTATATTAAAAAAAAAAAAAAGACCAATACTCTTCGGTTTGACGCGATGGAACATTGACGATTACACGGACAACGGTTTCGTTGGGCGAACCTTTTGCTTTTCTTTCGCGATGACGAAAATCTTGCAAGTCGTATGCCGTTTTCACAACGGGATCAATGTCGTCGTTCAAATGATAAACATTGCTCTCCGTTTCTTTCGTAGCTTGGCCAACCAGCTGATTCCACGGCAAAGGATTACTCCTGCCATGTTGCTTAGAACCCGATTTATTTTCACCGTGCGAGGCGTGTGGAAATTTCGTTAAACTTTCCATATCGGTGATTTGATAATACTGGGTATTATTTTGTTCGCCCTGTTGATAATTCGACGTTGGTTGATGATGAAATATACCCAACTTCTGCATTATTATATTCGTGAAGAGTTGCGATCTCGACGACAGCCAAGTACCCAAGCTCGTGGTTTGCTTGATAAATTTTTCCGATCTCTCTTTCGACCAATTGTACATATAAAACGTTATCTGAAACGATATAAATATTGTTTTTGTTTTTCTTTTTCTTTTTCCTTTCTTTCTGTTATTTATTTATTTTTTTTAATTCGAGAATAATTTTTATTCGGAGGAGAAGAGTGTGATAATTTACATTGCCACTTTGGATTTCAGCCAATAATATCCGCTGTCTTGGTACAAAGTCGGACGGCAGTATCAGTGGATTGAATTTTTGCAACAATTTTTGATCTAAAAAATATACACGTATCACTTGCCATGATGACTCTACGTTACGAATTACGTAGATGCGATAAAGTAATTAATTACATTCTTCGCTACCTTTGGGAACAAGTAATTCCTCTTCGATCGTCTTGCCAAAGGAGACCTTCCATTGATAAAAATTTCTAGCGATCAGGATACAATTCGTATAAGTTCCTTGCTCGTGTTTGCTGAAATCGCAGGAGACATAAACCGGAGATGATGTTTTCTCGCGTTCGTTAACGTTCGTAAGCCATCTTTTTCTAGCCTCGGCATTTTCACAGAAGGTTAAGAGATTCGATGTACAGGTGACAGTTTCACTGAGAAACGGCTGACGATCGCGTAAAACGAATGCTCTGCTGGATGTGTCAGGTGCATGACCGCGTATTAAATTCTGTAATTCTCTGACGATAACGGGAATGGAGTGTCTGTGATGAATTATAACTTCGTGTTTCTTAACGGCGGGCACGCCAACGTCCAAAGCATACTTGAACCATTTAGTTAATATCGTGTGATAGATCTCGTTGAGCTTGCCTTCCTCCCCGAATTCGTATTGGTTGATGACGATATTGTCGGGATCCTTCGATTGAATCTGCTTGTTTTGTTGAGACGTTTCCTTGTCATCCGTCGAAGTATCCTTATCGATACATTCCAACGGTTCGGTGAGAGCCGTAGACAAAAGATTGTACTCCGTAACCAAATCCCAAGTTGCATATCTGACGGCAGCGCACAATTTTTGAAGCAACGCTTCCAAGTTGACTCGGCCCTGTTTCCATATTCTAAATTCTATCAGCCGTTTGGCGTTGCTCTTACTCGTATATATGGAAGTGGATACCAAGTTCTCGAAGTTACCGGCCTTCAAGTGTTCGCGAAGATTCGCTTCGCAAGACGCCTCGTCGATCTGACGAGTCTCGTTCTTGGAATCGGCGATTGCCAAAGCGATGCAAGCTATACCTTTGCTGCCGCTCGATTGGCTTTGATTATATAAAAATATATCGGACTCGGCGACCCTGTTGTTGGAACCCTCTGGCTGAGAATAATCTTGAAAGTGATAACAGGTTCTGTGATCGGTATATTTCGGTATATAAAGAAATTGTAACAAATTTTGTCGGAGGTAATGTCCCAACGCTGCCATGTGTAACAGACAATGCGGTTGAACGGATAACTGTACTATGGATTCAGGATTTTTGTATGGTTTTTGAATGAAGTGAACGTCGGCCGGTGTCAACTTGCACATAGGATTGCGCGCCAGCATTACCGACAATACTTCGAAGACGGCATCGTCCAGACGATTTTGTAAAACTTGTACGAGGTCGCATTTTACCAAAGGTCCGGCCTCGGATATACCGTGTACCTTCAATATTATCGAATCTCCAGTCTTGTTCAATATGTCGGATTCTTTTTCACCGAAAGATCGGACTCTTGGTCTCGTGTCGTTGGCCAGAGAATGATCGTTAGTGCTGTCGATACCTTTGGCTTGCGATAACGAAGCTGCGCTGTTGCTTCTAGAAACCGTAAGTTTCTCATCGCTCTCCGAAAGCTTGTTTTGAAGAGGCTTCCCGTCATTGATCTGTTCGTGAAGTCTCAAGTAAAATACGTTCTTGTTATTTTCCTGATAAACGAACATGTTACTTCTGTTGTTTACCGAAAACCAATTCAAAACATTATGGAGCGCTTTGATACCACGAGACAGACCAGACCTTCCCGGTCCAGTTTTCAAACGAGGATGCAGATAAAATGATACTTCCCAAACCACGGGACAACGGAACATGCCCGCTGTAAAGTTAAGGATCGAACTATTGCTTTGTAACGAACCACCCGACTCGCTGCTAGTATCGCCTCTCCAAACGTGATCCTCGTTTAATTCCGGTTCCAAAAGTACGTCGCACGTACGCGTGTCGTGAAGATTTTGGAGAAGCAAGTATTGGTTCACTCGACGACATATCAATTTCAATTGCGTGACCAGCATCGTTTGTATTTGCTTGTAACAGTCCACTTCGGGCGAGACCAGCTCTAGGAATCTTTCCCGAGAAAGAAAAAATATATATATATATATGAATATAAAATTATGTACACACACACACACATGTAAAATTTGGACGATCTCGGGCAATTAACAATATCAATTGAAAACACAGTCACACTGTTGACAAACCTGCAGTGAAAATATACATTGACGTGGCTATTTTCGACCTGCAAAATTAGCCAGAAATTCGGAAGACTGTCTCTACGCCTGTCCAGTTCTATCAACCATTGTAAATCGTCTTCGGAGTTGCTACTATCACCCTCGTAACCATCGTCCGTACCTATTTTACCTTCACCGATGCTAGAAATATCGGAGCAACAACCTGGCGGATCAACCGTGTCGAACCTTCCGGCAGTTCGAACGTCCACAGGTACGTTTTGTTCGATGTTTTCGATAGTATCATCTGAAATAATAATCGTTAAATTGAAACATAACGAGTGAACGAATCGAGTTAAAAAAAAAAAAAAAAGAAAGAAACATTGCTTATCTCTTTCGATCGATTGGTACTTTTTCTTTCGTTACGAATACTTTTGATCCTATCTCTTAATTTTACCTCTTCTAATCAACACTTGATCCTTCAAACTCGAAAGTTTTTCTTTATCGGCAGCTTCCTCGAACGAGTCCTCCGCATTTTTAATAAAATAAAACAGCGAGCCCTCTTGCTGAATGCAGTAACGATCGATCTGCAATTTCTGTAGCTCTTCCAAAAATTTCGTAACGCTGTTCTCCGAAGGGAATACGAAATGAAGCGGTACTTTGTCCATGGAGCAACTCGTCCGTTCCGTAGACTCCGAGACGTGACGAGCTACGAACTTCAATGTTTTTTCCGTAGGGGGTGATCGATCCAAAAGTGCCGTAGCCGTTTCATCTTGCAACAACCATTCGATTTCGTAGGTCAAATTGGTGATGGCACTGTGCTGGTAAAGCGGAAGATGCTTCATCCTTTCCGGTAAACTTTCGGACTTCTTTTCGCTGCTCAAACTACGTTCGTATTCGACGTGAACGTTATCGAGCGCCGAGTCGTAAAAGTTATTATTACTTTTCACATTTCTACAACGTTTCGCAGTAACGTCAACGACTTCTCTAGGTAAATTCAAACATATTATACCTAAGGAAACTTTGAGATTATTCAAATTCATATCCGTTTCATTCTCATCCTTCGGAAGAACGTCCATTCTTTGAACGATCTCGCTGAAGCAGGTAGGAAGTAAATTGACAGGTGTACTTTTCAAACCTGAACGAAAATATACCGAACAACTTAATCGTAAGAAAAGCGGTTGTTCCTTATCGGATATATTGTCCTCTTGTAGCTCGTCATTGAAGGAATCGCCATAGACGCAGTTTGGTAATTTTCTAAAATCGTTCGTGCCCGTTGCATCGCCATCCTCGTTTCCTACGAATCAATGAACGACGCGTAAGTACGATCTCTAGATCTTTTTAGATCTTAGATGACAATAAAGCGATACCTTGGCAAGAGGAGTCGTCCAATTTGCAATTGATATCCGAATGAAACGCGAACGCTTCTAAATCATCGTCGCTGTCCGATCTCTCCGAATGAACTCGACCCTAAAAATAATATTAATCGATACGGTTCGAAAAAAAGAAAAGATAAGAAAATTACTGAATCTAATCCAAACACGAAGAATAACGTACGGTCTTTTTCGAAATCCACAATGGCGAGCAATAATAAAATTCTGGATGAGCCGGTACCGGTCTGAACGCAACGGTTATAATACCCTCGAACTTGTCTTTTATCAAATTGTGCAAAGGTTTAACGTCGTAGCAAACGTTACTCTTCAACTGACTCGATATGTTACCATCTTGGGATATACTCAAATGTCTGCATACCGATTGTAAATAATTGGTTATGTCTATCTCGATCAAACTTTCCTCGCACAATTCAACTGCTGCTTCCATGTCCTCGTAACTGAGTGGCTGCTGAAGAGCTAAGGATTTGTAAACTGCTGCTACGTAGCAATGGCAATGGGCAAAGTTTAACATCTTGCAATGTTCCATCAAACTTTTTTGATCTAAAAGAAGAAACATAAATAGATGCGATTCTAACGTTTGTTTTTAATCTTAATTCGTTCTAAACAAATGAAGCTACCGCTCGTTGCGTTATCCGAGTCTTCGCTTTTCGGTTCGGGCGACGAGGTCTTCATACTGTTAATCAATTTTGAATGAAGAAACTCTTCTCGATCTTTCTGACCAACGCGAAACGTATGATCCTGATAAATATCCTTGTTACGTGGCGACTCCAATTTTTCGATCAACGCATCGATCAACAATGCCAAGGAACAGTTGTAAACGTAAACAGGAATTAAAAGACCCTCGGACTCGGTTGTTTTAGCGTTGTCGAGAGGTGTATTAGATCGATTGGAATTAGAATTGTCCGGCGAGATTTGCTCGAACGAATCGGATTTCTTTTCGTACAAATTCTCGGAAGAATTTGTCTCGTTAACGTCCAAGCTATTTCTATTGCTTAAATCACTTTCGTTTTGATTTTGAGGAAACGCTATTAGATAGACGTCCTTTTCGGATGCTGGCAAAATAGTCATTATCACGTGGGTCGCACTTATCCCTTTAACGAAGCAACGCCAATGAGGATGATAATCTGAAGGAATCTCTTTTTTTTTATTTCGTTCTGAAAAGAAATTTAACTATTTCTTTTTTCTTTTTCCGTCCATTGCGAAATTATCAAAAGGAATATTTCGTCGTACATTTGTAATGATTTTTATTGAATTCTTTTTTTTTTTCTCTATTTCTAATACGTATTTTTTTTTTAACGCAACTATCATTACTACTACCTTGTTTTTTTAATAAACCAACGTAGAAACGTTCATACGTTGTTGTCGTTTACCTTTCGAAAAAAATGCCAAATTAGATTCGTCGTCGCGAGGTCTATTCAAAAGCATCTCGGTAAATTTTTGCGACTGCGTACTCGTAAGCTGGAGTTCTTTATTATGTAAATGTTTAACGCGTTTCAGAAATCCTTCCATTAGAATCCTGTTAGCGCTTTGTCTTCCTTCTTCGGCATGATCGGAACCTAACAAATTGTTTTCTAGTTACCGTCAAGGTATCAACTTTTTATTAAATAAAGATAACGAAATAATAAAAAAAAAAAAAAAAGAAGAAAAGAAAATTCCAATCACAGCTTATCTCTCTAAAGACAACGAAATCAAGATTATAAAAGTCATCGTAAGAAATAAATCGATTCGAACTAAATTAATCTTATTATTATCGATATTACGTAAAAGAATAAGATGAAGAAGAAAAAAAACAAAAAAAAAATAATAATAATAATAATTTCAGAATCGTCGATAAAATTCTAATCGGATAAGAAAGTCAAGATCTAATTCGAACCATTAGCAAACATGGAGAACAAGAGTTCGCCTTGTTGGCACTTAGGTAGAATGCTGAGAGCATCGAAGGTAAAGTGCATGTGATGAATCCTTTCGTCGATCATCGTCGATCCTTTGAAGCATCCTGTCGCGTTCGCGTATCCATTAGAATCTACGCTACGATCGCTCGTCCTCAAAGTTTGAAAGCCCTGACCAGAAATAACTTCGTTTCCATTTTCCATTGCCGTTACCTGACAGAGTTGACTCAGGTACTCGAGAGTTAGCAGAGCGTTTACGCATTCTTCGTCTATGCGAGCGATCTATCATCATTATATCGATCATATATATATATATATATACATAATGCATATGTATGGGAAAAGATGAGAACAAATTTAAGAACGAAAAACAAAAAAGAAAAAGAAAAAAAATAAATAAAAATAAGGTGAAATTAACGCATGTAAGTAGTACTCAGGATATCGATCGCCAGGATAGGAAAGATATATATATATATATGCATATATGTATATTTTTTTTTGGTTATATAAAAGCATGAAAATAAATAAATAAATAAGTAAGTAAGTAAATAAATCAATAAATCAATAACAACGAAAGTGGTAACATCGCTTTAAATGCATACACACACATACATACACACATACATATGAGTTACATTTATTGTAACCTAATTAAAATTGTTAATCTTGTTTTAAAATATCTTTTTTCTTTTTTTTTCTCCCTTTTCTAAGATTTTTAAGATTTTTCTTCTTAAAAAAAAAAAAAAGAAAAAGAAAATTACAAAGGTTTTTCTTTTCTTATTTTTCTTATTAGTTAAAAAGACTTAACGCTAAGATCGAGTAACTAATCCATGGTTAAACGTCGATTAATAATACTTTTGATAATAATAAATTTTTAACGATGTCATAAATCTCACGAAGAATTTCGCTTGAAACTTTGGATCCTTAATATGGATTCAATAATTATAGTCGATTAGATTTTCGATTGGACGATGATAAGGAAGAACCAGGAATAAGTTGGAGGAGTTGAATCTCACTTAATTAACAAAGCGTAGAGACCACTTCTCCACTTAAACCTAGACACCTGTTTCCAAAGCATGTAGATCTTTAATTATCTCTCTCTCTCTTTCTCTCTCTCTCTCTTTATTTCTCTCTCTCTCTTTCTCTTTCTATTTCTCTCTATCTGTCTCTCTTTCTCTGCTTTATATTCTCGATACGAGATCATATTCCTGGGATCAAGAAAGTCGGAAGAATCAATCTCGATGATCGACGACGATAATCCGCACGACCTTGAGCTGGAAGAGTTAGATCTGGCAAGTTATCAGAGCTTTTATTACTCACTGCCTAGATCCTCACTTCCAACTGAGGGTCGGGCAAATCTTTTTCTTTCTTTCTTTCTCTCTTTCTTTCTCTTTCTCGCTTGCTACATCCCCCTTTCTCTTTCTTTATCTTTTTTTTTTTGACACTGCACAGAAACTTCGCAAGAAGAAGCATATGGCCGATCATCCTCAATCCCTTCGATCAGCTGTTCACCCCTACGATGATAATGTAAAGATCGTTGAAAAAAATCGTGGATCGTTAAAAAATCATTTGACCTACGGTTCACTGACTCGGATCGATTATTAAAACGAATTCTATTGAAAAATTCTATTGATTTCGTCTTAAAATTCCGACGAGTCAACGACTTTTTTTTTTATTCAGTCGGTTCGCGACATTATTTTACTTCTCTCATTTCTTCACTCTTTTATAATTCTTCACAATAATCGATTACCACTTTTTTTTAACCGATCACAATGTATCGAAACGGTATTAGAAATGAATAAGAAAAAAAAAAAAAAAAAGAAGAAGAAGATTCACCCCCGAATATTATAAATTCAATTTTCTTTGGTATTTCTGTTCCTTTTAATTTCAATCTTTCTTTTTTTTTTTTTTTACATTTTTTATTTCTCTCGAATTGGTCGACATCGAAGTTATATTGGAAACCCCTTAGAAACAAAAAAAAAAATAAATAAAGAAAATCAAATCAAATCAAATCGAATCAAAACGATTCAAAATCTCACAGCCCTCTCTTTTTCTTCCTTTTAAATATTTCTTCACACACTAAGATTTTCTCGTAAACGACGTTTCGTGTAACATTCGTTCGTTCGTTCGTTCGTTCGTTCGTACACGCCGATACGATGATACTAAAGTCATATCGTTCTCGTAATCGTCTTTTCAAAGATATCAGAACGGCAAGAGAATTTCGAAAAATGAGGTCCATCGCGTGCGACGTCGATCACGTTAATGTTACAAGCGAAAAAGGTGAGTCTCCAAGTTGGCCGTACTAGTAGTAGAACGTGTGCATTGGGCCCTATATATATAAAATATATGTATATAGAAAAAGAAAGAGCAGAGGAGAGAGAAAGAGAGAGAAAGAGAGAGAAAGAGAGAGAGAGAGAGAGAGAGAAAGAAAAAGTATGATGTGTGTGATACACACACAAACATATAGAGACATACATGTACGAGAATTTATCTATAATATTTGACCGTTTACGTGTTAAGATTGTAAGAGGGTTTGTACACGTACGTGCGCGCGCGCGCGCGCGCAAACAAGCAAGTAACCGTGCCAAGAGACAACTGATAGGAAAATCCCGTTAGGGAGGCCCTCATCGATATCGAAGCCCCACCCTGATAACGATAACGACACATCGCGATGGACAGTCGTCCCCAACTCTCTCTCTCTCTCTTTTTTATTTTCATTTTCTTGTATTTTTTGTTCCTTTTTTTTAATCTTTTAAATCTTTTTTATTTCATCCCTTTTACCTTCGGCAGTGTAAACATTATCATTAAATTAAAACGATAACGATTGGGTGATATAAAAAAGAAAAAGACCATGATTCTTAACAGTCATGATCAGGTAGGTATGAAAAGATCGATGGAAAGATCTAGCAGGAAAGAAGCAATAGATATTTGCTCTCTCTTTTCTTTTCTTTTTTTTTCTTTTCTTTTTTTTTCTTTTTCTTTTTCTTTTTCTTTCTGTTCAGCCGTTTGAAAAAAGTGTTTATATATGTACATTCTTATTGTGCCCAATGTCAATAAAGTGTCTTCCATTAAATCGTATTCTTTGATATATCTGTTCGGACAGTCCTCTATTTTACTCCACCCTTAATTTTCACAAGACGGTCCAGACCAATAACTACTATCTTATAAAGCTTTCGATAAAGTTTTTTTCTTGACTCATTGTACAAAAAGAAATGTTGAAAAATGACGATATATATATATATATATATATATATATATATATATATATATATATATATGTAAAATCCTTATTTATTCGTTAACATTTATCGCTCATGATATATATATATTTATTTTGTTTTTAATACAAATAGAAAGGGAATGATATTTTTATCATTTTTATGATCATAATATTTTCAAACTATCAAACAAAAATGGAATTGTCATAAGCGATGAATGTTAATGAATAAATATGGATTTTTTTTCTTGCAATAAATTTTGTAAAAAATAAAAATCGTAGATATACGTGCAACGATGATGTTGATGGTAATGATGACGATGATGATGGAACGAAAAGCAGATAAATCGGTTCTTATCACTTGAATCTATACGTCGAGAGATATTACGCGTTAAACGCAAAGATACCAAAGTTTTCGGAAATTCGAGGATATCGTTCCGGATATTTTTACATTTTAATCGGTTCGATCATCGCTTCGACAGATATCGATTACTGATAAGAGTCCTGATATCGTTGTAAAATTCAAATATCCTTGAGAAGTGTTAATTCAGATATTAACATTTATTTATAATATGCATCGAAGAAATAAATACTCGCGGTGGTGTAACTTTCTTCTTTTTTCTCTTAAAGAATTATAATTTTCTTATTAAATACGAGAAAACGAGAGAGAGAGAGAGAGAGAGAGAGAGAGAGAGAGAGAGAGAGAGAGAGAGAGAGAGAGAGAGAGAGAGAGAGAGAGAGAGAGAGAGAGAGAGAGAGAGTGAGAGAGAGAGAGTGAGAGAGAAATGATATTCGAAGAACAATTCGAGAAAATCGATGCACTCGTTAACTTAGACAAGTGTCTTTATCAGAAATGAAAGAAGAGATAAGATCCGTGATAAAGTAGCGGCTATTCGCACTTTGTTACGAGACCTATAATATAATATTCCTGCGAACATTTATGACCATATTGTTTTCTTCGTTTTGTAATTAAAAGAAAAAAAAAAAAAAAAAAAGAAAAGAAAGAAAAATTGATATATTTTATTTGAAATGATTACGTAAATAGATAGATAATAAAAAAAAAAAAAAATATAAGGAAACGATCGTAAGGAAGCATTCGTAATAATGAACTTCGACGTATCGATTCTTTGCTCATATGCGAAACATATTTATCTATTTCTTTTTTTTTTGTTCTTCTTTTCCATTCTTCATTTTTCAATTTTTGATTCTTTTGATTTTTTTCTTTACCAATGGTATCTCGATTAAAACGATGAAATATATAAGGGAACTTAATCTCTGGTATCAGCACCGGTAAACGCTTAGCAATTGATAAAGAGAGCAAGTTCCTAGCAAAATAAACCTCTTACGATCCCTCTAGGTCGGAATATACTTTGATACGTTACCATTCAAACGTCTTATCGCACACAAGTTGGCTCAAGATAAAGAAAACGGGACGCAAGTATGAGAAATTCTTTTGCTATCTTTACTTGATTCTTCTCTTACTTTTTTTTCCTTTTTTTTTCTTTTCTTTTTTTTTCGAACGAGTACGACAACAATATCTCACGCGGAGAAATAATTTTCTTTTAATTCGATCTAACATAAATGTCAAGAAGAAAATAAGCATGTATTTCTTTACTTTTTTATTTCTTACGATTACATCTCTCTCTCTCTCTCTCTCTCTCTCTCTCTCTTTCTGTCTTTCTGTCTTTGTCTCTATCTCTCTATCTATCTTTGCTATCCTATCAAAGTTAGAGATAGGAGGTACTCCAAAAGCATATCTCAACGACAACGACGACGTGACTGAACTTTCGCTTTTCTTAATCCACGGTATATTGTTTCTGATAATGTTCATTACAAAGTTCGCAGCGCGTTACCTCCTCAAGGTTACACTCCTCGTATCATTTCAAATTTAGTTGATGAGAGATTCGTCCGACGATAAGAATTCAAATTATTCCTTGTCATCGTCGCCAATCGAATGCAATCGAGTTATTTTCGGCAAGACGAAGTTTTTGTAATTTTTCAAAGTTTCCTTCTTTCTCTTTCTTTTTTCTTTCTTTCTTTCTTTCTTTCTTTTTTCTCTTTTTGTCTTTCTCCTTCTCCCCTGATAGCAATTAAGACGACAGAAAATCTTGGAATAAATTCGACGATGTAGAAAGCGAGCAATCGACGTAATCTTTTTCTTCGACTTTAAAATAAATCTATTTCGAATACGACGTTCCACTTTCTTAAGAAATCCTACGTAATCGTGTCTATTACAGGAACATGTTATGTACTGATATGTTATCATTCTTGAAACGCTTTGACTAAAGTACTTAAATTCATCTTATCGATTTAAACAACAGGGATAGCATGGTGACCGAATGTGCATTTCGACGAATTAAATATCGTCGAAATGAAAAACGATATACACACATATGTGTATGTGCGTGTATGTATGTGTCAGGTAATAAAAGAAAATTGTATCAATGACAGAAAATGATAAATCTATATAAAAAAAAAAAAAAAAAAAAGAAAAAACGAAGAAGAGAAGTAATACTAATCTCGATGTAACACTCACCGCGTCAGGTAGTTGATGATATTGCAGAGAGTGCATGAATTCACCGGCACGTTTGGTTAACATGCCTACGTGACCATATTGCGGTTCGATCCAAATTTCCGTGATTATTTGAAAATCGCCAGACCCCTCGCAGTCTTCTGTACTGAGATCACCGTCCACGGTACCTAAAATTTTGTTGTAATTTTTATTTATTTATTTATTTATTTATTTCTTTCTTTTATTGTCGATAACTCGATCGGTTTGAACAGATATTTGATAAACGAGGAATACCTTCGTCGGTATCTTCGTCGGATTGATCCGCTTCTAGGGTTGCATTCAATACAATTTGAGGTGGAAATATGATATATTGTACGATGCACGGGAAATGTTCGGAATTTTTTCCAAGACCTTGCATGTTTACCTCCAATACCATGTTTATGATGCCAGCTGCCGAATAAGCGAAATAAAAACCTTCCTCTAAACGCATCCTGATGAAAGAGAGACGCACAAATAAAGATCAAGCCTGATTAAATATTGGAATGATCTATCAAAAGGATTTACTACTTTGTAATAGTTGAGAGAATCCTAGCGATCGCTGTTATGTTCAATCGTGGCAAAGTAATACCAGGTACGATATGTACGAATGGTCGTTTAACGTGCCACAACCATCGATTGTGAAACAAATATCTCGATAGCGTCGTGGTATGATTGTTGGTCAATATCGATGGATTTCTGTTTGAATTCGTATGCGTTATGTCGGGAAATACCATAACGCTTGGATCGGTAGGTACACGTTCGTAACGTATCAAAATCTTTTCCAAAGGTTTGTGTATAACCGTGCAACAAAGCGTTTCTTGATATTCCATAGGTCTATTTGGCAAAGTCAATTGAGATAATCTTTCAATAAGATCGACTACGACGTTATGCCTGACACCACCCTCGGTCCCACCTGTGAACGCAATATTTAACACGACACAGAGTGCCTTACAATTAACACGTATTAATGAAAATGCAACTGGTGGCTTCTCTACTTCTTTGTATATAAACTGGACATATGTGTGATTCTCAACTAGTACAAACGTTGCCCAAGTTTTCAACATGGCATATAGAACAGCGGCCGCTTGACGACATTGAATCCATTGAAATCTTCCATTCTGATTTGCTTGATGCAAATATTTCGGTAATGGTCGGTCGTGCGATAAAACCAATGTGATCCTTTGCGTGTGCATCCAACGGGCCCATTGTGCAGTTTCCATCGAAACGACTGGATGCCATATTTGTCCAAACTGCGGGCAGGCAGCATCACTAAAGTTGTAAAGACATAAAGACCGATACTGGCTTTTTTCTTTCTTTTTTTTCCTTTTCTTTTCTTTTCTTTTCTTTTTTTTCTTTTCTTTTGATAATTTTTATTACACAGAAACGTTTTACTTTAGGTCAATAATTTACCTAAGCTGAAGAGTATTAGGCACAGGGTGAGCAGATAAATTGAATACAGGAATTCCACTTCTAATGGTATCCGGTATATTGTACCAACTCCAACCGGATCCAGGAAACCAACTGAAGTGTGCCAACATGTTGTCGCTTTCGGTTAACGATTTTATGGCTATCCAAAAACGTGATACAACACCCTGACGATATTGTGACTTAAGCGGCTTTTTAGATAAACACGTTATGTCATGCAGAAATTCGTAAGGCGCTAAAACAAAGGTCATTCGGAGTAAAATTTACAATTCGCGTAGTTGGTACAAATGACGACTATTCACGATTTAATCTGGCTCCTTCCTTCCTCACCTTCTATGGTAATTGTATACTGTATCGTATTAGAGACCGACAAGGACTTAGAAGACCAAGGACACGTTACCAAGTGTTCCAAAAAGACATTGCTCTTCCATAAAAGAACGAAACATATTTCAAGAATGTCTTCTCTTATTATTGCTCTCTTTATTAAATATCCCTCGCGCAAGCGACAACACAATAAACTGCTTAACGTGCACGTAACTTGGTCGTCTATCTGTTTCTTTCTCAGAAGATGAACTGGTTTGTGACCGTAAAAAAATGTATTATTAGAATGCCACTTAGTCTGTTTAGTTGAGACAGTAGAATTGGATGTGTCACGATATAATTGCCAATAGAGAAAATTTTTATGATACATATTTATATCTTCTCCGTGTTCAGGTACCTAATGATTTAAAAGAACGTTATTTAAATCTTGATTATATATCGTAGGATTACCGATAGTATATAAAACAAGAAATTTACGTACAATTTGTGGCATATATGTCATGTAACTCCCTAAAGTTGCTGCTGCGAGAAAACACAAGAGATCCTGATAAGGTATCAATCCGTCCGCACAATGCGGATGATATACGCTACCGACATGTACAAAACTACATGCAATAGTTGTTGCGCGCAATTGTTGCATAATTGAATCTAACACGTGAACATCGGTCGTGCTAACTATCCCATCAGAGATAATAATCAGATCTGTAAGAATCATTTAATTATCAAAGAGAAAAAAGATATCGATATTATTCGGAAAAAAAATATTTTTATTAACTCACGCGCACAACTATGTTCCGGTAACAAAGTAAGAGCTAACATTCCATAGCGCAGCATGTTAATAAAGTTAGCTTCTGGTAAAATCATGGCAGTATTGCCGAGGCAACTGTTATTTTTATTATAATAACTAGTACCATCTTCAAAAAGGCCTCCGACTAAACGCTCATTTTCTGCTTTCAAAGTTTCCAACTGTTGATTCGCGATAGCAGCTACAAATGATACTTTTTCCTCCAACAAGTTTAATTGCTTTTCTAAATGCTGTATTAGATGGTTAACATTATTGGCAGTAAGTAGCCATCCTTGAACTAACACTTGTTGCGACGGACTTGTAAGAAATGGAGTATGAGCTATCACTGTCACAAAAATTTCTGGTTGTAATGTACGTTTACTGCCTGGAATCGTAAACTGCAGATATGGAAGATAGATGAAATCAAAGTATTTTTGTTAAACACGAGAAATGTATAGTCATAATTACCGGTTTAGTTATTCCTTCAAGACATCTTTTAGTAGCTAAATATACCTCATCTATAACAATTTCTCCATGCTGTATATCCTACAGGAAATAATTTATATTATAAAATTAATAAAAATATTTGAAAATTTAAAGAAAACAGGAATAAACTTTTACTTACAACAGTAGCAAGCGATGGACTTAAGTCTAAACTAAAAACCATTCTGTATTTATGCGCAAGAAAAATTATTGAAGTAGTCCCTATAACTTTATATAGAAATTGATGACTAGTATCACATGACCATGACTCGGGCGAACCGTTTGGTAACACAGATACAACTTCTAACTCGGGCGCGTCTTCATAATTTGTACTAAACTGTTGGATTTCTATTACAGAGTCCAAATGCTCTAACATCCATTGGGCTCTCACATTACGAGAGATAGGAAATCCTCTTTTCATTAACAAAAACACAGTATCTGCTTCCAATACAGTTTTCTCCTATCGACATAATAAAATTTTGTCAAGTAAGCTAGCCAGAAAGATACGAGTAACGTTACATCTTAATATCCTTACCTCGTTCTTTATTTCAGCCATATCATCTGTTCGCTTGAATTTTCAATTGTAAGCCTAACATTGAAATAAATTAATTTCATTGCATTCTACTATACAAGAGTTAATAATATATATACATCATCTTGATAATAAAGAATGCATCACTATGAATTGGCGAAACTTTGTTTATGCGTATTATAGTTCAAAGGTCACATTGCTACCTATTCATTTTCTAATTATGTGTAGAGATAGAGAGAGAGAGAGAGAGAGATAGGTTTGTAACATAACCTCTAAGAAATCATGCATCGATAATTCGAGCACATTGAAATTAATAGTTAAGTTCGCCTAAAAAAAGTAGAAGAAAACAATATTATTCGTCTCAATCTCTTAACGCAATTAATGACAACGCTAAAAGTCGTAATATGTAACTCTTCGATATGTTTTGTATCATTCATAACCTTCATAGTATTAGTTTAATATTTTCCAATTTAAATTACGTATACGATAAATTCTTCGACGATTTTCTTTATATTATATATAAAAAACATACATGGATAATAATTATTTGTAAGGATTTTTAAAAAACATAATATTGTCCAAGTCCAGGAAACAAAAAATCTGCGATTAATTGCTTGCTCTTGCTATTTCTATACGTATATAAACTAAACACAATTATACGGACGAACACACTCATACTGTTTAGCTATCGAGATACGTAAGGAATAATATAACGACGTCGGTAAAACAGAATGGCGATAAAACTTTCCAGATGGCGTAATAATCACAATTTGCGCAGTACTGCGAAAATTCTTAGCGGCAATTTTAAATCGCGATGTATAATCGATATATTAGAATTATACGATTATCTTCTTAATTGTTATATTAATATGTTGTCACGGAAATAAAAAGAAATAACATCAAATAATTACATAATTACGATCAACAAGGAACAACAATAAACATGTGATACCTTTGATGATTAATTTAGGTTAGAATATGAAAAGTATTACCTGATTTACAAAATCTCATATTTATTCATGCTTTCACAATGTGAGACACACACTTGCACACAGTTCATATAAATTTATATCGCTGCGTGTCGTGCATATATGTATGTATACGTATATATACATATATATATATACGGACGATATCGTTTGTATCAATTACAAATAATCTCGTAAGTGCACATATCGATGTACCTTCAGGAGCGTATCTTCAGTGTGCTCTTAGGATCGTATGCATTATTAACATGCAAATCTCTTTTTATTTATTTTCTCGTTTTACCTGCTGAAATTCTTTTTTCACTATTACGTCACTTTTTTCTTTCTATCCTCTTTTCTCTTTATATTATTATACGAAACGCATACACCGAAAGTCGTTTGATTGAACAATTCTCTTTGAACGATATCGATACACGTAATACATGATTAAATGTAGGCCTAATTCGAACTCCATCTTCTTTATATTTTATTTTCCTTTTCTTTCCTTCGTTCTTACAAGGTAATAAGGAAAATGATCGTACCGACGGCGTTCGCAGATATAACCTCTTTTTTTCTATCTTATCGACGCGACGACTTTTCTACTAGACGAAAAATCGTATTCGATTTCTCACCTCGCAATTTCGTTCTCACTTTTGTTAATCGACACGCAAAAATTTTGTTGACTATTAGACACATACATAGCGAGCAGAGCGGAAATTTCTTCAGAGAGGAGAGATTTCGCAAGCGATTAATCTTATAATTAAAGGGGGAAAAGAAAAAAAGAATAAAAAGAAACAAGAACGAAGAGAACACCGTTGCTTCTTCGTTAACGATTCGCATGCAACTACAGTGTAAAGTAACGTTCATAGCTCATTCTCTCCATGCCCGTCGAATTTTGATAAAAAATTTACTTTTCATTATCTTTTCCTTTAATTTTCTTTTTATTGTTGTATTCTCGTTAATTTCAGACAGATAGGTATTTCTTTTGTTTATTTTTTTGTTTCCCTTTAGATCGTATCTTTACTTCGTTTTTTTATTTATTTATTTATTCTTTTTTTCAGACGAACAGGGCAGGGCTTTTAACGTCACCGAATCAGCTGATATACACACACCAACGTGTTACACGCCCACGCACACATGCACACACATATAATATTATACACTTTCATCCCCGTTTATCGTCGTTACAGGTCGACGCAATTTTTTTTTCTTTTTTCTTTTCCTTTTCTTTTTTCTTCCAATCCCTTACTCGCAAATCAATAGTAGCGTTTGTGGGAACATATATATTAATATGTATATATATATATATATATATAACTTTTATTTTAATTATTCCTGAAAAATCAAGTGTCAGGGTCCTTCGTGTGTACATACAACAACGTGTTTTTTATCGGCTCACTTAAGTATGAAAAAGTATCTTTTCGATCATGCTATATGTATACATGCACACTCACACATACACATATAATATGTATATATTTATATATTTATAATATATTCGAAGTGCATGGGCCGCAAAAATAGGATAGGATAAATTCTTCTAATAGACTTTGCAGACGGACGTAATAGGTGTATACTTGTAATATACATTATTAATATGTATGTATATATACATATATGTATATATATATATATATATATATTTATATTCATACACACACACATATATATACACACATATATATATATATATTTCTCAATAATAATATAATATATTTTTATAATATTCTCTCATATGTATTGCATTTTGCGTGGCATTAATGCGGTGCCCATTTTTATTTTTCACATATTTTCGCTTGAATTATATATTATGTTGATATATCATCCTTTCACAATTAATTAAGTTTAATAGATATGATGTAAAACACATACTCTTCAGCCTTGTTAGTTGATTATTATATTTAATCACTTTTATGTATATATGTATAATACGGTTTCTTTTTTTTTTTATCTTTCTCTTTTTTCTTCTTCTTTTTCTTTTTCTACTACCACTTCACGTTTTTCTTTCTCTCTCTCTCTTTTTTTTTTATTATCATTAATTTTATTTTTATTGATTGATTTATTTATTTATTTTGTTTCTTGTTGCTTGTCAATCGTCAACGTCCATTAATAATCTTTTCTTTTTTCTTTCTGTTTTTTCTATTCGATTTAAAAAAAAAAAAAAGAAAAGAGAAAAACATAGAAAAGAGGTCACGTGTGCTCACTCGGACGTCTCCGTTTTATTTTCTTTGTCGTTACTACACTGAGTTTGACCCAAAAGGTTTAAACCGATACTTCAGGAGTGTATCGTGGAGATCTCGTAAAACAATTTTTCAATAGGAACCAATGACCGCGATCATAGTGATGGTTTAACTGTGCTACAAGGTCTTCGAGTCGATCCTCCATCTATTTATTACAACACAAACGACGTGAAACAATCTATTTAATCTAACCCGATTTAGTTTCTTTTTCTTCTTTTTTAATCGTTCAATTTTAAAAACTTGGAAATTTATGAAGGTAAAAAACGTTGTTCCATTGAATCCTCTCGACATTTCTCCTGAAATATGGGTCAAAACTTTTCTTTTTAGAACACCCTATATGTAGGTAGAAAGAAAGAAAAAAAAAAGAAGAATAATAAGGGTGGCAAATACGAAATACTTAAACAACACTTCGCGCTTATTTTTTTTCCTCTCTCTCTTTTCCTTTTTTTTCGTAATATTTCGAGCTAACAAGCACTTGAATATTCGGCGTTTAAATATATACTTTCGTCCATGTCTCATAAAAAATTCAACTTATAAATTAACATACTAACGGTAAATTAATTTCTATAAACTATTGTTTTTCTTTCTTTTTCTTTTTCCTCCTTTATTTAAAAAATTTTCTTTTTCCTTTGTTTTCATCTCTTTAGCCAATTCCGCGTCATTCTCAACGTGCGATACATCAAGTATGTATGTAGCTTAAAAAATCGGAGGGTTCTTTTGTACGAAGGTATAAAAAGGATTTCACAAAGCGCGATAGTAAATTTTTAAATAGACGTGAATAAGAAATTGTTTTTCATAATACAAGGTCATAATTTTGGTACAATAATTATTGGAATAATTAAAATCGAATTTTGAGGCACGTGATCATTACATACACACACACACTCTCATATATATATATATATATATATATATATATATATATATATGAGTTAGATAATTAACAAAAAAAAAAGATTCAACGACACGTAAAAAATCATAATGCCAAAAAAGGGATAAGTCGACAAGATGATAATAGTTCCCGTTAATTAATTAATTAATTAATTCTAACGTTAATTAAGAGATTATTAATAATAAAAAAAAAAAAGAAAAAATACGTGGGGACGAGTCATTTATAGACTTACGTATATAATATAATGTATAATCATTTTCTATATTATATTGCTAAGTCCTCAAAATCTCAAGTACCTTTCCATTATTTTTCATTGACTTAACAGCACAGAGAAATGTTCGACAGAGAGATCAAAGTAGGTTACCCTGTATAATAAGTGTTTCGATTAAGAAGTTTCCGCTAGTAATAAAGGACACCAGTGCAGAGCGGGTTGTGCTTGTCGAGGTTTAATCGGTAAGCATCCAATCCTTTTGCTATTCTAATTTCGATAGGCGGCCCACAACGAAGTGCTCTCGATAGTTTAATAAAAGCTTTGAGCAAGGTCAATTTCTGTTGAGAGGCCGGTTTTTATCGGTTTGGTCGGTGTGATTATAAAGAGGGGACACAATAGAAAATTTTTATCAATTAAATGACGAAGCTTTTCAAACGAATCGTTTACATATATATATATATATATATCCACGATCGTTATAATAGATTATTATAATATGTGTCGGGGTGATTACGAAGATGTGATTTTTATTCTTCTGTTTTTTATCTATTCTTTTCTTCTTTTTTTTTTCTCTCCCGATAAGAAATTTGTTAATAATTTATAAAAATAATTTTCTAGGTAAATTTTCATTTAAAATTATTAAAAACATTAAAGTGTGAAAAACAAAGAACATAAAATCGAAGATCGAATGTAAGCTTTATATACGTGTGTATTTTCTCTTTTCTTTTTTCTTTCTTTCTTTCTTTTCTTTCTCGATCAATGGTCATCATCACCGACACATATATACGCACGTTTACATATAAATATATCATTACATAAGCAATTAATATTGCAGATATATAATATGACTAGAGAAGGAGTTGCAATGAAAAGCATTTGCACGTACTTCTTAGTTTTTATATCCATCCTTTAAATGACTAGAAGTAAATTTTACGAGCGTTAACAAACGAGCACTTTAACTCTCTCCTTTTATTTATTTATTTATTTATTTATTTATTTTCTTCATTAATTCTCTTCATTTTTGATTCTGCATCGAGAGTATTTAAACGAAACTGATTGTACGTAAAAAAGATTTACCATTGAAATTAGATGAATCAACAAGTTTCCCTAATAATCTTGTACATAGTTATACAAAAAAAAGAAGAAAATAAAAAAAAAAAGGAAAAGCGAGAAAAAGAAAAGCAAAAAGAAAAAAAGAAAAGAAGAAACATTTTCTGAATTTGTTTAGTTTCGTTAAAACGTATTGTCGCATAAAAATGTTTCACCAAATTTACAAAGTTACCTCGCTATGTTTGATCGTTCTACGCGGCGTTGATTTCGAACTAACAAACTGGCACGGAGTTTGTTTGCGTACACGCGCGTACGAGGGTTGACTATACCCAGGGGCAAATCTGCAACATCGACTGAAACTAGTAGAGTGAGTTGTGTTTTTCGATTGCCTATTTTCAGGCGTCGCAACATACCATTTTCGTTTTTGCATATAAATTAGAACGTTCGATGAAATTCTGTAAATCCTTGTAAACTAATAAAATATATACACATACACATACTATATGTTTATCGGATAAACTATAATAATAATTAAATCCGAATGCGACTTAATCTAAAGTATTTTAACAATCGCTTCTCTCTCGTACGTACGTACGTAAATTTGTCCTTTTTTTTACTCTTTTTCTGTGCGAGCTTATTACAAGGATTATTAATATCCTTTATACGTCGTGATGTGTATATATATACATATCATACATACATATATATATATATAATAATGAGAGATAAGCGATTTTTCGTTATGTGCACGTTTTTAACGACAATAACAGGCGGACAGATTTTAGCCATATATAAAATGCTTAAATATATGTATATGTATATATATACACATACACATACACATATATATATACATATAAATATATATATTATTTTTATTTTTGATCCTGCGATTCTCTCGAAGAGATCCAAGTTCGAATACACGTGTTCAACCAATATGTATGTACGTATGTAATTTTCGATCGTCAATCGCCAACATAACAAAGTGTGTTCACATAGTAATATTACTATATAGTTAATATTATGATATTCTAGGAACCACATTTTTTTCAGTATGAATATAAAGGTGAACCTTTTTTTTTCTTTTTCCTTCCATTTTTCTTCTTTTTTTTTACATATATATTATGTATATAAGTATGGTAGAGACGTGAGAGGCAAACGAAGAAAAGCGCTATAGGACGTTCGACTTCACGATCAAAATTGTGTGTTCGGATCGATCGTAACAAATTCTCCCTTCCTCCCTACCTTAATCCAACTCCCTTCCCCTTATTCGCCCTCAATTTTGTTTATATCAAAATAACGCGAAAAATGCGTAAATCATGTAAGAAACGACGAAGGCGAATACTTATGGTATGTATGTATGTATATTTACTTTCTCTCGGGCGCGCGCGCGCGTGTGTACGTATGCGTGCATGCGTGCGTGCAAAAAAAAATGCGTTTGTAACATTTACGACGTAATCATCCTTTTTTCTTATTTTTCCTTTTTCCTCTTTTTTATTTACTCCATTACAATTTAAACGTATGCATATGTATGCAGGAGTACGACTAATGTAGTCGCGAGTTTTTACTCGTACGATCGATTCTCACGTATTTTATTCGTATATATATATGTGCGTGTATTTGTGTGTCTGTGTACGCGTGTATGTGTGCATGTGTGTATGTACGTATATATACATACATATATATTTGTATATATATATATATATATGTGTATGTATATATAAATAATATTTATTATTTTTTTTTCTTTTTTTTCGATAATTTTCCCATTAATTTCTCTACGTTAATTATACTATATGATTCTACTTTTTGATATACTATATCGAATACGTATAGTTAACAGAAATCAACATTAAATCGTACAAAAATTGACATACCAGCCGATTGCTTTTATTAAGTTTCCTGCTGTTCGAATAAGAACTGACTTAATTCTAAGTCAGCTCAATGGATCGTACATATATGTACGTGTGTGATATATAACTATACAACATACATATGCGTCGGTGTTTATTTAAAATCCTTGTCCATCGTCATTGTTCCATTCGTTGATATGAGACATGTATATATACATATATGTATGTATATATATATATATATATATATATATATATATATATATATACACCTAGTAAGTCTACGAATAAATAAATCTAGGATCAGTTCTCTAATCGTCATCATCATTTTCGTTCAAATCATTATGAGCAACAGCGATTCGATCTAGAAAACTTTCGAGTACACGAATTGATCGGAGGATACGAACGAAACTAATTTCGTTTTACGTTTCATTTCGTTTATTCTTTTCTTTCTTCCTTCCTTCTTTCCTTCCTTTCTTTCTTTTTCTTTTTTTTTATTCTTTTTTTATTTTTATTTCTTATACTCTCTCACTAACAGAGAAAGAAAGATAGATAGATAGATAGATAGATAGATAGATAGAAGAGAGAGAGAGAGAGAGAGACAGAGAGAGACAGAGAGAGAGAGAGAGAGAGAGAGAGAGAGAGAGAGAGAGAGAGAGAGAGAGAGAGAGAGAGAATACGTTTCCATTTTTATTACACACGCATTTTTTATTTCGTTTAATTATTTATTATGTATATACGTATATCGCGATACGTTACAATCGATGTTATGAATGATGCGCGCGTTTGTACGTACTATTGAGAAGCAAAAAAAATAATAGAACAAAAAAGAAAGTAAAAATAAAGAAGTAGTACGTTCTGCGGAGTAGCTTAAAAAAAAAAAAAGAGAATTGCAAAAAAATGTCATCAGAAACGTTGAAAGCTTACTTATCTATTTATTTCTGCGAGGGAATTCGTTTTTATCTTTTCGATTAACGATTATAAATAAAGAAATGAATATAAAAAAAAAAATAGAAAAAATTGAATTCCTTTGAGAACACGTTTATTTCGCGGACGCGATTTATTTATTTTTTTTCTCTTTTTTCTTTTTTTTTTTTCTTTTTATGTCTCTCTCTTTTCTTTCTATAATAGTATCGACAACGAACTATCCCCTTCTCTTTCTCGTAAACGTAATCACCGATCTTTATTCCATCTATCATTCCGATGCTGGGATGATCGAATATTTTTTGGTCCATCGTGTATGTATATAGTAATATATATTTTCTCCTACACGGATCAGGATCTTTGTTGTTTCTTTCCTTGTTTTTCTTTTCTTTATATTATTTTCTTTTACTTTTCTTCGTTAAACGGCGATTAGAGCGATCGCAATGACACGCTTCATTAAACGTTATAAAACCGAAAAAATTGTACTTGTACGTACGTACGTACGTATGTATCTATGTATGTATGTATGTATGTATGTATGTATGTATTTATGTATGTATGTATGTATGCATCTATTTATTCATTTATGTACGAAGAACTATGAACGCGTTTATGTAGGTGTATACCCTTCTTAATCGGTATGAAAATTTGTGTCGTAAAAATTCTACGTCGATAAAAAGATCATCGTCGTCGTCATAGTCGCCCTAATCATAATCATAATCATAATCATAATCGTAGTCGTCGTTATCGTAATCGTAATCGTTATCATCGTCGTTGGTGTGTGTGGAATATAACTGGCAATACGTACGTACCTATGTATATACGTAAGTATGTGTATGTACGTGCCAAGAAAAATTCTATTCTGTCAAATACAGGTACACACACACACACACACATAAACACACACACACACAAACATATATTATACATATATTTCTATGTATTATATGTATTTATATATGTATGTATTCGATGACCCTGAAACGACGCGAGTATTTTTTATTCTTCCTTGTTCTATTTAATTATTTTTCTTGACTTTACTTTTCTCGTTCGTTCTCATTCATCCTCTTCCTTCGTTTATTCTTCATCTTCATCGAAGTATCCTTTACCTTTACCGGTGTACGAGGGCGTTTAATAAAAATTGACATTGGAGGGATTTCTCTGTCCTGCCTACACCGTATTATTTCATTATTCCTCTTCCAATTTTCCTCTTTTCCTTGCTTATATTCTTTTTCCTTTTTTTCTTCTATTTATTTTTTATTTATTCTTCCTTTTTTTCCTTTTTTTTTTCTTTTTTCTTTCTATCTTTTTTTTTTTTTTTTTTATTAGGCCCACGAACCCTTGCGCCTCGTGTACCAGAAAGTTGTAGTTTGAAGTGTAGTTCGAATGTTCGTGTCCTTTTACCGTTACGAAACGTTCACGATCCTTATCTAACAAACTTGCTGCTCGTATTATCAACGCGATCATTCTCGAAGGAGTATTACGTCAAAGGGAGAAAGCAAGGAACGAAAAAAGAAAGAGAACAAAAATCGAAAACGAAAATAAAGAAATAAAAAAGAAAGATAATGAAAGGAGAAACGAGATATGACAGAAAAGAAAACAAGAAAATAATAGCTCCGTGGATTTGACGTTTTGGTAACTATGGTTTTTTAAAACCGGACCAATAGGAAGTCATCACGGAGAATATAAAAAAATAAATAAATAGCTAGACGATCGACGGGTGTCAAAGTATTACGACCATATATATATATATATACATATATAATATATTTTTTTTTATTTTTTTATTTCTTTTTTTTTTATTTAATATCGACGCGTCAAACATATTATACTTTTTTGCATATAATTCTAGCTGGATAGATATTTCAGATCAGAAGCTCTCTACGTGCGATAAAGAATTATAAAAATGAGGAAAACAGAGATAGACAGAGAAAGAGAAAGAGAGAGAGAGAAAGAGAGAGAGAAAGAGAGACAGAAAGAGAGAGCTCCGTTATGGTCGTAATACTTTGACCTTGACTCCTTGTCGTCGTCATGTCAAGTCAATTCAAGTCAAGTCAAGTCAAGTCGAGTTAACTCAAGTCGAGTCAAGTCGAGTCAAGTATGTTTTGGTAATAAATTCTTTTCATATCCTAAATATAGTCTACGAAAGGCCCTACCATTTCGAAGGTGAACGGCATGGTTCTCTTTCAAGGAATGCACGAATGCGTATTGGTCGCTTGTCCCGGTGACGACAATGGTACCGACAAATCCGAGTCTAATATCAGATCGCTGATGCATCCTACGATTCCCTTCGTGTATCTTCCACCTGTTGTCTTTACGATATCTGGCGCACCACCTTTAACAGATATTTATTTTTGATCAGATTTTATCTGTGAATATGGCGTCGTCCTTTTCTCTCTCTCTCTCTCTCTCTCTCTCTCTCTTTTTTCTTCTTTTTCTTACCTACGTATAATCCTGTGTCCGTGTTTAATTGTCTCAATTGACCTGGCGACGATGCCGATACGCCTGTACCACTGTCCACTACGAGCGACGCCCATTGCTCGTTTCTGTAATCGATTAAAAAAGTCGTTCTCGTTTTGTTAATTCGTAATTTTGGTACACAGATAATAGATTATAATTCGTTTTTCATCGACGACGATGATTCTTTTATTTTACCTGACTGCTCTAACACGATGCCACAAATCGTCGTCCAACCTCGTAAGATTGTATCTCAAGATAGCTTCGCCCGAGCCAAGGTTATACGCCAATGTCAAATAACCCTGATTCAAACCAAGAGCAAGGAAATCGTCGTTTTTGTCCTTCTGTTCCTGAGGCTCCGAATGTCGACCGCTCCAAAGTAACAACCCACTGCTACTACTCGCTCGGAATCTCATATTGATATCCACTCTGTAGCTTATTATCCTAAAGTTAAAAAAGAAACGATACTCGTTGATTTCAAGATAAATATACATCTTGTATGCTCGACGGAGAAAGATTCTCATTTAATACAATTTCGTAAGTATAATAAAATCTTGTTTAAATTAGTTTAAATATTCTGATTAATTATTGTCCATGTATGAAGGAAAATTGCAACAAAATCTATCGATGTACTTTTGCAAAGTATGTAAATATTGTCTCTCGTGATTTATATAAAGATTCTAAAAGATTATAACAATATTTTGCAATAACTTAAAATAAAAGTTTCAAAAGACACGTGTTTTTTTTTTTTCAATAATTTTGATCTCAAGATCGACGATTTATATTACTTTCTAATTCGGATAAATTTGTCAAAATAATATGTGTATATATATATATATATATATCTACCTCTTCATAGTGTCAGCGTCATTATAATGAAGATAACTTTCGCTTCCAGTAAAACTAGGCACAGAATTTTTAAATATCGTCGGTGGTGGTACGTTGACGTTATTACCACGCACCGACGTTAACAACGTATAATCATCCAAAGCTGGGCATGGATGGGGTACACCGGCATGGCATCGACAGGTGAATCGATCTCGCAGAGGTCGACATTCAGCGTCTCCGCAAGGCCTGGCCTCGCAGGCGTGACCACAATTTCCAACGTTCATACCACCCAAGGCCTCAGCCAAGATACCGATCTGAAAAGTAACACGCGAATGTATATAAATGTCTAATACTCACGAGAAATGAACTCAAAAAAAGAAAAAAGAAAAAAGAAACAAGAAAATGCAAGGAAAAAAAAATACATAATACAATAATATTGTATGGATATATGCGTACATGTATATTGTACACTCTATTTGTACATAAAATTAGATTTATAAATATATTATACGTCTATTTAATATTGCACAAATGTATATTATTGGACGTATTATTATATATTTGTTCAACGTGCAATTGTATCGTATAATACAATTACGTATTGACGAAAAGAGAGGAATTGTTATCGTTAATTTGGATACGTTGTACTATCAATTTTCAGGACTATTAAAAGCTCAATTATTAAGCTAAAATCGATAATTCATAATGATTTGTAATCATCGCGGAAGTACGACAGAAAAGCGATTTTGTTGAAATATTTAATTTCATTATGGATTTTGTTATTTTAAAATTTCCTATTCAATTTTGTTTATATCGTAAGTTCAATTATTGAACTATAGAACTATAGAAATGATATCGAAAATTTATTATTATTTGGCTAAGTCTAATGAAATTTCATTGAGAAATTTCATTTCATTTCATTTTCATTAATTTCAATTTACCTCGCGCCGATTAAGAATGACGCTTTGAATGCAACCGACGAAGCTGCTCGTTGTTTTAAGTTTGAGCGAATAGAGATCGGGTGATGGTGCACCACCGAGATACAGATTCAATGGTAAAAATAATTGCGTGTATGCGCCTGGTGCCAAAATCTCTCGTAGCGGATCGTCCTCGACTTTGAGGGACGCCAAACGACCAGTCCTCGACACTTTGATTTCTAACCATTCCCCTAAATGAACTGGGCTGTCGCTTCTAAAATAATAATAATAATAACAACAGTAATAAAAGTTCAAATTAATAACGATAACGAGTGACACAGTTCCTTTTCTTTCTTTTCCTTTTGTTTAATTATTCAAATCAAATTAATAATGACAAATCTAACGACACGATTGGTCGAATGATTTTTTTTTTTTTTTAGAGAGTTATTCCAAACGACTTCGTACGGAGTATGAATGATATTTTTTAGTGACAAGAAAAGGTAATAAAACGGAAAAGAAAAGAAAACGTAAAATGGTTTATAATTAAACGTGTCGATATAGAAATCGATAGACCTTAGGGTAGCTGCTCCAGTTCCTAAATCGAAGGTGAAATGTACGTATCCCGAAGAAAGATAAAGTGCGATAAAATCACCGGAAGCATCGCTGTGATGCCCATTGTAAATGATTACACCGTCGGAAGCCGTAGGCTTTAAGGTCACAGATAATTCTAACCAGGAGAGTGAAGTATCACCTAGTCCTGGATAACGTAAATAGGATGACCCATTAAACGATGGTACCTATAAAATGAAAGATAAATAGTTACGAATAATGTAGAGATAATTATTCATCTTGACTTATTCGAAATTTTAAATTTTAATGTGTCCGTGCGTGAGTGTGTGTGCGTGAACGATCGTTATTAATCAATCAATAATACTTCAATTATTCATTATTTATTAATATTTACAGGAGGAATATTTTTCGATACGTCAGATGTATCTTTCTCGTTCGAAACTTTATTATCATTTCGTACTTCGTTCCATCTATCATTGAAAAACTACTGCTATACACATACGTACGAAGGGGTTGCATACCGCAAGGGTTCCATCAAAACTTTCTTACCGATGAATAATACTCGCAACCGTAATTATCGATGAGTAGAAAGCGTTGCCTATTCCGAGGCGTATACACGTCTAATTAAATCACGAAACACACGCTTAGATACTCATTCATTTCGATTCTTGATCATTTAGATTCACAGCGTTTAACGCTATTTCCGATAACACATATCTCCTAATAAGATAGAAAAATTATGAAAACGTAACGTTTGTCCACGCAAACGATTATAAATGATAATGAAATATAACTGTTAATAAAATTAACTGTTGACTGTTAATAAAATTAGTATTTATGGTGGAAAGTTTTCAGCTGAATCATTTTTCTCGGTAATAAATTATCGTTAAGTACGTCGACTTGTATACCGCTTCGTAATTTGTGTTCCCAACTGTAAATCTCCGAATGTTCTCCTATAGAACGTTTATTCTCTACGCAGACAATGTCAGAAATCCTTTTAAGACTGTTAATCGCCGTAATAAGTTAGAGGTCGAAAACTGCGGAAGTGGATGTTACGTGTAAGGCAAATACTCGGCCATTAGTGTCAAGGTTCGTTCGTTAGTCAGTGCCTTCTCTCTCTCTCTCTCTCTCGTTCATGAAACGAAATTGGGTTGAGTAAAGTCTTCGACATAGGATCTAAAGATTTTCGCCTACACGACGACGATTACCATCTTAAAATCTTGTCCGCCTTGCTGATCTAATTTCTCGACATATATGTATATGGATATGCATATACATATATATATTTTTTTCTATGTAAAAACGGAGGAAAAAAAAATAGAAACATTTCTTCACAGACAAAATAGTAACACGTATGACCGTTCCTCTCAAAAGAAATTTTGTAGAAACTGAAATTCTTTGAAACTAGTTTGCAAAGGGAAAGAATTTTTTCATCAAAACTTTCCATACATTTTCTTCTTCGACTTTATCTTCTATCTAAAAAAGGAAGAGAAAAAGTAAGGAGGAAAAGGAAAAGGAAAAGGAAAAGAAGAAGAAAAGAAAATAGAATCGAAATCGAAAAGGAATCGACGTCCAAAGACGTACTCTATTTCACGAAGAAAACTTTTCAAGATTTCTAATGCGATCCTATCGTCTCGATTGCTAGAAACTCTTGCGCGCTAACAATAAGATAAGAGTTAGTTTCCATTATCGAAAGAGCTATTAATCTGATCTATAGTTTTTTAAGTACGAGTACAATAGTTTTGATTTTCGATTGGTTGAACAAGATACAAATAGATAGATAGAGAGAAAGAGAGAGAGAGAGAAAGAGAGAGAGCATAGTTTAGTTAACAGATTAAAATAAATTTATTGTGTCAACAAGAGAAACGTGTTCAATAACAAAAGATAAAATACAAAGGAATTATCTGATATCGCTTGATCGAAAGTATAGTTCAAATATTTGATATCGTTTCTCTCAGGTATAATTCAGAAAATTATTAGAAAATATTTTTGATCGAATTTAACTAATCTTAACACCTCCATGTACTTATACATACATACATACATACATACATATATATATATGTATATATATATATATATATGTAACATAATGTTTATTTTGTAACAGGGCAAATCTCTTCTAATTCGCACGTATATCTAAAACGCATGCTCAGTGAAACTAAATGTTTGCTCATTCACGAACCCATTCACTACGAATGGACACGTATGTACGTACGAACGTAAACGTACGTATCTATGTTTACTTGTTTGTATGTACGTTCGTACGAGAGTAAGCACGCGTGTATAGATGTTTCCGTGCGTATGTAAACCATGAATTGGAAATTCAGCCTATAGCTATGATAAACGGTTGGTCGAGCGTTCCTAATATTTACTCGAGTTAATCTATTAGTCAAAACCACTTGCTTTAATGTTAATAATTATACCTTTATAGGAACGTCAGCAACATTCTATCGCTATCTATATTTCTATCTATCTATAATCGTCCACCTCTTTTTATTCTCGCGTAGAACCTTACCGTTTATATGAGCAACCTCTAAAACGTGACCGAGAAAGACGTACACCTCTCCTCTCGAATCAACATTGAGAAATATCGACAAAGACCATCTGAATATTCTACACCTAGTCAGGAGGGAGAGTTGAACGTGTAAACTCGGAGAATTATTCAAACCTAGAATCAGCATACTTCGATCGGAACGATAAAGCTATCTCGCTAACGAATCGTCTGTCTCTCTCTCTCTCTCTCTATCTCTATCTCTCTATCTATCTCTATTTATCTCTATCTATCTATCTCCTTGTCTCTCTCTCTCCCCTCTCTTTTTTCAGATTTTAAATCACTCGTTCTAATACCATCTCTTGTTATCTTTCCTACAAATTTTATACGGGAAAACTCTGTTTGCTGTTTTTAGAAACTATAGAAATACTACAAATTGGTGAAAATGAATCCAACATCTTTTACATAGTTCCATATTCTCAGATTTTTTAGACCTTCTAATATTTTTGTGTTAATAAATGACAAAAAATTAAAATGTTGATCCAAGATTTTCCTATTTTAAACACGTTCGACATTAATCTATCCACTGTTTCACAGAATCGATTTTCAGAATGATTATTGTTAATTCAATTCTTATCGAAACGAAGTTGTCCCGGCGGAAAAAAAGAAATTAAAAAAAAAAAAAGCAGAATGATCGTTTCTTAACGTCGAAATTGATTTTATTAATTTTCTTTCTCTATTTGGATCAATTATGTAATTGTTATTTATATGATGCGATAACGTATTTATATGAAAAGAGATACATATATATTTTTTTTTCTTTTTCTTTAACAAGTTAATATCACATGGACGATCATCCTTCCGAGCAGGATCGACGGATTCCAAATATCTGAATAATGGATGAAAGTATGTTCCACATTGGTTTCTTACCAAGAAAAGTCGAAGATCCGATGAGAAACTTTACGAACGTGTCTTTTTTTTCTTTCAAGTGTGAAAAAAGGAGAGAGAGAATGAAACGATCGAAATAAAAAAGAAAAAAGAAAAAGAAGAGTAAGTTGAAGAAGAAGAAGAAGAAGAAGAAGAAGAAGAAGAAGAAGAAAAAGTGAAAGATGAATAATAAATAGAAGTGACAAAATCGATTACGCGCAAAACGAGATCTTAATACATACATCAATATTCTCTCAAATAATAATTTCCATTAATTTTCCAATTATTATCATCGTCGTCGTCGTCGTCGTTGTCGCGTTCGTTCCAATAAAAAAATGATAAAATTAAAAATTGTTTAAACGCTTCTTTCTGTAATGAAATATAAAAAAAAAAAAAAAACCTAATACCGAAGAGATAAAAGGAAAGGCAATTCTTCGGAAAAGAATGACTTTAAATATCCCTTTGTTATTTCTCGTGTTTCTCTCTGAGAACGTAATCTGTTAATGAAGATATTTTTTGGGAAGTATAATAAATTAATGAAAGAACGAATTTTCTCGTTTTTTACGTTTACCATTATGCTTTTGGGATTTATGGGGGAGCGCGCAGCTGTGTGCAATTCAGACACTTGTCGTTATCATTGATAATTTTGATGATATTCTTATTTATTCAGATGGGACATGTATGTGTGTTATGTATATACAGCTGCGTGAACAAAAAGAAAAAAAAAAGAGAAGAAAGAAATTGTTGATAATATAATATAATATAATATATATATATATATACACACATATATGTGTGTGTGCGTGTATATACATATACGTATGTATTTACCTGAAGGTCTACTCTAGTCTCACAGAGATCACCGGTGTATCCAAGAGGACAGAGACACACTGCAGTGTCACCCCCGGTTGTCAGACATTTTCCACCATGAGCGCATGGCACTTTGCTGCACCTATCTGCCGTGCATTCCTCTGAAAGGGCCGAGTAATTCGAGTGATTTAATTAAACGTCCCTTAAACGTTCGTAATTAAAATCCGAGAGGTACCTCACCGCCGAGAGTTCTATATATATATATCACCGATTTTACTTTTATTCGCTTAGTTCCACTCTTCTTTCTCTCCCCCCTTCTCCCATTCTTTTTTTTTTTTCCTTTTGTTTACTCTTTACACATATATATGAAGTCGTACGAAACAAATAATTTCACGAACCCCTTTCTTCGTAATATTTCACTGCATTTCTCGAGCCTTCATTTAACTCTCTGTCTTTTATTCTCTTTATCTCTCTGTTTCTTTTTCCTTCTTTTTCCCCCACCCCCTCCCCATCCTTTTTCTTTCTCTTTTTTTTTCTCTTTCTTTCTTTCTTTTTTTTTCTTTTTTTCTTCTCATTTTTCCCTGCGCGCAATTTTTTATATTGTTCTCGACGTAATGGAAAATGTAACGGATGATTATCTCGAGAACTGAATTGAGATGTCGGAACATATTTTTGCTTCTCGCAACGAGAGGAATCTAAATCGCGCGTTTACATACATACGTGAACATACGCGTGTGTTATACGCCTACTCGTTCCATTCTTTCAATATCAAATTTTTAGTCCATCACGTAGTAACTTTTAGTCTACCTCGTAGCAAAAAATAATTCTTTTTCGAAGACTTTTTGTATAGATCCATCGTTATTATTATTATTCTTTGTGTTTTTTTTTTTAATCCAGAAAAAAGCTATCGGATTAAGAAAAAAAGAAAAAAAAAAAATAATCTCGAAGAAAGGAGTAATAATTTTTAGGTTTAAGAATTACTTGCATCACTCCGACTTTTTTTTTGTTTTACTTTTTCATATTTTTTTTTCGTTTGAGAGGAAAGAAAAAAGGAAATGGAAAGTCGACAAAAGTTGTCGATGAAAATGGTTCTTACCAACGTCGAAACCATTGGCTGCGTCACCCTGGGGTGCCAAGGGGAAACGGTAACGGTGCTCGTTCGCCTCCAAATGTCGGATGCAACCCTTGAATCCAGTTCTCACTGGGAGCCTCTCGAGGCCGCTCGTATTTCCCGGTCCACCAACGAAGAGGGGCTCGCGGAAGGTAATCCTCGAAAATAAGCCCTGTAATTTCGAAGCGATGCCTCGTGACGTCGAGCACGTTCGGATAATTATCGATCTAATAACGAAGCGATATGGGATTCGACCAATTCGTTGGTCAATCGTTTTATCGATGACATTAGTGAAACAAAAATCTCTCTGTCTCTATCTCTCTATCTATCTATGTCTGTCTGTCTCTCCATCTCTCTTCCTCTTTAATTTATTCCTCCATCAAATGTGCAATGTTCTCAAAATAGAAACGGTATGTTTCCCGCACGCGTGTGCCCGTATTATACGATTGAAAAGTAAAGATAATATAAATTATTCGATATAAAAAATAGAGTTCTATTTTAAATTTTATTTTAATACGTGTGTATGATGTGTAAGATATTGTTAGAGATATTAAAATATTATTATATATGTTTAAGATCTCTTACAGTGTGTGTGTGTGTGTGTGTGTGTTGAATTAAAAGATTATAGTTTTATTGTCTCTGAGGAAAAAGGGTAATTGATTTTTAAAATCAATAAACTTTTGACCCACTCTCTGTATTAGTTTTTTTTTCTTTTTCCTTTTCATTTTATATACGTTTATATACCTATATTATATCAGGATTCGTATCTTTCTTTTTATATTCCTTTTAATCGAATATGTTACAAGTGGATTCTACTCGGTCAGTAACCAAAAGCAATGAATTTTCGTTTCGGACAGAATTTCGTTCTTTTCTGAAATTTTCTCGATATATCGAACAAAAAGAAATAGAGAGAGGGAGAATATATATATTATATAAAGTGTTTTCAATTTGAATCAATCCACAGGAATATATTGTTGAAACTATCCGTGTTTCGGAACAAAAAGTTGTGGTAAAATAATCTGTAAGTAAATTCAATCGTTCTGTGAAATATGTTTTAACACGCCTTCGACTCCATTATTTTCTTTTCTAAATCAGGAATGATAGATTTCTCTGGTAAAACTTCGTGTTTGAAATAATTCAAAGACGATATATATATATATATATATATATATATATATATATTTATTCCCTTAGAAATAAATATAAAACATAATAGGTAAAGAAAAATTTGAAATAAAAAAAGAGGAGATAGAAAGAAAGAAAGAAAGAAAGAAAAAATAAAAATTCTATATTAAACCGTATATACTCAAACAGATCGAAAGGTCGTCAATAAATTTCTATATATATTAGCTGTAGAAAAGAAAATATAAATAAATAAATATACAGTCGATAAAAATTCATTTCGTTATTAAAAAGAAAAAAGAAAACATCGACAACGTTAAAATCTCTGCTGTCATAAGAGTTTAAAAATAAAAATAAAACAAAAAAAAAAAAGGAAACGAAAGTATCAAACGATATCCTTCTTTTCTGTTCGTTCGAAACATTTTTCGTTATTATTAATAATTTTGATAATATTCTTAGCGGATTTATTCAAATAGAGCATGTATATGTATACATACATATATATGTATATGCATGCGTATGTATATATATGTACATATATACATACATATATAAGTACATATATATATATATATATATACTCAAACGTATTGAATTAATTGTTTGCACCGTCTGGAGTAGCGTCAGGAGCGTTGTGAATTATGATTACGCGAGCACCCGACCGAGAATTATAAAGGACCAACATTTCTATAATATCGTCGAGCGTTCCACTGCATTCTGTCATTAACGATCGTACAATCCTGCACTCTCTCTTTCTTTTTCTCTTTCTCTCTTTCTCTCATTACTACGCATGTACGAATAAATATTAAATTTCATAATGTACTCGTAGCGCTGGCTCGATGAAATTTTTCTTGTTTTTCGCTTCTTTTTTCTTTTTCCTTTTTCAAAGTGCATTAATTAAAAAAAGAAAAAATATATATATATGTATTATGAAAAAAAAAGAGAAGACAGAGGGAGAGGGAGAGAGAGAGAGAGATAGTATTTAAGAGTACCTATTTAAAAATATAACCTCGTGAATTTGTATTAAATCCAATAGGGAATGAGAAAGACATTAATGTCGTTGGTATACGAAATAGAAGTCGAAGAGAGAGATGGACTTATATATACGTGGCTCAATTGAAAATTTTACTTTTAAGTTAGTGGAAAATGTTCGTAGCTACTGGTCTCTCTCTCTCTCTCTCTCTCTCTCTCTCTCTCTCTCTCTCTCTCTCTTGCTCGCTTTCTAGCTTTCGTCGACTCATGAATCAACGTCGGACTCTTTGGGAACGTTTAAAGCACCCAGATTTCAAAGACTTCGCGACTCGACGATTAAGAAGACGTTTCATCTCATCCCGGATATATACTCTCTCTTTCTCTCTCTCTCTTTCTGTCCGTACGTCGACTAGAATTTACTTCAAAATCTTTAAACTACTTGTGCGCCAGTTTCGTTTTCTGTATGTGCATCACTTGGTATCTCATTTAAAATATGTCGCTTTGTTTATTTCAAAAATATTTATTTAACGAATTTCCTCATCCTTCGGGTATTAATTATTACGAACGATTAAGTTTTTTCCATTAAAAACGAGAGTTCGTACATAAGAAGAAAAGAAAAGAAAGAAAAGTGAAAATGAGCTTATTTCGGAGAAACGTTATATTTATATTTCAATTACTATAAAATAAAGAAAGAATATCGTGTTTGAACATTGTAGATATATAGTTGTCATGCTTAAATTCATTACGGACGATTACGTGATAAGATAAACGTGTGTATAAATACAATTATTTAAAATAACAAATTGATAGAAAAAAAAAAGAAGAAATATGAACAGAAAACGAGAGATAAACATATAGATAAACAGATAGAATTTCGAAAGAATACAAAATTATATTATATATTTCATTTGCGATATATCATATCTATCTATCTATCTATTATTATACACACTTAATTAACTTTTTCGTATCAAGTTTATCGAATTAATCGGTTAAATGAAAGCGAAAAAGATAAGAAAGGAAGGTGGACTTTACGTACGAAGAAAGGAACGAAGAATTCGCTGAGTCGCTGAATAAAAAAAGAAAGAGAACAGAGAAGAAAAGAAAAGCAAAAAAAAGAAAGACAGAAAGAAAAGATAAGAAAAGCAAAGAAAAATTCAATAGTCTTGTAAACTTGAATATGGAGGATAGGGGAATAAGGGGATAGCGGGATAAGAAAAGGAGAAAAAAGAAAAGGAGAAAAAAGAAAAGAGAAAGAAAGAGAGAGAGAGAGAGAATAGAATGAAAACGGAAGATATATCGTGTTAGATATCAAGATAAGCCGAGAAACACTCACCTCCGATCTTCCTTGCACACGCTTTTCCTGATTCAGCTGTATCCAGGCGTCCCAACGATGCCGATAGACGCTCAAAGTGTTCCACTCGTTGAGCTTCACCGTTTGCGTGCTTCTCACGGTACCCGCGCCACTTCCGCAATCGAACCTTGACGAGATGAAAGAGAAAGACAGACAGAGAGAGAAAGAAAGAGAGAGAGAGAGAGAGAGGGAGAGAGAGAAGAAGGAAAGAAAAAAGAAGGAAAAGAAAGAGAAAAGAGACGATGTATCATTGATCGACGAATATCAGGTCCCATCAAAAGCCAACGAAAATCATAGCTTTTCTATACTAAAAGCTTTGAAAACTCGATTACCGGAAATGTTTAAATCGAGATATCGCTTGTTCGTGATATAGAGAATGAGAAAGAGAGCCACTTGTTTACGATTTTTCCTCGCACACGGGATACATCGAAATTTCAATTAAAAAGAAACGAAAAGGAGAGGAGGAAAATGGGGAAAAAAAAGCGAGAAAATGAAACACATTCTTTTGAAGCGTACGACGACAACAACAACAAAAAAAAAACAAATACATTTCCAAAACTGTTACTTTGATTCTCGATCTTTACAAGGATCAGAGAGAATTTGTGTAAATTCCGACGAGAATCCATATACCAAAGTGATTCGAATATTGGAAATAATGAAAAAAGAAAAGAAAAAATACGCATACGTCTGTTTCCAAAAAATAAAAAAAAAATAAAAAAAAAAGGAATAGACAAATTTTTATTGCTTTCGAATAAATGAATAAAAGAGTGTTTCGTTTTCTTCTTTTTTTTAATTCGTACAAAAATTTCGATGTGTAAATTAACGTAAATTGTAAAAAAGGGACGAAAGAATATGGGAGAGAAGAAAAATTTCGTTTCTTTTCCTACTTTCCCCGTGTCGAGAAAAAGGAAAATAAAAAAGAAACAACGAATAAATAAATAAATAACTAACTAAATAAATAAATAAATATATATATATATATATATATATATATATATATATACGAAACTCAATGGAGAAACAAAGTGTCACAGGGAAAGATCGTTTACGAACGTATATAAATCATTTGTGACGACGAATATGCAAATTGCATATATTGCAGCAACGCATATCTATCTACCGCGTAGAAGACATCTAAATTGAACTTTAAGTTTCATTCCACGGTCGCGTTTCAAACCGTGGCACGTCGTTCTCGTTCTCTGAGATTTCCGGACACGACATAGAGAAACGTATACAAGAACAGACATACACAGGCACAGAAATAGACACAGACACTGACACAGACAAAGAAAAAAAAATATATATACGTGCATTCGTTCATATACGTTCTATATGGAAGCTATATATATATATATATATATATATATATATATATATGTATATGTATACGTATATGACGTTGAGAGGCACGCGAAAGAACGAAGAAGAGGACCACGACGAGACGTGCCTAGGCTCACGAACCTTTAATACCAACTTATGCATAGCTTTTCCGCGAGAGAATCGCGTGTTACTAGTGCACGCGAATTTTCTCACCAAATGAATATATGCATGAACCGAAAGAAAATGGGCCTTGAAAGTTGCATCATTCGATTCGACGTGCTCCTCTGACGCATATTCCAATAATAAATAAATAAATAAATAAATAAATAAATAAATAAATAAATACGTATATAGATATGTATATAGATGCATTCGTAATAGTATTTTATTAAATTTATATATATGTATGTATGTATAATATGTATATATTATATATATGTACTATACACACACACACACACACATAAATATTATGCAAAATCTGTTTTATAAATATGCACAAACTATGTAAATTCTCGAACATACACTTGTACATACATAAGTGTATATTGTGAGTATTGATACGAAAGGTATAAATACAAAGGATATAAATGCTTCCATGTACGTAGAAACGTGATAAGGAAGGAGATAAAAAAGAAACGATTCTTTTCTTTATCGTATCATTACATATTGATATTAGTCAATTACTTAATTGATTTATTCACTTATTCGTTCAATAAATTAAATAAATATGACTTTTGAACAAGTTTATTTTCAAGTAAGAAAGAAAGAACGATACGCTCGGTACGTCGGAATTCTTTTCTCGTTTCTTCGTACTAGGCGTGTGAAATGTGATATATGATATAAATATATACACATATATATATATAATTGATTAATTACCTGAACTCGATAAAACCGTGATGCAATATAAGGGCCATAAAATCACCTTGGAGATCGTCTCGTTCGCCAGCAAGAAGCAATACACCGTCCCATGCTTCCGGCCGAAATTCTAACTCTAATTGTACGTGCTTGTAAGCCGCCCTTAGCGCTGGAAATGCCAACCAACCTGATCCCGTAAACCTCGGTGATCTCACTTCGATTTCTGAAATAAGAATGAAAAGAAAAACACGAGATGTTATTATCGCGTGTTTACACACGCACGTTCATTCGTTCTACCTGTACGTCGTTCGTCATTGAGTTAATCTTTAACAAATGACATTGAAACGCGTCTTATACATTTGTTTTTACTTGAATTCTATTATGATATTACATAACAACGCGATAGTATGTTAATAATATATATATATATATATATATATATATATATATATATATATATATATATATAAAACTTTAAACTATCGTAACGATACTATATTATATTACTTTATAACGTAAATGAAAAATTAGAAATATTCTTAATTTTCTCTTATCTCTATTTCACTTTTATTTCATCATCCTTTCTAAATGATTTATAGATGACTTATAAAATTAAAAAATTTACACGGGAGGATCGCATTTTCCGCACCTTAAAAATAACCCCATTCCTCTTTCCCTCTCCCTTTTTCTATTTAATTCCCATAATAACGATGATTTCTTATCTCACTAAAAGAGAAGAGGAAAAAGAAGAGAGAGAGAGAGAGAGAGAGAGAGAGATAGTGAGAGAGAAGAAAAAAATAAAAAGAAATTACGAGAAGAGAAATTAGACTCAGGGTACTATTCAGCGAATAGGAAAACAGGCTTTCGGCCATTAATGTGTACGTCTTTTGTAATAAAATAGAGCAACGGTATCTCGTTTAGACGTCGCCGTTCCTAAAAGTTTGCACAGCATGCGCACCACAGCCACGTCTTTCATTTCAAAACGGCGCACGTCGTCGTGAGTACGAGCGTGGCTCTCTGAGAGAAAAGAAAAGAAAGAGAAAAAGAAGAAAAAAAATACAAGAAAGAGAAAGAGAAAGAGAGAGAGAGAGAGAGAGAGAGAGAGAGAGAGAGAGAGAAAAGAGGGGGAAGAAAAAAAGGCTACAAGTGTATACATAAAACATACTTTACGAGCATCTCTATAGATCTTACTGCGGGAGAGATATTAAGTTTCAACAAAATATTAAGATTTTCTCAACCCAAAAAAGAAAATAACAAAATGGAAGAAAAGGGAAGAACTTAATCTCTCTCTCTCTCTCTCTCTTTCTCTCTCTATCTATCTATCTCTATCTGCATGCGCGACGATGAAAATTGTACATGTGGAAACACTTGTGCACATCGAGCTTGTAGATTGCAGCTGTTGAATGCAAACGTCAAAAGTCTTGCCTTACGCCACATTACTTTTTCTTTCTTCCTATTTCTCTCTCTCTCTCTCTCTCTCTCTCTCTCTCTTCTTGGCCTTAAATTTTTTTTTGTAACTCACTCCTCCCTCGAGTTGCGCGCGTGTCTCACCGAGATTACAGCTTTATATTAAACTCTCCTTTTCGTCGACGTTATTTCAAGCAAATGACGGTAAAACATTTTCTTTTCCTTTCCTCTTTCTCTTTTTCCCCGAGTCTTGAAGTGGAAAGGGAGAAAAAATGTGAGCGGGAAAAAGAGAGTAAAGAAAGTAAAAAGAAACGTACGTACGATGTATCGATTGATCCATCATTTTTTGGAGCTCCAAAAAGAGAAAGAAAAAAGAAAAGAAAGGTATAAAAGTTCATAAGCGATATTAAAAACCCACAACTCTGCTTTTTCTCTAAGCTAGACGGAACAAGACCGAAGCAGGGCTAATTCTTCTTTTTTCTTTCGTTATCTATTCCCTCCCCCCGTTTGCATATCGGAAAATTACTAATCTAGGACACTTCTTATAATACGAATACCTCGAAGCAAAAAAAGAAAAGAAAAGGAAAGAAAGGAAAAAGGAAAGAAGAAGAAAAGAAGAAGGAAAAAAATTAACCCTTACAAAAATGTCTCGAGCGAGAAGTTCGATCGATTTCTAATATAACCAGAGAACCTTTTTGGGGCCAATCTCTCCTCTTTTAGGATAGGGGTATGTTTTTCTTTTTTGTCCCAGCCTATAAAGGAAAGAAGAAAGTACGTCTCGTTTACCAAGCTGACATCGATCGCCGCCTCTACCAAGAGGGCATTGACACCTCTGCCTGAAGGAGTTGCCTTCCTTCTGCTGTCTAAGAGCTACGCTGTTGCCCTCGAGATCCATAGTCATCGATCCATCCTCGTTGCTTCCATTTCTCTCGGCAACTAATACCACCCGAATGTCTTCATCGAGGGACGGCTCAACGAAACAATTACCGGGTCCACAATCCAAGGTACAGGTTGCTTCGGTACTTGCTATAGTACTACTACCTAGCTCGCTCGTTGACCACGATTTCGTTGATGACTTTCGCGTCGTGCTTGGTATCTGTAACGAAAATTTCTAATCATTGTTTTTATCGTTCAGAGAAGAAAGGAAGAAAGAAAGAGAGAAAGAGAGATTGACTGATATCAATTTTACTCGAACGAAATTATACGACAAATATTTTACTCGTACGGATCGAGCGTGTCGAAATAAAAAAAAAAAAAAAGAGAAAGAAAATTTGTCATTGAAAATTTTTTATATAACTTCGTGCTCTTTCGTTTTTGTACTGTTTTCTTTTTCCTCTTTTTTTTTTTTTTTTTTTTAAATAATTTGTCACTTCAAAAAGTAAGAACACATAGGTGACAAGAGAAAATGGTGTTTCACTGGGAAAGAAAAAAATTTCTAGACACCCCTAGCTTGCAGAGTTTCAGATTCTCCTTGTTTAATTAATCCTCATTTTCGAATACATCGTTGAATACGATTGTGACATCATAATAACGACTCGTCCAAAACGTATTTGCGTTATTCAGTTTTTCTCGATTATTTATTTCACCGTTTGAATTATTTGTAGATATTATATAGTAGAATTCTCTAGTCTATTCAATTCCGGCTTTTGGAGAAAAGAAATTCTCGCGTTATCGTCGAAGTCTCCTTGCTTGGAGAATAATCGAAGAACCCTTGTCCTGGGAAATTGAGAGAGTAAAGCGAGTGCTGGTAGCTAGGTAAAAAGGTTGATGGCGGGGAGTGAAGAGCAGAATGCGGGGAGGAGAGAGAGAGAGAGAGAGAGAGAACTGTACAGGAAATATTTTTCTCCTGAAGAGACATCGACGGCCGCATGAGAGAGAAACGATGACCGACGTCGGAAAAAGAAAAAGAAAAAAAGAAAAAAAACAAGAAAGAAAGAAAAAAAATTCTAACTCGATACGACAAGACGAATAGCTTTTGCAAAAGAGCAATGGTATGGTATAAGCAGTAGTTTCCCATTGGATACCGTAGAGAAGAAAATAACGACTGATGGATACGTGTATCTACCGTAATGGGGAAAAGAGGGTTGAATCCACATCCCGCGTTAACCATAAATTTCATTTTAGTTTGCTATATATGGGCCAATTATTACGACGAAAGTGATCGAGAACTGATTTATATATTTATATATATATCTTTTTATAAGGAGACTAAAGTAAAGAATACAAATACAAGATATTTATTCTCGAGAAAAAATAATTGCAACCGCGCGCGAAGGGCAGATACACGCAGGCACGAAATATCGTTTAAAATAATTCGTATGAATATTGTAAATAATGAGAAAAAAAAAAAAAACGTTCGCAAAGATTTCTCGTGCCTCTTCCTCCTTTTCTTTTCCCTTTTTTTGTTTTTTAAATCATAATTCTTAGGACGACATTTTCCATAAACTCTTTTATCGTCGATTCGATTTCCAAGCGATCGACTTTTTGTCATAACGACGAAACGAAGAATATCTTATAATAAAATATTCTCTTTTTTTCTATTTGACGTGTAGAATATCTTGTAAGATTGAACGTAAATCGATAATACCTGAAGAGAAACGGTAGGAAGACCAAAGTCCGGCGTATTGGACGTCCCATTGAATTGCCCGTTCACTTTTGTTCCATTTGTCGTCGAGTTCTCGTTCGGTTGATCCAGATGTATCGTGAACGATGCACCACGCATATAAAGAATATCTTCGACCGCATCTTCGTCCTCGTCCGTTTCTAAGTTCAATTCGTCTCTCTCCATATCGTCGACGAGTTCTCCGAATTCGCTGGTAGACGGTGACGTCGCATTGAGTTCTTCAACAGAGACAGAAAAGACATTTTCTTCTTTCTCTTTTTTTCCTTTTATCGTCGAAAGAATAAGAACGATCTGTTAGACGTTGTATCTAGGATATTGTATGTAGGAACGATTGAAAAAGTAAAAGATTAGAGGAGATCGTACGAAAATAATATCAAACAGATTATATTCGATATGCAATTGGAATAATTTCTTTCTTTTTTTTTGTTTTGTTTATACATACGTCATTTTGTAACGGGGACACGGGAGGTATTTTTTTTATTATTAATTAATTAATTGGATGTATATAAATAAATAAATAAATAAACGAATCTGGAACGATTGAAAATTATTTGGAAGAGATTGGAACGAAAGATCTAGATCGCATCGATCCTCGATTTGTTTTTTTTTTTTATGTTCAATTATATACAAAAAAAAAAAGACAAGAGGATAAAAATTTGACTTATATAAGAAAGATAAATCTGATGCAATAATAAGAAATATGAAAATAGAAAATGATATTAAAATCGAGACGAGGTAAGGGAGAGATGGCACGTGTTTGACATCACGATTACGACACGATGATACAATCATAAAAAAAAGAAAGAAAGATAAAGATCGATAAATCATATATGTAATCTGTATGCTCTTGAATTTAATCGATAACATCCGGTCATTTTCAATACAAATTTATCAAACTCGGGGAACAACCTACGCATCAAAATTGTTCAGATTTTTAGAACGAATCGAAATGCTTTCGATCTTTGTTCTGCTCGTTAATTTCAATTAGATAACTCGATTCGTAGTTGTCGAAAGATAGTCAAGAGGGATAAAAGAGGATAAAAGAAACGCTTGTTTACACAGCATGATACATGGACAAAATTTCAACGAAATAAAAATGTCGATCGTTTATAAGAATTATTTTTCGATCGATCGAGCATTGGAATGAAAAAATTTATAAAATCTTGTTATGCGATATTCTTAATTTATGTTACGATCGACAAGATCTCGATCAGTCTTACGTTTAAACTCGAGATTTCTATCGAATCAAGGTCATATCCCAGACATCAAACGTATTTAATCTATTTATTCGGTAATCTGTTGGAAAAGGAAAAAAAAAGTGGAACAAAAAAGAATAGTCTTTTCCGAGTTTATCGAATCAACGCATCGAACAAAGATATATATCGGATACGTAAAACGAATGATATCATTTTTTTTCCGTCCCGATCATTTCGAAATAGTAAAGTTATGCGTCTCATGAAAACAAAAAAAAAAAGAAAGAAATGAAATGCGTTTCCAACGGACGAACGAGTTTCGATTAAAATCGATAACTAATATCGGCAAAGGGCTTAGCGAATGTAATTAAATAACTTTCTCGATTGTAAGGTAAGTATAATAATGGTCTGGTACAATCGCTGTTATCCGTAATAGAACATAGTACATATTCTATTTGAAATAATCCCTGCCTTTGTCTACCGATAAGAAATAGGAAATAGTAAATGCAATAGCAAAACGATGATATATAATAATAAATAAATGGTAGAACAAAATAATGGACAAATAATAGAGAAATGGTACAATCGTAATAGGGAAATTGAAAATACGACAAATAAACATTAGAAATGTGATTACAGAATATTAAAAAGCAGAAAATTAAAAATATCGTCAAAAATAATAAGATTAAATATTTATTGGCTTAATCCCACTTGTGTAAATATCATTTTGAGAGATATATATATATAGTACTTACATAAAAGCGATGTTTAACGCGATTATCGACAACAAGTAGAATCGATGAAGATCGCGATTAAAGAACATCGGACTCTTAAAGATACGCGGGGAAGGGAGGAAGGCCGACGGAATGCCAAAATCGACGAATCAAAAACGTTTTTGAAGAAGTCGTTCGAGGATGTGATTCCCCGATAATTATGTACACATTGCCCCTTCGTTTTTTCATTACTATATAAGCCACCGTGAGCCAGCAAATAACATATTACTCTCGAACTCTACTGGTAAGTAGCATTACAAATAGTTATATCATCGTATACACGACGATATCATATTATAATATTCTAATGTAGCAAAAATAGAAATAACTTTGTAAAATTGTATTACCTGTAAACGTATATTATTAATTCGTATTACGTACTTTATCGAAATAGGATCAAACATGAAGGCGTTCGTCGTTCTACTTGCCCTTGCGGCGGTAGCTATAGCCAGCCCTGTAGGCTTGGAAAACGTTCAACAAGTAAGAACAATCGTGAAATATCGAAAGAAATGAATATTCGAATGAATTTTCCATTGAACGCGAAATCAAATATGAATTATTTCGTAGGAGAACCTCGCTGAAAACGAAGCTGATTTGTCGAAGATAAAGGTATCAGGCGGAATAAAGTGTCGTGGAAAGCGATGCAAGGGTCACATCGGTATCGGCGGAAGCTGGTACGTAGCCGATGACGGAACCCTCGTATCAGAATCAGCCGATGATGAAGTCGACGACGGTATCCAAAAGTCATACAACGTGGAGGAGGAAGAGGAAGAAAGCGCCGACGATGAAAACAATTCTGTAGAAATAGTTTTCCATTCCAATTGCAACAGCGACGAAGTTGACAATTCGAAATGTAACAAAGCTGCTACCCTTGGAATCCATTGGTTGAGATTACCAAGCGGAGAAGTCGTTCCACATATCACGGAAAACGAAAATACAGCGGTCGAACAAGTCGACCCAACGACTGCGAAGTGGAAGTGGAATGGTAAAGTCAGTGTCAGATGTCGTAAACGCAAATGCCGCGTCGACGTCAGCGGCGGAGTTCACAACTAGACGCAAAGATCTTCGTAACGAGGACGTAGAAATCAACACGATTCTTCAGATCCTCCAAGAGAAAGATCTATCGCTCGATATGATTTCCAGAAAACGATTGAAACTTCCCTTTGAGAAAAAAAGATTAACGCAACCTTAGTTCGTTGTAAAAAAAAGAAAAAAAAATAAATAAATAAAGAAGAGAGAGAGAGAGAGAGAAAGAAAGAAAAGAAAGAAAATCGGTAAGATCGACGGCAACTTGGTACAACTACTGATACAATTAAATCTATCAATTAGAAACGATATTATGTTTAAAAAAAGCGACCATCTTTCCTCATCGTATATCACTCGAATTACTTTCTATTCGTACTAATCTTCTGATTACTCTTTAATCAATCGCTAATTGCTCTTGTATCTACGATGATCGAATAAATAAAAGAATCGAGATATATACATACATATATTTTTTTACTTGTACATTTTTTGTGACATATCCCCGACATAACCCGACATATCCCCCCAACGTATCTAATCGTTCTATTTTCGTGTAAAAGAACATTATCGCAATCCTCTTTCTGTCTCTTTTTTTTTTTCATCGACGATTGGTAAGGGACGATATTTAAAGAGAGATAGAGAAAAAAGAAAAAAAAAGGGAGAAAAAAGAAAAATCAAGAAAATCCCTTCTAGTCTACCGTGTACTTTATTTCTCGTTTATTTTTTACCGCTCGACGAAGGAATATCGGAATCCCGAGACGAATAATTTCTACCTGCTCAGCATCGTTGACGCATCGATCTTCAATAGCGAATTACTCGAGTGCAACCCATTCGACGAATTGCATCGTTCAATTGTATATCCCTGAAACAGTGGATGCATTCATCTCGCCCCTACTCGGCTACGCTTCGATTCGCTTCGGGTTTCCTATTACAAAAGAAGAGAAGAAAAAAAGAAGAAGAAGGGAACCGACAATTTTATAAACTCTTAGTACGCTTTATTTAACAATCGAGAATAGTCCGATGTACAATAACTACTACGACGTGATGTCGTCGAAGCTATTTAGAAAATTCTTTGATATCGACTGATAAGGGAAAGAGATAAAGAAAAAAAAAAGAAAAAAATCTGAATAGAAAGAAAACTGATAAATCTTCTAATTGAATATATTATTCATGTATATATATATATATATATATATATATATATATATACCTGTAAGTAGGATTGATTTAGGAACGAACAAAGTCGATAATGTCGAGATATAATTTTGTTTATTATAACTGATTTTAATCAGATTTAATTAGCGTATTATACTGACAACGGGAAGATAAGGATGACCTGAGAAAATATAATATCGTATTTTTACGTCATAATATTTATATCTATCAAAAATATATCATTGTTTTTCGATCGAATAACTGATATACATAAGCATATAAGATTAAATCGCTGTAACCAGTCGAATCGATAGACAATATTTTCCAGATAACAATACAAAATTGTTTTTGTAAATAAAAATTGCCCCACTTCGGGGATTTCGAAGGATAAACTTGATGTTATTATTCGTTTCTCCATGGTGTACGTTCCATTATTTTATCATATATAATATGTATGTATCATGAATTAATAATCCATATTTGCGTGTAAGTAAAAGACGAACTCTAAAAATAGAGAAGGTTCCGCTTATTAGGTCGTAAGGAAAACGGCGAAATGCCAAAGGCATTATCGGTAACGAGAAAGATCGTTAAGTGGGATAACAGGCGGGAAGCCTTTAACGAAATGGACGAAATTGTTACAAACGAAGTAGCAACCGAGGAGATTTCTAAAAGTAGAATAATCCTTCCTATATTTTATTCCTTTTAATTGTTATCGATAATCAGGCTAAAGAGAGTGGGTTAATCAAGTTCAAGACGAAGATACCTAGTTCGGAAAGTAGCTACGTAACTGAGAACGGAATATCTTTAAATTAGTGATTGGCTATAAAAATAGATAGAAAGAAAAATAAATACATATATATATATATGTGTGTAAAAAAAAAAAAAAGCGAACAGAGAGAAGAAAGAAAGCGTGAGAAAAAGAGATAGAGAAAGAGAAAGAGAAAGAAAGAGAGAAAAAACAAAAAAGAGAGGGGTAAAAGGGAAAGGGATGTTGGCTCTGCGAAGAAAAAGGTCATATATATATGTATGTTTGTAGGTATGTATGTCTGTAAGATATAAAGCGCAATAGAAAAGATCAAGTGCATGGATGCTTTGAAAAGTTTGTGGAGTAACTATGAAATGGTGCTGTGGTGGCACAGTAATAACGTGAACTCCCTCACGACAGCCGCCACTACATGCCACGAGTTTAAAGTTCCATTTTAACGTCGAGCCCGCGAAATGAAATATTGAAAACAATTTGTAAAACGTAGAAAACGAACGCTAACGCTTTTCGGCAGTTATCACTGGAATTTTCACCGTGCAACCCCGTTCGTCAGCAAAAGTTCATCCTTTCCCTCCCTCTCTCTCTTTCTGTCTCTCTCTCTCTCTCTCTGTCTTTTTTTCCATGTCTCTGTCTTTAACACTCTCACTCTTTCTCTCTCTCTATTTCTTTAGCACTATATACGTATGCAATTAAATATTGGCTTGTCTAGTAAGTAGTTTAAACATTTTTTATAGTATTTCTTTTTTTATGCAACTATAATATCTGTCATGAAATTTTGTTGGATTTTTGAATGACGTGTCTCTAATGGAGATATTCGTAGTTTGAAATATTGAATACAATGTTCATTTGGATATAAAATACTGAATGAATATATATATATATATATATATATATATATATATATATGTATGTATGTATGTATGTATGTATATATGTATGATAGTACAATAGAAAAACATGAATAAACTTTCTATTGAATTTGCGGTATTTTTGATTGAAAATTTCTATAGTAAATTGACCGTATTTTCTAACGAATTTTCAGTAACGCTTTAGAGAAAATTCAGATATTATTTATTGGCCAGTTCAATACATTTTCGTTATTTTAAAATAACTCAATTCAATTTTAAAATGCACATATATAATAGATTTCATAGATATCGGAATCTTCTATCTATTAAAATATCGATAACTTTGATATTGTTTATTAATTAATCCAATACTATACTCTATAAACTATTATTAATATATATATATATATATATATATATATATATATATATATGTATATATATATATATATATATGTATTATTCAATTTAAATAAATATTCTATTGAAAAAAAAGAAAAAAAAGAAAAGACATTGTATGTCGAGTATCTTCTACTGAAAATTCCAACAATTTTCTTATTGACGCAACCCAATAATTTTTCTTTTCTTACTAATTCATTCATTGTTTGTCGTCCCTTTTATTTTCATTCTTCTCGCATCTAGGCCGTCATGTCCTACGACGTGGGCAAAACAAACGCTCGAAGTGGTGAAAAAAAAAGGAAATTAAAAAAAAAAAGGTAGAAAACAAGAAAAAAAAAGGAAAATAATAAAAGACGTCGAGACGTCTCGCACTCTCCCGTAATTTTTTAACGACACGCAATTTCCGCGCTAACGAGCAACGCTTCGGCTCTTTCAAAGAAAGGAAAAGGTTCGAAGGAGAACGAGAGAGAGAGAGAGAGAGAGAGAAAGACAGAGAGAAAGAACTTTAACCCGCTTTATTTCGCACGAACGGTAAGTAACGACGATGGTGCGAGATCATTACAACGAGCTGCCTGTTCGACGTGAGTTCGATAAAAAAAAAAAAAAAAAAAATAAAAAGAAACAATAAAAAAAGAAAAAAGAAAAGATGACTTATAGTATGTTTCTTTTCCTGAATAATGTGCACTTTCTATGTGCACTTACTGTATGTGTGTGTCTGAAAGAGAGAGAGAGAGAGAGAGAAAGAAAAAAGAAGAGAGAAAGAGAAAGAGAGAGAGAGAGAGAGAGTGAAAAGAAGAAAAAGTTCGATTCATACAATATGTTCCTTACGGATAAGCAGTAATATTTCTTAAGGATAATAATTTTTAAGTAAAAAGTATTAAGAAAAGAAAAAGAAGGTAGCAAAGCAAAAATATACATAGACGACGTACGAGACATGCCCTTCTTTCCGACTTATTTGCTCGTAGTAATATTTCGTATGAATAATAATAGTGGTAATAAAAATGAAAACAAAAAAGAAAAAAAAAGGAAAAAAAAACGAAGGAAAGAAAAAAAAAGAGGAAAGAACGAATGCCAGGAAAAATGGAGAGGGAAAAAAATATGTCAAGTTACTTCCGGAGGAACAGTGATATAATACGTGTAATATATATTTCGGATGAGAGAAAAAGAAAAAAAACAGAGAAAACCCACAGAAATGCGACATACATTCGACAGAAATTCTTTGCGACAAGGGAGCTCCTATTTTCTATAATAAAAGTAAAAAGAAACATAACAACGATAATAACAACAACAACAACAACAACAACAACAACAACAACAACAACAACAACAATAATAATAATAATAATAATAATAATAATAATAATAATAATAATAATAATAATAATAATAATAATAGTAATAAAGAGGGACGAGAAAATAAAAGATAGATAAATAGATAGATAGATATAATAGATAGATATAAATTTGTAGAAACTTACCGGCACAACTATATCCATTCTTATGAAGTATGTAGCCGTCCCTGCAGTCACATTCATACATCCCGTCGTGAAGTTCGTAGCAAAGATGCTCGCAGGGAGATCTACGCCCGCATCTTCCTGAAACCGAGAACGATCATGCTCGTAGAGAAAAAAAAAAAAGTATTTGCATTTGATGTTGGAAAATAAACATCTCTCTTTCTCTATCTCTCTCTCTCTCTATCTCTCTCTATCTCTCTCTCTTTCTCTTTTTCTTTTTCTTTCTCTCTGGGGAGTGGGAGGTGTGCACGTAACTATTTCAACTCTTTCGAAAGTCCTTCCTAGGTAAGGAACTTTCTTCCAATTCTATTCGTGAGGTTGTATACGTTAGACGGAATCGAGGCATAATCCTTAGAAAAAGCTTGTTTTTTCCTTAGGAAAGCTTGTTTCGAGGAGATTCTCCAATAGGAACCGGAAAGAAACATACTCCAACATTTCAAATTCGATTTACATAAGTTACATATTTCTTTTTTGTCTTTTATCGATTTTTCCCGAGGACTGAACTTAACCGAGTGTTTTTTATCGTGCATGTTTTATATATATATATATATATATATATACATAGCTTTATTATAAATGGTTATATATAACATATTAAACGAGGTAAAATATAGATATTTATATTATAACAATATAAATAGTATTTATAAAAAAGAAAGAAGAAACTAGATAATTATAATAAAATCAATCATATATTCCATGTACAGTATTCGTGTACGCACGTATATGATAATAATAATAATCATACCAACTATTATTACTAATCGTATTATCAGACTGGTCAACAAGTAATATATTGATGGTAAACTGATTCTGTTAATGCATAGAAATAAAAATAAAACGAGGAGCAAAGAGAGAAAGACAGAAAGACAGAGAGAGAGAAAGAGAGAGAGAAAAAGGGTGGAGAAGGGAGTGGCAAAGAGAGAGAAAGAGAGAAAGAGAGAAAAAGAGAGAGGGTGTGGCTATCCACCAGCAAGGATAGACATCCCATTTTTATCCCTCTGGCCAGCGTGTTTATAAATCGTTATCCCTTATCCACCGAGGACTTATTTATAACGCAAGCCCGCAACGACGGCCATGGAAAATTTACTTTTCCCGCGGCCTCGAAACTACTACTACTACTACTGCTACTACTACTAGCATCAACACCAGCACTGCTACTACTCGGCACCGTCGAACATTTTACGTCCGGAAAATTTCATAAAGCCAATTTTATAACTTTCCCGCTAAATTTTGCAACCCCTCTTTTCTTCATACCTTTTAGTTGTCATAGTAGTAATAATAGCAGCCAACTTCTGTTTCGTGTGAGAACGTAAGAATATATTCGAATATCCCCCAATTTTATTATCGATTTTAACTGTTCCTTATTCGTTTCTTTTTTCTTCGTTTTCTCTTTTATTCATTCTCTTTCCTTTTTTCTTTTTTTCTTTTTTTTTTCATTCCCTCTCGATAGTCATTCCGCACCGGATAGAAGACACATATAGAGAAATTTTAGTAACGATTTTCGATAAAGGGAAACACGAATTTTACTTCTGCGTTCTGTTGAAACTCTAAAATTAGATTATAGATCGTTAAAATATAATAGAAAAAGATAAATGAAGGTATCAATTTTATATAGCGAATTGTGTTTAATAGGAATATAAGAGACGCGTAACTATAACGCACACGTATAACGATTAATTCTTTACTAATTTTCTTCGATGGAAAAATGTATTTATTTCGTTACGAACGAATATTAATTTTGATTTAAAACTATGTGAGAAAGGGAAGGAATCTTTGCAACGATTTGATCGTTGAAATATAATTATTCTTTAAAAATAAGTAATTAAAGAAACATTATATTCATTTTCTCTAACGAATCAAAGACGTTAAGAGAAAATTATCTAAATTCTTTAGCCTCCTAGAGAGAAAAAGAATACACGGGAAGGAAAGAATTTCACCGGACTGTTGATATTAATGAAAACAAAAGAAAAAGAAAAAGAAAAAAGAAATAAAAAAAAAACTATATAAAATTTTATACCATAGTATAAAAGAAGAACTCAAGATTATAAAGAAGAAAAAAATAATAATTCACAGGAAACAATCGATAGAATTCCCAATGTAAAAATATGACAAAGAAATATAATCATAAAAGTTTCTTTCACGACGTTCTGACAAAGCTCGTATGATTCTCCTTTCGTAAGTTTTCCCTCTGGTCTATCCCTTTCCCTTCTTCACATACATAAACGTATATATGTATATATATATACACACACACACATATATATATACTTTCGTATATATACCTGAACGTCATTTCCTGTCTCGTGATCTTTGTAAAAGCGATAGTGGAATACGTTAACTCTCGTGTATTATTCTATCCTTTGCCGCACGATCGATCTCCAATGCGGCCTATCACGCATGTGCGCAATGTACCAACGCGATTCTGTAAATTGGCCGTGTAATCAAGTTGTACATTGGTCCTGTAGAATAATCCGAATACTATATAGCTTGTCACTGGTTCTTCTCCACCTCTACCTACAAACCTATACTTGCACCTACGGCTACACTGCTACATCTACACATTTTCACCTTCTATGGTTATCATAGAGAAGAGGAAGAGGAACGTGAACGGGGTTGGAAGGAATGGGGATGGGCATTTATCGAACGGTACGACGAAAGACGAGAGCTCCTGGTAATATCTCCCTCTCCTCCTTCATCCTCCTCCTCATCCTCCTTAGCTCTCTCTCTCTCTCTCTCTCTCTCTCTCTCTCTCTCTTAGCTCTTTTCGAATCGTACCATCTCGAGCGTGATAACTGCGTTAGCTGTGACTAACGCGAGGTGCGATTCATTATTTTTAGACAATAACGGGGTGAAATGATATCTCTGGGGTAGAAAATAAGAAGGAGAAGGAGAGGAAAGAAGAAGGGACAAAAAGAAAAGGAAAATGAAACGAGAAAAGAAATAGAAGGAAATCATATCGCGAGAGAAATTAATAGAATAAAATTTTGTATGCTTGGGATAAATAAATAAACGAATAAATAGATAGATGGATAGATAGATGGACAGATAGATAGATAGATATAAACGGAAAAGGGACGATGAAATCAGAACAAATTTGGGATGACGTTTCTGGGTAACTTTACGTCGTCTTTCTGTTTGCTTCTTCGAGGATTATATGCACACAAATATATATATAGAATTGAGAACAATCATGCAATACTACAAGTTAGGGTTACGGTATTTAAATAAAATGTAGGTCGTTTCGAATTTGACTTTGATCGATCGACGAACTTCCTGAATAAAAAACGAGTAAATTTTTAAAGGAGCGTTCGATGATTGCCATTTTTTCGTTATTAAAAAATAATTCTTAATCACATTTTTAACCTTTCTCAATTATTTATATCAAATCGAACTAATACGTCTCCTCGTGTTATTTCTATCTTTTACACTAATCAAGTTATCCGATCTATCAAGTGTAACTAATTAATTAACTCTATGAGTAATAACGTACACACGCGTATATATATTATTAGAAGAGAAAATAAATAGAAATCGCCTTGAGAGAGATTTCCACGCTCAAAGTCGATATCCTCGAACAACCCGACGGAAAGAAATTTCACGATTTTCCGCTCGTGTTCTTTTTTTATCTCCCGTCTAATATAACAATCCTCGTAATAGTAGTCGAACTAGTTACAGGTCACCTCCTATATATAGATAATAATATATATATACACATACATATATATAAATATATAGAAGGAAAATAGTACTTTGTCGTTCATATCTCGGTTTCATAGAGGAAACGTAATATTTCACTCGCTTCTGTCTCTGATCCTTCTTCGGGCTGTCCTCATCTTCCTCCTCCTTCTTGATCCCCCTTCCCCACTCTCCTTTGCCCATCGTCATCATACACTATACCCCATCTTTATCCAACTTCGTAGAAATCCACAAGGAAGGAATAGGGCCAATAAACTTTGTGGATATGTACGCGAGTACGTAGATAAGTAGATACGTACGTACGTACGTACGTATATGCATACATACATACGTAGATATAAACCGAGGTAAACATTTAAAATCTGGCCGACGGCCGAGCGATTCTTGGCATACCATAGGGATGGTCCGGGGTTGTGGTGGTCTTAGCAGTGAGTTGGAAATCATTGTTGGACCAACAACAATGGGCAAGCAAAGGAAGGTGGAGGAGTATTTGAAAGAGAAGATAGAGATATAGTCGAGGTATTTTAGGTGTCGCTTATAACCGAGCAAAAGCTTCCTGTTACTATTACTACTACTATTACTACTACTACTACTACTACTACTACTAGTACTACTACTATTACTACTACTATTCTACTACCATCACTACTATCACCTAATGTAATTTATCTTTATTAGCAAGCCGACGCTCAGATCCGAGCTCGACGAGTTTATTTCAACCATACAAGGCTATGGGAATTATTTCGTTATGGTTTTGAATACGTTTCCAAATATATCGAATAAAGGATCGTTTGGTAAATGCGATAATGACGACGATGGGATTTCTTAATGAATTCTCTTCGGTTATAAACTGGGATAATAATACGACGAGATCAACGTTTCAACCATAAAACGAGACTGCGATATTTCATTGCGAATGAAAATGTTTCCTTCTTCGATATTACCAAAGATTTTATTAAAAGGATCGGTTAGGTGAAAATTACGATGGTACCGCTCTCATAACGAACGAGTTTTCTTAATGATACTTGGGCGTTTAGATATTCCAAGTTATAGATGACACGACGTTATCTGATTTTTAATAGGTTTAGAAATATATCGGATAAAAGGATCGTTATAACGACGACGATGGGATTTCTTAATGAATTTTCTTCGGTTATCCGTTCGAAGTTACAAACTAGTACAACGATATAACGAGAAGCGTAATATTTCATTACGAATGATAAATATTTCGTATTTCGATATTACAAAAGATTTTATTAAAAGCATCGGTTTGGTAGGGTCATCTCAATGGATTAGTTTTCTCGATGATATCTAGGTGTTTAGATATTTGAGAATTATATACTACGATGTTACGGACTAAGTAGTTGGAGACTGTACGAAGTTATACGGATAATATGACATAATCGTGCCCTCTTGTCGGTTACAAGACAACAGGTCCATGTCTAAAAGCTTCCGAGGTCAACAGGTAGCTTCGATAGAAGGCACAGAGGTAGAGGAGAGGGCTCTTTTGTGAGGTCTATGAAAACAGTGTGTCGCGGAATGGATCGATTCGTATGGCTGATCGCTTTTAACGTTTTAAAGAACGTTTTGATCCTTTAATATTCCTACGATTCATTGATCGAATGTAATCGAAGTATTGGTGGGTGGAACGGGTCGGTGCTGAGAGGAGGAGGGGGAAGGGTTTCCTTCTCTCTCTCTATATATATAGATATATATATATATATATATTCACATAGATAACAATCGACTACGATAAAAATTAAAAGAGAAAGGGTGTCTTAAAGACAAGAAGGTCTTCGGAAGCCCGACAGCTCTTAAAAGGACGAGAGCAAAAATTAGGGATTTAAAAAGCTAAGGGAGGAATACTAGGGTGAAGAGTCAAAGTTCTATGGGCCACTCCGTTCGAATCTTCCACGGGGGTTGCTTTCAAACTCGCTCGTTGCCTATTCAACTAAGGCTGTAAACGGGACACGATGACGAGGGTGAGTTAGCAAGCTCGCCGTTCGTTCGACTCGCTCTTCGACACCTCTCTTCTTCGTAGAAGGAATCGACACTGTTCTTTTCGAAGGAGGAATACGAATTTCAATGACCTTGGAATTATTAACAAGCTTCGTAAACATTCGCTAACGCGAATTTTCTTTTTTTTCTCTGCTTTTTCGTATTCCCCTTTTCTCTTTCCATTTGAACCATTTGAATCTCAAACGAATCGACGATCGAACAACGATTCTTCTAACGAACGTTAATTAATATCGAAATAAATAATTACCTTGAAAAGCAGCCTCGAAGGTCGTCTTCTCGTCGACAGGATTCTGCGCGAGCACTATGCCGATCGCGAGATAACCGAGAATCATGATAGTCTGGTGACTACGGATCCTTGCCATAGTCCACAGCTAAACATGCACGGCCCTTTCTTTCTTTGGATCGATCGTTCCTTCGCTCTCTTTTTATTCCACCGTAAGCTCGTCGAGACGGTTTTAAACACACTGAAAAGAAGAGGCGTTCGCGAACGCTTCAGAAAACTTTTTTCCTTTCTCTCCTCTCCTCTCCTCTCTTCTCCTCGCTCGCTTGCTCACGCTCTTTCTCTCTCTCTCTCTCTCTCTCTCTCTTTCTCTCTCACTTCGCCACCCTTCGTTTTTTTTCTTCTTTCTTCTCTTCCTTCTCTTTTGCACCTTCGTAACCGTGACTCTTGTCCGATCTCCTTCTCCTTCTTCTTCTTCTCCTTCTTCTTCTTCTTCTTCTTCTTCCTCTTCAGTTTAAAATGGACGTCCAGGAAAACACAGATAGATAGATAGATAGATGGATAGAGAAAGAGAGAGAGAGAGAGTTTGAAAACACACACAGAGATATAAAAAAAAACACGTATATACAAACACACAGCACACGTGTCAGTTGATAGGACACCTTCCTTCCTTCCTTCCTTCCTTCCTTCCTGTCTTCCTTATTTATTTCTTCCTTTTTTTTTCTCCTTCTTTCTTCTTTCCTTCCTTGTTTTTCTTCTCTTTCTCACCCTCTCTCTCTCTCTCTCTCTTTCTCTTTATCTCTTTCGTTGCTTTCAGTCACTAGGGTCGAGTGTCTCGAAGGGAAACCGTGTAACGTCGATCGAAACTCTTTAAACCTGCGAACCAATACGAGATCGTGTCAAGTGGACGTCCTCTCTCTCTCTCTCTCTCTTTCTTTCTCTTCTATACATATCGTCGATACGTTTCGTTCTACTCTACGATAAAAAGAGAGAAAGATATAGATAGATGTATAAGTGAAACAAGAGATAGAGAGATAGATAGATAGAGAGAGAGAGAGAGAGAGAGAGAGAGAGAGAGAGCGCGCACGAGTGGGACAGAAAAAGGGATAGAAAAGAGGGATGATCCGAGGGCAATAACTCTCTAGCTTCTTGCGTTCCTTTCTTTTTAACCCCTTTCGAATACCACCCTAACCGTATATAACCATAATTACTCTGCCATCGACGAGGAATTTTTTTTTCTATTCTCTTTTCCTTCCCTTTTCTTTTCTTTTCTTTTCTTTTCGCGTGTTTTTTTCTTCTTTCTTTCTTTCTTTCTTTCTTTCTCTCTTTTCTTCTTGTTGCCTTAAATCCTTCCTGCTATTCCTTTTCATTTCACGATGCATGAGTATGCTCGAAAGATAGAGTATATTAACTATCCCGTCGAAAGCTCTTATCTTAAGAAGGACATGACACGTATGTATGTGTATGTTGTAATCTAGATATTCGTGCAATGTAGCTGCATGCACGCGCGTATGTGTGTGTATATGTAAGGTGTGAATCGTAAGATATTTAACCCTTTGAACTCCTAAGTCGAGCCTGTCTCGACATCAATTTGCTTTACAGGTACTTATACGTCGATTTTATTTCGACATTGTTCAAAGCGGAATATTATAATCATTTTTTATCACGACATATGTTGTATTTTAATTAGACTAAATTATATGTTTAATGTTGCACACCCGCACACGCACGCGCACACACATACGTATATACGCGTAATCGTTATCGATGATAAAAACTCGTCAATTTCTTTGCAAATTTAAAAAAAGAACACAATGATATACCGTTATTATCCTAGTGTTCCGGTTATATTACACGAAATTTTGTGAACAAATAAAACAAATTATTTCGTTCGATTGTAACGATCGATTTACTCCTGCATGCAAATTGTTCAATGGTATCCGTCGAGTAAATTAAATAATTTCTTTCACGTAAAATCTGTACCAGCGCGATTGAAACGTACTGTTTACCTAGCCACCATCGCTCTTTGAATAGATATTAGGTAATCCGATATTACCGTTGAAACGTACAATTAAAATGCATTTCTATAAAAGGAGAGAAATTGTAAGAGCTTTCATGAATTTTCGTATTTTTTATTCTCTCTCTTTCTCTTTCTCTCTTCTGAATTTTTTGCTATTTATTTATTTTTTCCTTTATCCTTAATCGTATCTTTTTCGTTAGCTACGTGTAAGACGGCTAACAACGTGACCATTTAATTTATGTTTCAAAACATAGAAAAATATATACGAGTAAAACTTAAAATAATGTCCTAGCTAAATTATTATCGATATTAATAGCACGTATATTGTATTAAAAAAGTTATATTATAAAAAAAAATCGATTAAAGCCTCAATTTTTATTTATTTTTATTTTACTTCGTTTCCTTTTTTCTTTTTTCTTTTTCATGTTCGAGGCACGGTCGTTCCGATAATCATGAAATTGATTTCATAACAGGATGAAAATCATTTAACTTAATTAAATTCGTGTGGTTGCAGAATTAAAGCATATTAAATGTTTAATATGCGAAATGTATTCAGACCTGTGTTTATCTGTAAAAAAAGAGAGAAAAAAAAATATGAAACAGAAGATAAATATAATCCATTAATCATTATCGCGATTCTTCGTTTCATCCCGTCTGAATTTTTTACCATCATTCGATACAATGAAATTATTTGTTAAAATATATTGTTAATTAAAAATCGATAAAATCATAATGGTAATCAATTCGTAATCAATTTGAAAATATGAATTCGTATTAAACCCATTTCTACGATATTAAACATTGTTATAAATAACATTGAACATTGAATCAAACGTTACGAAAAAGATACGATGAGATTACGTAAAACATCGACTTTAATTTTCAACGAAGATTCGAACGCAAGTTTTACGTGTAAACTGGTAGTTCGAGCGAGTTATCGGCATTGTCGATCATCGACTCGGTGAGTTTCGAAACCTGGGAGAAAGAAAAGAAAAGAAACGAAAAAAAGGAGAAAAGAAAAAAAAAAGAAAAATAATATGAAAAGGGTTTAAAAAGCGGAAAGATAATTCTCGCGGCCCATTTATCCTCGCGCCTATTATTTAAAACGTCTAATGAAAGCATGAGCGTGACACTTTTTCAACTATTACGTTTTCTCTCTCTCTCTCTCTCTCTCTCTCTCTCTGTCTCTCTGTCTCTCTCTGTCTCTCACTCTGCTCGTTTTACTATAATAACAATAATTAAACAAAACATTAAATTTTTCTCTTTTTTCCCTTCTTTTACTTTCTGTCTCTCTCATTTCCGTCAAATTTACAAGTGAAAGAGAACGATCTAGATTCCAGTAGTCGAATCATCCTACAATCTTTTTTTTTCTTCCTCGATATGACAAAATTTTTTCTTTTCTTCTTTTTCTTTTAAATTCAGTTATTACGATCGAACGAAGTCTTTTCTCTCTTCTCTATCGCTAAGAGAACTCGTGTATCGAGTAATCGGATAATGCATGAATTTTTTGTGCACCCTTCACTATAATTATAATAATAATAGTTAATAATAATTGACGATGATAATTAAATAAATATTTTTTCACTCTTTTTTCTCTTTTCTATCTATAAAAAGACTGAAGAACCGAATAGCCGAATATCATAGAGTAATTTTCTTTATCCCTATCTCATAATTCCTCTCAAGTCTTCGTGAGATTAATGATCTTGAAAATGACCTGTCTGAGACGAACGTAACCCTATACCCTCTCTTTGAACCTCGTGATATCCTTCCCTAAATTTCAAAAATTTTTAACAAACTTTTCTCTTACGAAACACGAAGAGTACAAAGCGAGAAAATATGTAGAAATTTATTTTTAATTCTTAAAAAAAGAAAAGAAAAGAAGACGTGCTATAATAAGAATATCAAGTATACATACTGCAGTATATATATATATATATATATATATATATATATATATATATATACACTATAGTACAATAATATTGATATCAATAAGTTAGTTATAAATAAATTTATATAATGTTAATAACCATAATAATAATAATGAAACAAATTTTTTTGTTCTCTCTTTTCTTTGTGAGACTCTGGAATTATATTAAAAAAAAAAAATATATATATATATAAATCTACGCATGCAGCCATTTAAACACGCTCCAATAGGCGTCCACGTGTGACATTTTATTGACATTTTCTAGATAACTTCGAAAGGCTAAGAGGCGACACAGGGTACACGTTCGGCTTAACGTTGGACGTAGCGACGGCTTGCGACGGTGTCGTCTGGTGTTTAGAATCCTCCTTGAGGAACGATATCGACGGTGAAAATGTCCGTGTAATATGTTTATCAGCTAGAATCGATAAACGAATTTTCCCTTAACGTACGACCAAATCGAGCGACAAATTATTACGCGAGAAACTTGTAAACGAGCATAGCACTCTACCTCTAAGTGCGTGCGCACTCACACACATTATACAAGAATAGACATAGATATTATACAAGAAATATGCTGAATCTGTTAGAATTTTATTAGAAAAAAAAAGAAAAAAAAAAGAATAAAATAAGTGCATAAATAAATTCAAAGCCAAAGATTTAAACGGGTCTTTGGAACAGAATTAATTTCATTCTTATCGGAGACGAACTATATTAAACGACCGAGTCGTTACTTTTAATAAATAAAACAAGGAATGAAAAATAAATAGCAGAATGAAGAGAAAGAGAGAGAGAGAGAGAGAGAGAGAGAGAGAGAGAGAGAGAGAGAGAGAAACATGAATATTCGTTATTCCATCGTAGACAGAATATTAATATTCGTTATACCGTCGGAGTGCTACAAAAATCGATGTGTATAAATATATATATATATATATATATATATATATATATATATAAAAGAGAGAGAGAGAGAGAGAAAGAGAGATAGAGAATGAGAAAGGGGATGAAAAAAAAAGCCGAGAAGCACAGAGAGAAACGCAAATTCGAATTTGCTCTACACAAACGAAGCGAAAGAATCAACGCTCGGCACACACTGTACGACGAGTACGTACACACGTAACTGTTGATTCTACCTGTGCAAAATCGACTAGCTCCTTTCTTAACACGTTGAAAGATCAACTAAGGGTAAGCTTGCCTTCTATTGCCCTTTTGCCCTATGCTTAAACCTCAGCAAGGAAGATAAGCATCGTGAACGTTACTCTTTAAACTGATACATTCCGCGATCGAAGATTTACGTTCAAGCGTAGTAAAAATGTCCTTCTATCTTGTCAATATTATTAAAGAAAGGTCGTAAAATTTTAATGTTATCGCGTCGTAATATCACTCAATGACATCAATCTGGTCGTATATTTGTGTTTGCTAGAACGAAAAAAAGAAAAAAAACAAACTAAATAAATAGATAAATAAATAAATAGATAAAAACACGAGGTGAGAACGATCGAACGGACGAAACGTATTGGAAAGAAAAGGACAGAGGTATAAAAAGGAAAAGAGGGTGTGTGTTTGTGTGTACAAGAGAGAGAGAGAGAGAGAGAGAGAGAGAGAGAGAGAGAGAGAGAGAGAGAGAGAGAGAGAGAGAGAGAGAACATAGAACAAGAGTTAAATTAACTATGAAAAATTCTTCGATCCTATTCACGCGAGACACAATCGATCCTGTTGTCTAACTGTTGGGAAAGCTCGCGTGTAGAACCATATAGCGTAAGAGAAAGAGAAAGAGAGAGAGAGAGAGAGAATGAACGGGGATAGTAGAGAACACACGATGACGAATATGGAAATATAGAATTGAACGAGATAAAACAGAAAAACAAGGAAGAATGATCCGAGTTAAAGTGTCATTGACACATACACGCACACACACGCACGCACATACACACATACACATGCGCGTTGAACTCTTCTTCTTCTTCTTCTTCTTCTTCTTCTTCTTCTTCTTCTTTTTCTTGTACTTCTTCTTCTTCTTATTCTTTCACTTCCTATTCGTACTTCTCTTGGAGCACTATCTCTAGGGTGCTTGCTTTTTACCCGAGACGCACAGCTTCGAACAGCGCGTTCGCATGAAATGCGAAGAATAAACGTTCACGCGAGTAAAGGGCTCACAGAGCGGAGTCAGACAGACGGTCAGACAGACAGAGAGGCAGACCGACAGACCGACAGACAGACAGACAGACAGACAGACAGACAGACAGACAGACGAACAGATAGAAAACGTACGACGCGAAGACTTTCTCGTGACTCCGATAAGAACGCTATAAGTTAGAGAGAGAGAAAGAGAGAGAAAGAGAGGAGAAAGAGACAGAGAAAGAGAAATAGACAGACAGAGAAAGATATATAGATGTAGCGAGTAAAAGTGAATCCGTGTATAACAGTGTGTGTGTGTTTGTGTGTGTATCTCTCTGTAGATATATATATATATATAAGTATGTGTGCTGAGAGAAAGAGAGAGAGAGAGAGAGAGAAAGAGCACGAATGAACGACGATCGTAACGTGAGAGAGCAACGCGGCTTCCGCCGACGCCGGCCGGTGCTTCCAATCGAACTGCGGGGGTTGGTTGACGGTGGCGCCGCCGAGGGACGCTGAAAGACGCCGTGTGGAATGCGTCACGAGCACCACCACCACCACCACCACCACTACTACTATTACTATTACTACTACTACTACCACCTCCACCACCACCACCACCACCACCACCACCTTCACCACCGCCACCACCGCCGCCGCCGCCACCACCACCACCACCACTACCACCACTACCGTCTCCGACCACCACCACCGTCGCCTTCGATCGGTCGCCATATTTCTTTTGCCCTGCGTTTATTATACTACCCCCGAAAACGACCTTCTCTCCAGGCTATCCAATCAGGTGGGGGTGAGAATTCCCTGGACGGAAGCCTCTCTCTCTCTTTCTCTCTCTCTTTCTCTCTCTCTCGCTCTCTCTTTTTCTCGTTCTACGATTTCTCGACACTCTCCTCTAGATAAGCCTTTATCGGTTTACGCACGTTTCTTTTTCTTTTTCTTCTTCTTCTTCTTCTTTTTCTTCTTCTTCAACATATTAGTTTCCTTTTGTCTTTCTTTCGTTACGAATTTTCTTTCCTTCCTTCTTTCCTACTTTCTTCATCGATAAGAATTTGTTCGGGGAAAAATCCATACAGACCTGGCTTTAACCTGTATAGAGAAATAAAATATAGATAAAGAAAGAGAACTATTTAATACTTTGATAAGCACGCTTTTCACGTGCTTTGACTATAACACACTTTTCTTCTTCTTTTTTTTCTACCCCACTCAGTTTTTTCACTTTTTTCTTTCTTCTCCTTTTTTTCTTTTTTTGTTGTTTTCAGAGCACGGAATCTACGAGATATTTTCCCTTGATTCTCCACCCACTCTCTATTTCTATTTCTCTCTTTATCTCTCTCTCTCTCTCTCTTTCTCTTTTGCCCTATACAACCCTTTATACCGCCAACCTCTCTCTTTCTCTCTTGCTCCGTACAGCCCCTTACATCAACCCCTCTTTCTCTCTCTTTCTTTCTTTCTCTCTCTCTCTCTCTCTCCATATACGCGCATCTACTACACCTGTGGTCTTTTCTACCACTCTATCTTTGTACTCCCTTTCCACGAACTATGTATTTCCCTTCTTCGCTACTCAAGCTCTCCGCCAGTGCTTTGTGAAAGGATTCGTTCATGCGAACCCTTTTGTTACTTTTCAAGATACAATTATGCGAATATCTGTTGTACGTACGTCGTACGTATCTATGTGTGTAAATAGATAGGTAGGTAGGTATAGGTAGGTTGGTAGGTACGTAGGTACAATACGACTCTGTCCTACGTGCATAGTTTTTAATTATTAAACATGTTAAGCGGCATCTTGTCGGAACGTACTTACATACTAATTTCCTATCTTTCAGAAAATTTTAATTAATATATTCTCCACTTTGCATACGCGAGTACGTGAAAATGACTATAAAAACGGAATTCTAAATATAATACGTATTTATCTTTTTTTTTTTATGATTACATCTTATAATATATAATATATTAAGTAACAAACTTACCTAAATTTAAGGATTTTTGAAAGAGTAAGGAATTCTCGTGGGATTATAAAGTAGGCAGGATTAGTTCTTCGTCGAGCAGGTTAATCTAAAAAAGAAAGAAAGAAAGAGAAAAAAAAAAGAAAAAAAAAGGAAAGAAAGAAAATTAAATCTATTGTTAAACGTGTAGATACATGCGCGCATTAATTTTACTTTTAAAACTAACTTAGCTCTGAAAAACAAATATACTTCTTCGCAATGGGACAGACGCAATAAATTATCTTTGGGAACTTCTGATGATGTCTTTTTTCTTCGTTCTTTTTTTCTTTTTTTTTTTCTTTTTCTTTTTTTTTTTTTTTTTTTTTATTCTGTATTAAGGTCAGTAACTCGAAATGGTATTTTTAATAGACGACCATGTTTCCTCGATCGGTGCCAAGACGACGACGGTAATTAAAATTGCAAGGAAAACGATGATTACGACGACGTAAATGCCAAGAATAAGTTTTCTCAGGCCAGCTCGCTAAAACAGAGAGAGAATAACAGCTGTTAAGATAAATTATTTCTCTCGCCCTCTCTCTCTCACTCTCTCACTCTCTCTCTCGAGTATATTAGTAGAATCTTATCGTTACTAATGAACTTACAGGAGCTTCCATTCTCGTATCCGAGCTCGTCATCTGTCCACGAGGATTCATATCCTTCATAGGGAAAGAATCTCCTCTCTGAGCGGACTCTCTCTCCGGTGCATAACCAAGGAACTAAATAACGCGATAAAGAATAAAAACGAAAATAAAAACAAGCAAAAAAAAGAAAGTCAACATCAAGGAAGTTACGCTTCGTAATTATTCCTTGATCCTTTATTAACAACCACGAAAGTGATCGATTTACGACCGAATAAATTTAGCATTCATTCTTATACAAATTAAATTATATCGCTCGTTAATTATTTGCATAACTCAAACGACAAGAGCGAACTACAAGGACGAAGAGTGCGACAGCGTGTATTTCCGTAATTTTGAAAAAAAAAGAAAAGAAAGGAAAGAAAGAGAAAAAAGATGAAAATAAAACATGAAACGAGATGCAGAAGGGAGGCTAGGAATATGATTATTTTTACTTACGGTGAGTGTCACGTGCGTCAAAACGTGAAATATGACATAAGCGACCAAAATCCAATCGACCCATTCCGGAAGTTTGGCCTTGTTCAATCGTACAGCGAAAAATAGAGCGACGACTGCGAAAAGTAATTTCACGATTGTGCCGATCAGCAATTTATTATGGAAAAATGTGATATAAAGGAATAAGGCAGGATTGGGAGGTGTGGTGAGAGGGGAGAGGAGGAGGAAGAACACTAGTTACCGTCTGGCAACGTAAAGCTGGCGATTTAAATTCAAAACTTACTCGCGCAAATCTGTGCCGCATTCCCGATGAACCAGTGGGTCCAATTGAAAAGTTGGCGCCTAGGTGCACCTGGTTCGGGCCTCATAGCCGCTATGAATGGTTGTATGAAACATAAAATCGTCGTGGCCAATCCAAGAGACGCGTGGAAAGTTTCGGTGCTCCACGTACCGAGCTCAACGAATATAACGACGATAGCAATCAACGTTAGAATGCAGGTAATGCTATTCAGGAAGGTGTGCCACTTGAAACGAGAAGAAAAGAAAGGGAAAATAAAATAAAGTAAAGTGAAGTGAAGAAAAGAATACGAACGTCTTTTATCGTCTATTGTTCGTAATCTTGAAAAGCTTAGACAATCTCTGTATGGAATTTATTTAACACTAAGAAAATCAGCGATCGATATACTCTGCTCACTCGTTATCGTAAAATCGAATAATGCGACTTGAATGCAAACGATTCGATAGCAAGGATCGATTATAGTTCATAACGCGATAAAATTTAGGCAATTTAAAAGAAGATATTCGCGAAGAAAACTTACGGCGAACCAATGATCCTTTCCACACATTTTGGAATGAACCCAAGTTTGTTTGTAATATCTTGCTAAAAGTATAGCGATCGAAGTAGTACCCATCCATGCAACTATCATCAAGGAACCGTGAATATGAATCAACATGTTATTCGATGCCGTGAATGAGCCAACGTCGGACAATAATTTTGCTTCGCCCGTAGAATCATAAAGTAGGTTGTGATATCCTACGCCGTTGGCTAAAACACACAACAAGCTAAGAATGAGATATGTAACGAGTAACGCGAAGAATATGACGCGTTAATATTTCGTCAGATCAGATTCGAGTGATTAAACGTAAACTTTAATACCTCTCAACTCGCTACCATGAACCAACAAAAGATAGTATGGCTTATTGACAAGATCGAATTTATGATCTTGCATTACGGTTATCTTGTCTCTCCAGAATTTGCATGTTATCAGGTCATCATTGAGCGAAGCTGATTCGAGTTGAACGCTACCTTGTTGCTGTAAGAAATTAGAACGTAATAAATAAATAAATAAATAAACCGATAAATAAATAAATAAACGAACGAACGAACGAACGAACGTATTAAATAAATAAATATAAGTCGATTACAGTGTATCTACGCGTTCAAAGATTTTTAGCAAGGTTTAACGAGCGTTATTGATTCTGATAATAATTAAACAACATCTAATGAAGACTATTAATTATGCTAAAATAATTACCAAGCTCTGTCGCTCGTTACGCTTGTTAGGAGTATTCCATGACGTGTGTAATTTGATATCACTTCCCTCTATTGTACATTCCACCACGCTATCGTCACCCTGTGTGCATAATACATGGAAGAACGCATTCGCAGGTATTAGAAATAAGTAGAAGGAACGAACGAGGAAGAGAAAAAAAAAGAAAAAGAAAAAATCAGAAATAGTCCCCCGCGCTAAATTAATTAGTAACGAGACAGGAGGAAATACATTTTCTTTTTCTTTTCTTTTCTTTCTTTTTTTTTTCTTTTTCAATCAATTTCAATTACCATTTTATTATTTTCCGAGAGCCCAACGGCAACGTATTTTCCTTCTCGTCCTTGCATCTCGAAGAGATATCGGTCTCCGCGGACTAACACGGAGACAGCAATTTTACAATTCTTTGTCTGTAGACAGCCAGAAGGCAATCCAAAGCAATTCTTTGTCTCGCTGCATCCCTCATAAAAGGGGTCGTCTTGATTACTAACCTGTAAGATATTCATCAATGAGACACTACCGCGTCCGAAAAAAAATTAATATGAAGATAGAGAGAGACAGAGTATTCTAATATTTCTAATATCATTCCAAACTAATTAAAAAATGGACGGATGCAAAATATGAGCGACCTCTTCAAGGGGACAATTTTCTACAGGTGAGAATCATTTTTGATCTGATAAGATATTGTCGATATAGGTTATTATTATTATTATCATTATTTCTGGAAAATTTGGCAATGGATAATAATTTAGCAGATTTTCATTTCTATTTCTTCCTTTTCTTTTCCAATTGAAAATATCTTTAATATAAAAAAGAAAAAAGAGATTAAAGAAAAACAGAGTATCTGTCAACGTCCTTGAAGAGGCTACATTCGTCAATTGGGATAGTATTCTGGTATTCTATAGCAAGCGTAATAAAGGCAACATAGATAGCATTTCATTTCGTTTCATTATCATCGTCATCGACGTCGTCGTCGTCGTCGTCGTCGTCGTCATCATCGTCGTCGTCATCTTTGACAAATGATTTTCTCTCGACGTTTCAGTTAATTGTAGACTTTAGTTAGGATTGAAGCTGACTGAAGAGAATGCATCGCATGAACGGATTAGACATTGGATAAAGCCAAGGAGACGACAATCGGCAAACTTTCCTATATATGCAGGAGAGAACAAACTGTTCTCTACTTCTACTTCGTTTAATCCTCTATCTCGTACAAGTACAAAGTAAAATGGGAGAGGATGGAAAGGAAGGGTAAATGAAATAGTTTAACAGAAGGTAAATACGATGAGATGTAAAGATAATAATAACGAGTAGAAAACATCGACATAAATCACTCAAGTCCAATTAGCTTATCTCTTTCTCTCTTAAGATGCAATGCAAACTGTCGAAATAAAAATATATAGATATAACGACAAATCCAGGATTGTTGATACTTGCATTTTCTCTCTTTCTCTCTCTCTCTCTCTCTCTCTCTCTCTCTCTCTCTTTCTCTCATCTGTGCAATTTTAACTCGTCTTTCTCATTATATATTTCTCTTCTTCTTACGCTCCGGGACTATCACTGGAAAGTATAAAAATGCAAAATGCTGGAGAGAACGACACTTTTATCCCAAGACACTCTTTGCAAACGATTTAACTAACCACTGGCATTGAAAATATGTACAATCTATGTACAGTTTTTAATAGTTCCATTAGTATTTAAAACGTTATCGTTATTTCCAAGTTCGATTTAAAATTACATATACGTAAACATAAATATAGAAGATTATTAATATCTGATATAATATTAGCTAACTGGTATTAGTATCGATTCAACTATTGTTACGAAAAATTTAAATCTATAAATATATGTAAAATATTACATATCAATATATTAAGATATTATCTGATACGACGTTAAGAGTTCTGTACCAAATTTCTACGACAAAATGAAATTAATTTCGTCGTTGAACGTAAAAGATTTAGCAAAGAAACCTTACCAATTCTTCGTCGTTCTTTGGATAATAATATGGCGGCGTAGTTGTTCTCAAGGTCGTCGACGATGTCGAGGAAGTCAGAACGTCGATGGATCGTTTCAGAACGGTAACCTTTGGTGATTCAACGCCAACCCAATATGTGGCATAATCCTGAGCGAAGGTAGAGCTATCGCAGAAACCAATTTAAACGACATTAATCAACCGAAGGGAGAAGGGAAATCCTGAAATCGTTGAATACGAATCGATTTGCTAGCAATGATGCTGTTTACCGATGACGTTAGACACATTCCTTCCAAGTATATCTCTCTTGAATATCAAAAGACGAAACATAACACGAGTGACTCATCTACGACGAAGACAACGTTATAAACGATGACAACAAAAACTATTTTGTAAAAACGGAGAGAGAGAGAGAGAGAGAAATATAATTGAATTAACTTTTACAGAGAAGATTTTTCTTGTTTGTATACGTTTCGTACTATTTACGTTAAGGGAAATATAATTATACTACGACATAAAATAAAATATATATAAAACCACGTATATTTATGTATATATTATATCCTATTAGCATCTGTGCTTCTTAAAAGAAAAAATTATCCAGTATCAAAAGCCGACATATATCATTATTACACATCGTTTCGAATATTCATTGATTTCTCTCGCATAGATAGAAACCTTTTATAAACTTATTTTAATCGGCTTTATTTAATACCTACTTGAAAATAATGGTACCCTCGTAATGAAGCGGCGCAATCCAATCGAATTCAAGATTATGTTTCTTTTCCTTGCTGTTGTGTGTAACAGCGTTCTATGTGACAAAACAAAACGAAAAAGATATATATTCGCATAAGATAATACGTGAAATTCATAGGAGATTTTTATTGATTTATTATAAATTAATATCATACGTACTTTAACACCGGGCGTACATTCGACGAACTTGGCGATTTCCGGCAAGTTGCTGAACTCACCGATCAATTCTCCGGTCTCAACGTCTTTGGCTAAGATCAAGAAACCCTCATAAGCAAGGCCCTGAGGACTTCCGAGTATCAAACGAACTCTTCCCTGTCCCGCGGCCGGTAAAACTTGATATGGCGGATACGAACTCTGAAGTCTTCCTCCACTGTGCCTCGGTGTCAAATCGATGCACGTCTTTGGAGGTGCACCACTCGAATAACCATAAATCTTTTCCACCAAAGAAAGAATGGCTATTGGTATCAGGAACAAACTGATGTCTGAAAAAAGAAAAAAAAAATTAAGGAAGTACAAATATGTAGAATCTCAAGAACGGAGACATATATATATATATATATATATATAGATATTCTTTTCATTTTTTCTTTTTCCTTTTCCTTTCCTCGACCGGTGTAGAATTTTCTCTCTCTCTCACCTGCGTCCTCTCAAATCTCAAAGGCCACAGTTAAACCCTACAAACAAACGCATACGTGTCCGCACATAAGCATTCGAGTTTTCTCGCGACACGTTTACTTGCACAAGTTTAAACGCTTTAAAAAAAAAAAAAAAGAAAATAAAATAAAATAAAAAGGTGTAGCGCGGGTCAAACGACGTTGTAATTACGTAAGAGTCAGTCAGTTAGTCGGAAGGGTGAGAAGGACAGAGGGATGGAGAGGAGAGGAGAGGTTAGTGGTGCAAGGAGAAATTTCAAAAGCTACCGCTCTCTCGCATATAAGAATGCGCAAAGCGCCAAGGGAAAAAGCCAGTAGGCCGTGTAATCAAAGTCAGCGCGCGCGTAGGTGAAAGTTCTCCGAGATTCTTTCATTTTCGTGCGTTGGTCGCGCCTTCGAATCGTAAAGAAAACGAGAGAGAATTCTCTTATTCAACATCCATTACAAAGGAACATACATACGTATCTACTTATGCTTCTACGTACGTATGCACGTACATACACGGAGAAAAGTAGGAATGGACAAGGAGAGACAGTCCGAGAGACAAAGAGGACGATAGATAAATAGATAAAGAAAGAAGAGGAAGAAAATATATATTTAGACAAGGAGAGAAAGAGACAGAACATGTACAGCAATTTCAGTTCGCCGTTGTAAAGACAATTGTCAGCGATATCAGCGAAAAACGTGAAATTACTGTGTCACGTACGATGGAAAAGAAAAGAAAGAGAGAGAGAGAGAGAGAGAGGGAAAGAGGGAGATAAAAATGTAAAGAAAGGAAAAATGGAAAGAGAGAGAAATAAAAGAGAAATAGATCAGAGTACGGTAAAAGCACTTTTTCAGAAGAGAGAGAGAGAGAGAGAAAGAGGAAGTTCTGGGTCTTCTGGTACTTTATTCGCGAGGCGTCAAAATTACGCCCGCTAGCAAGTTAATCGTTTCTCTGGCTGTTCGAGCTTTTACCTTTCGTTTGAACAAAAAAAAGAAAAGAGAAAAGAAAAAAAGAAAAGAGAAGAGAATTTGGGAAAGGACTTAGAACGAACGAGAAAAACGCGTTACGTCCGAAGTAGCTGACTAACGTAACAAAATTTCGTAAAAAAAAGTCTTGTATGAATGAAACAAAGAAGTGGAATGATCGATGGATCCTTTTTTCCTCTTCGAAAATGATCTATCGTCGTTTATAGTGATTGATTTCTTTTTTATTGAAACGGTAACGTAATTTCTTCTGCGATATAAAATTAATTCTTTTTTTTTTTATATCTGTGGAATACCTCTTAAAAATAAAGGAAAAAAAAGAAAAAGAGGAAATTAATTTCTTCGTTCCAACGATCGAATATTAAATTAAATTATTATCAATATTTTACTACCTTGCGTGTAAAGTATATACGATCGTTTTCATTATCTTATATGCAGTTATCCTTAGAAAAAAAAAAAAGAAAAAAGTAAAAGTAAAAGTAAAAGTTAAAGTAAAAATAAAATAAAAGTCATTCCTTTCGTTAACTCGATTGGATTATAAAATTGCATTACAATGGATACACGATATACCTCTGTGCGAAGTAAGTACGTATGTAGAATTATTTTTATAATATACTGTTATTCCCCTTGATAAAGGATCAAATAATTCTTGCATGTATTATACTATTGAATTGCAAATGAAATCACAAACGGAATATATGATTTTTCTCCTAACCCGGAGATAAAAATTCTTTCTATGAAAATAGAAGAAAAAATAGAGAAAAGAAGAACGGAAACAAAAAAAAAGAAAATAAGAATGAAAAAGATAGAAAAAAGAAATAAAAAATAAATAAATAAATAAATAAATATAAATCTGAAATCCGTTTTATTTTTTATTCACGAGCGAAAGACCTCGTTCTCAATAAGGTTACTATGTGAGAAATTCGTTTCACGCTACTGGAAGGATAATTAATGCCACGTGAGATTCATTAACGTCGTCGTTTTCTCGTTACCAACGTTTTTCCACTTTTTTTCTTTGTCTCTCTCTCTCTCTCTCTCTCTCTCTCTCTCTCTCTGTCTCTGTCTCTCTCTCTTTAATACGGGGAACATATCTATAGCGTGAGGATGCACGAGATCTCGGAAAAAGTTTTCTCATCTTTCGCAGCGATTTCATGGATGCGTCAAACACCGGACATTCGAGTTAGCAAGGTCAATTAGACTCTCGATTAGTCAGGGTCGATTCGTTCCGTACGACTTTCGAGTTAACTTCTCGCGCCTTTCCCAAGTTTCTTCTTTTCTATTTGTCTGGCCTATAACGCCGAACGATTTTTCCTAATCATGCATTTTTTCTCTCCTTTTTCTCTCTCCTTCTCTCTGTCTCGCTCCCTTTCTATTCCTCTTTCTCTTTCCAACCTTTAACACCGAGCTAGAGACAATTTTCCCCTGAAAGTTCACGAACGAAAAAAAAAAAAAAGAAGCAGGCAAAAGAACAAGAACAAAAAAAAAACACCGATACAATTTCTCCTACTAATTACGTACCGATCTGAAGAAAATTTAATTACCTTCATTTATTTCGATTCAATTATCCTTCTCGCAAAAATGACGTATTTCAAATTGTTTTTTTTTTTCTAGTTATAAAATCGTCCAATTGTTACACAATAATATTATATAACAAATGTTTTAATCATCATCATCATCATCATTATTATCGTTATTATTATGAAACGAAATCTACTAAAAATAATAAATATATAAACAGTTTACACTTTCTTCCCTTACGACTATCCCTCACACCCACCTCCATCCCATTCTCACTCCATTCCTATCGACACGAACTTGATAAAATAAAAAAAAAAAGAAGAAAAAGGAAAGGAAAGAGAAAAAAAAGAAATAGGTCGGTAGTTGTGTAGTTTCGTTAACAATCTCATCGTTACGATCAAGCACGAGAAAAAGTATATAGGAAAATGTAGAGAATTTCTAGTGGACCGTGAGCTCATCTCTCTCCCTAGCATAGAAAAATTCGATGGATTCTACAAAACGAGTCGGCCGTAGTAAAAGGTTAATTGCGTGGAAGGACAGCGAATATAACTCGTTCAAAAAAAAAAGAGAGAGAGAGAGAGAGAGAGAAGAAGAAAAACGAAGAGAGAAACAAATTCGACATGATTAAAACAAAAGGAAACGACAAAATAAAAAAGAGAGAGGAAAAGACTATAATATACGTTATAAATATATATATATATGTGTGTGTGTGTATGCATGTACGTATCCTATGTATCTATATACGTATACATAAAATCTTAATCAGGGTTTTGCATTCGTTACGCGAAAGTGATTTGCGATATATGACGAAACGTGCGTTAAAGATAGAGAGACAAAGGTAGCAGGGATGAACATAGTAGGATGGTGGGTGTAACAGCGGAAGAAGAGGAAAGAGGAGGTGGAGAGAGTGATAAAGAGGGAAGGTGGGGGAGGAGAGTTAAAACGAGGATAGGAATTACGTGTTGAGCACGAGTGCCGATCGATGTACCTACTAGGAAAACTTGCAAACGCTTTGACAGGACTTTCGCATCTGTATCCGTTTTCACGCGATCTCTCACTTATGTACGCACACGCGTGTATATATACATAATATATGTATATATGTATACGTACATATATATGATACATAGGTACTAGACAGATAGGTAGGTAGATAGGAACAACGTCAGGACAAGTTGGATTTATTCCCTCGATAGAATATAGAAGACAGGTGCGACCGTATCCTTTTCCTTTTCTGAGAGGACAATCGAGGATACGTGTGAGAGCGAGCGAAAAAGAGATATAGGATTAAAAAGAAATGCGAATGAGTATACGTGTGTGTGTGGATGGTAAGATGGGTGGATATAACTGACTGGGTGTGTACGTGTGTGAGTGGAAAAGGATAGATGCTGATAGATCTTTCTTTCTTTCTTGCTTTCATTGTCTCTTTTTCGTTCTTACACGTCATCTCGCGTTCGTTACGATATTAACGACGAAGAAAAGACAGAGAGAGAAGAAAGAGAGAAGAATGAATGGATGAGCGTGAGAAAGAGAAAGGATGAATGAGCGTGTAAGAAATGGATGGATAAATAGAATGAGATTGTTTGTAAACGTGAGAGAGACGGAGAAGATGCGAGAAAGTGAGAGAGAGAGAGAGAGAGACTTTAAAGGACGAGCTAATGAATGAAAGAGATATATGAAAAGAGAAAAATAAAATTATTCTTCGCGCGTGGATGTACGTGCGTATGAGCGAGAAAAAAGATTTTAATTATTTTAAAATAAGAAAAAATATATAAAGACTTCGACGAATACGTCGTATTTGATTTATCGTATATCGGTTTGCTCGATAGATAGATGGAATCGTTCGTCTATTACTCATTCACGCAACAATTACGGCGATGAAAAAAAATTGTTTACTTCCTCCTCCTTTTTTCATTTTTTCTGACAGATTTATATATATATATATAAAGTAAAATAAATGATTATACGTGCGTGTGTATGTGTGTGAGAAAGAGATCTAATTATCATTGGAGAGTCAGTTCTTCTTCTTTATTAAGTTGTATGTATATACGTATATGTATATATATATATATATGCAGATACATATATATCAAAAAAGAAAAAAGAAACAAGAGAAAAAAATAGATATTAGATTAATTGTATATTACGCAGGTGTATGAGAAAAAGAAATAATAAATCTAATTATCATCGGACAAATGCACCTTCGAAAGGAAATGAAAAAAATGTAGGTTCTTAAGACGAAGTTGTTTGATCTAAGAACGATTCTCTCTCGTATATGATTATTCATTCTATTGTTCGACCGAACGAGTACAAGGCTTCGTGACTTGTCTCTGCCTTCTGTTACTCTTCCAATCTCCCTCTCTCTTTCTCCAACTCTCTGTAACTCTGTAACTCTGTCAGTCGTTTTTCTCCATTAAGAACGAATACTCTAATTCGCGATAATTCATTGTGATTAATGGACTCTCCGATCTTCGCTAACCCAAAAACCTCCCCGTTGGTCGCCGTAGCTGTTCGAAATTTCGCCGAATTCAATATTGTTCGTTCCGTTTTATTAGAATAATATCGATCGTAAGTATCCATTCGGTAGATTTAAAGATTGCTCGTTCGAGAAGTAGATGAATTATTATTACGTCCATACTTATATCGAGCGCACGTTTTTCGACGAGTTTCATCGAGAAATAAATTCCAAATATTACGTACTCGTCGCTACGAAAATTATTTATTCGTTTATTTATTTTACTGCGAAAGCAAAAATTTGATCCATTTTCCTCGGGAAAGCGGAAAACTCGACTGACTCGAAGTGATATTTATACTCTACTTCTTCTACTTCTTCTTCTACTACTTCTTCTTCATATATGCATACAGATATATTTCTTAGGATCGATAGGACCCTGTCAAACTTAACGCAAATCATTCGAAAGAAGTTGGATCCCATCGGAGACACGTCGCTCGCACGATACGATCTTCTAAAGCGCGATGTTTAGGGAATATGTCGTCGTGGTGACGCGACTACGATGTCCTAGAAATTCCACGCTCAACTTCGATTTTTCTTTTCCATAGTATCTGTCTTTGAAGCTAGTTGAACGAACGCGTACGCTCTATTATCCATCCTCGTTCTATTTTATAAGCGAATGCGAGAACGCGCTTAAACGTAAATTTTAATATCGCTCGTATATTTTAAATATATTACTTTTAAGCGTTATCGATATTCTCTTTTGTTTTTAATTTCTCATTAAATGTCTAGTTTTTAATACGGATTAATAATGAGTTACGTATTATTCGCGATATGTAATTTGCTCGTTGTTAACGATATGTAATCATATATTTCTCTTTTTCGTACGACTGATTTTTGCTTACTTTTCCTTTTTTCTTTTTTTTTCTTCTTCGTTGACCTCCGAAGTAATTATCTAATGCAGGCAAAGCGGGCACAACTACGTACTTACGCGAATACTCGGCCGTATTCGAGGCGTGAAAACGAAAAGGTTTTAAATTGATTTCAAACGTCAAACGCGAGATCCTAGGGGCCATGAATTTTTGAAACGAGCACCTGCTCGGTGGCGAACGACTTTAATCGCGTGTTCTCGAGTCTCGATCTTGAACTGCTTGAAAAAATATTTTTTCTTTCTTTCTTTCTTCTTCTTTATTCTATTTTTACTTCTATAGCGGTAGCATAACGCCGAGAAAGTCGAACGATTACGCGCTTACGGAATCGTAATACGAAATTATGATACGAAATTATTATCAAAGATAATTTCGCGTATCCTATTATTTACCGATTCGTTTTATATAGATAATAAAAATACGTAGTACGAATAATTAAGCGCATGTACTTATTGATATCTTTTATACGTATTTCCAGCCTTTTCTAATTCAATCGCGTTACAATCCGTTGGTAGTTTTACATCGATTTAGATCAACGCAATGTCATACTTTCATCGAAATACGCCGTGTTCTCCTCGGCCATTCGTTCTGTGAAAGCCGCGTTTGATCATTTAACCGGAAGGTAATCTCGAATCCGATCGAAAATTCCTTTTATACGAATGTATATAAATCGTGTCTACGTAAATCGAAGATAAATCGTTTTTAAACTCGCACCGCGTGTTATTTATATCAGGATTTTTGAATTTGCCGGGCTTCGGCGTTCGTTCTTACGAATAACGTTCGAAGAGACTAATCGCTTCGTCTATTCGCCCATTGACATCTTTAAGTCGTTTGAATTTCACCAAAAATAAGTAAATAATTGAATAAAGAACAAATGCTCGTAGATAAATATTATTCCAAACATTTTTAATATCGTTCGAATCGTAATGTCAGCGTGTCAGGTGATATCTACCTGTAGAATCGAGCAATCGATATCGACGTTGTTCATAGTAAATGACCGTATATCTCGATCTTTCGCATTACGACGAAACGTTTGTCTTCTTTTTTTCTCTTCGTGCAATAATAATGTTGAATTTATCGAACCGTAAAATAGAATAGCTATACTTTCTAACAATGCAATTATGGCAATAATTATGTTAGGAGGAACGTAACATAGCCATAAAAAGCATTAACTCTTTCAGTCGCAAGATTCGTAGAAATTGAACTCGGTATGCCGTGAATACCGTTAGGCATGCGTTCACGAGTCGTAGCTTCGAACGAAAGAGAGCAACGAAGAGAGAGAGAGAGAGAGAGAGAATTTAAATCGAACGCGCTTCGAGGTTAGGTATCGATCCGAAAGAAATTACAAAACGTACCTTATAAGAATAATACCAATTTCGATGATCGGCGAAACGTCGAATGAAAATAAACTTGTTCTTTAAAAGAGAAATGTGACATTAACCAAATACAATATACTTATCGCGGTTATGTAGGTACATTGTAAATAAGTACGTACTTCAAATTTCAAAGAAACGAAAAGAAACGTAAAGAAAAGAAAAGAAGCGAAAAAGAAGAAGAAGATGTCGCCGAAACGTTTCGAAAGATATTATTTTTCAACGATCACGCTCGATCACGCTCGAATAAACTCGAATACCACTTCTCGACGCGTTGTAATACGACTCTTGTGTGAGAGAAAGAGAAAGAGATAGCTCGACGTTCGAGCGAATCTTACCGTGAAGAAAGGAGAGAGAGAGAGAGAGAGAGAGAGAGAGAGAGAGAGGAGTGAAAGAGAAAGAGAGAGAAAGAGAAAGAACGTCTTTCACCGCATACGATAAACACACCTTTCTCTTGCGATCGAACGGAACAAAACAAAAAAAAATATATATATAGTGTGTGTGTGTGTGTGTGTGTGTGTGTTATATATATTATATTTATCACATATTCTACAAACACGGAAAGCTGAGTCACAAACGTTAAACGCACTTCTCGCGTGTTTTTGAAAGCATTTTTTCGTTTCGTTCCGTTTCTCATTCCTTTGACAAGACAGAAATCTTTGATCCTCGAAAAAGCAGAAAATGTTACTTACGAAACTTCATGATTCCAGCGATCGCAGCTGTTCCTTTTCTTCCGCAGTGATTCGAATTCTAGATCGTGTGCGAGAGTAAAGAGAGGAAGAGAGAGAGAGAGAGAGAGAGAAAGAAATAAAGAGAAATGTTGTGAGAGCGTGCGTCTGTCCGGTCGGTAAAATCCCTTCGCAGCGACACGAAAATCCACCTAACCGGCGTCCTTTTTATCCTTAACCCCTTTCGTTCAAACTTCTCACACTTTTTGATTTTCTCACTTCCTTCACGAGCTAAACCACATAGATTTCTTTTCCCAATGATAGTTTTATCCTCTCCGAGAGGCAGCTACCATTTATCGATTGGAAAAAAAGTCGCGACGTAAATGATTTCAAAACTAAAGTCAACGATGTACGAAGTGATTTTTCGCGCCGACGAGACTCGACAAAATGGCGAACATAATAATAATGACCGAGAGTACGCCGTTATTCTCCTTCTCTTTTTCCTTCTTCTCCTTCTCCTCCTTATTTCTTCCTTCTTCCGACAAATTTCTATCTATATACACGTATATATTTTTCCTTCTCTCTATCTTTTCCTTATGATATTCCAACTCGTTTTATTTCGATATTTCGAGAATCGAAATATCGTCGAGAGTTGGTACTACGTAGGTGGATGTCCTCGAGTTGCAAGCGCGCGTGTACGAAAAGTTTTCTGAATACGTTAAAGAGAGAGAGAGAGAGAGAGAAAGAGAAAGAGATAGAAACAGAGAGAGAGAGAGAGAGAGAGACAGATAGAAAGAGACAGAGAGAGAGACAGAGAGAGAGAGAGAGAGAGAAAACACTGATATATGCGAGGATTATGATATACAGATAGAAAGAGAGAGAAAGAAAGAAAGGAGAAAGAAGAGCGAGTGAGACGGAACGAAAACGAAATCTCGCAAGCGAGAAAACTTTCTTACGTAATCTCTCTCGCACGGTCAATGATTTGGAAAGAAGTGTACGGAGGATTAAAAAAAAAAGTGAAGAAGAGAGGGTAGAGAGAGAGAAAGAGAGAATGCGAGCACCGTTCGACGCGTCTAGAACCACACCTTGTCGGATACTGTGTACAGGGGATACACGAATCGAGTTGAAAGGCCTCCCGGCTGCCTGGACTGGGTCAGGACCGTAGTCACGAGCAACTGGCACCACCTGCTGCTGACTCCTGCCGTTTTATTCTTATTGATCCATCGATCCGTAGGCTTTGACGACGTCGACGATGAGACAACCAGAGTCTCTCTCTTACTATCTTTCTACGTTCCATTCTAATTCGATATATATATATACATATGTATATATATATATATATATATACATATATCGATCTAAAACAAAAGAAACAAATGAAATGAAAAATCGTATAACTCAAGATCGTTAATCGATTGTTATAATATTAAGAGAAACGTCCTTTCGAAGATAATAAGAAAGAAATGAAATAAAAATTTTGTCGGAAAACGATCCCATCGTCGATTCGCGAATTTATTACAATTTGGTACATGCGTAAAAATGATTAAAATCAACGTTGAGAGGTTATGTCTGTCCTATCTTACCGCACAAATTCTTTCGACGATTCATAAACTTTCTAATATCGATCATAGTTCTTATCGATAGTAAAAGCGCGAAGGGTTTTTACCTTTTTTCCATTAAAACTATATATTCGATTGTAATATATGAGAAACGTGCGAGCCATGCAAGCTTCTTCTTACGAATAACTGGTAATATTGCCTAACGTCAGGTCCTTACTTTCAAATTTAATTCGACGCTCGGCCACCAGGTGGCACTTTGATGCCATGTGACCAATAATCGATCGTTAATATCGAACATCGATTATGTATAAAATTATTATCCGAAATGATCGTAATTACGCTAATACATATTAAACTATTAAAACAAATGCAGGTGTATGTATTCTCATAATATTCGTATAATTCCGAAAGAAGAAATTGTCACAGATGATATTTAATTTAGTTTTTATAATCGTAACTAATCGAATTATTATTACGATCTGATTTAACACGATGCGTGATACAACACAGAAAAATTCAATTACAAGAATATCTAACGAAACAGAAGAAGAATTTAACCTCAAATAAAATGCTCGTACATACATATATATATATACATATATTTTGCGGTAAAAAATGATAACGACAATAAACTTAAGTAATCAAAAATAAAAAGATAACAGAATTGATAACAGTCTTTTAAATTCGTAGAAATAAAATAATTAAACGAGTGTACATATAACCTATGAGCTATGGGATTTAAGTTTGATATACGTACCTGCCCGTATACTTACGACTATAAAAGAACAGTTTCCCTTTTACGACTCCCCGTTACGTTTTACGAAGGCAATCGAAGAAGGAGGAGAAAAAAGAGAAAGAGAGGGATGCAGAGGGGAGAACGGAGAGAAGTATAGTGAAACAATACATCGAATGATTCAAGGCGATACGAAGAAAGAACTATCGAGTCAATCAAGGTAACGTAAGAAAGTATAAAATATAACATAAAGTACAAATCAGAGATTTCAATTTGATCCATGATCCATAGTTCGAAACGTGTATCGAGAACTAAGCAAAAAATAACTACTATATAAAGAAAAAACTATATATTATACGTGATAAAAAGCAACGAAAAAGAAAGGAGAAAAAAGATTCGAAATATTGCGATTGAAATCGTTAACAATGATGACGAATGGTGTATGAAAATTTCTTGTTCAAGTACCATAAACGTTTCATTATCTTTAGCTTCAATCGTTTTCACACGCTTAATTCCTCTTTACCGTTCCCTATCTTTTTCTATTCTTCAATTTGTCTTCATCTCCAACCTCTTGGTTTCTTCGTCGAGACTCTTTAGAATTTTATTCACGATCCTCTTCCTCCTCCGCTTCTTCCTTTCCCTCCTCCTAACCTCTCATCCTTCTCCATCGCCATGTTAGGTTTACACGGTAATGACCGTTATTTCGACGCAAATGTATTCCCCCAAATATTACGAAATATTCGATTACATTCTTAAGGCTGTTCGTCGCCTTTCGCTCCAAGTGCGTGTGACTTCAGCGACACTTACGGACAAAATGTGAACTACAAGCGCGAGTGGCGACAGTGTCGCCCCCATGCGTCTATCGTATCAATTTATAAACTCGTTAGGTATCACGCCCGCGCAACATAACGAGAGGATTGGTGCGTTAGAATAGAAAGAGTTTAGTAGATTCAAACTCAAACTTTTTATTCATTTACATTTATATTAATTTTTTAATGGCGGCGTATCTATCGTAGTAATCCATGATACTTATGACGCGGCATCGCTCTCATTTATTTTTTAATATAAATCCATAAAAGATACTAAATATAATTCGTAGGAAAATAAGTGAAACCACGAACGAAAGCAATGCAGAAAAATGTACTTTATATAGTTGAGATAGTAATGAACTAACTTTTTCAAATTAATAAAATTAATATATGATACATAAGTATATATTCACTAATTAGTATTTTTTACCAAGTAATCGACAAAACTTTAGTCGCGTCAAATTTATATACTTTACGTACATTCGTTCACAGAGTTCCGATATATTCGTTCTATTTATTCGTGCAAATATTATTGAAGATATAAAGTGATTATATTCAACTATTCGTTCAGTAGTACTGGAACCTTGTTCCACTATATCGCGAGCTGGCCGAACCAGACTTCATCCCTTAAAGGTCGCTGAGCAAAGTAAATGAATATAAAAGTTAGTAAATGAAAATAAATAAAAATATATAAGAGCAACAAAGAAATTAAAATTATAAAATCGCGGTATTATCAGATATAGAAAATGTAAGATCTTAACGTTCAGATATAATTAAAATGAATTTTGGAATATAACTGAGATAAGCAGCCATTCGCCCGGTAGTACTTGTATCATACTGTATTTCAATATATTACAAGTAATACCGACTCAGGTCCCACCACGTGAAGGTTGCTGCATCTGAGGACCCACGGGCTAACGGGGACTCTACTCTAAAATTCGCGTGACCGGCGTGATCAAATAAACGGCGTTCTATAAAACGAAGTCCTCGGTAGGACTTTTAATCGCGCCCGAACACTCCCGGGAGTGTTATGATAGCGGTGACTCTACTCTAAATTCGCGTTCGCGGCGTCCATGCACCAACCGAGAATTCAGGCCGCTAACAGGAGGAGGGTCAGTCCACGCTTACGGATAGCAAACCATATTACTCGGCAGGACACGAACCGACACACGACCGGTCATTATTCGGTTTAGCAATCAAACGAAGTCCATTACCGTAGGACTTTTAATCGCGCGCGAGAACACCACGCCTGTGCCCGCCGACACACGCGCGAGTGTTCTTTCTATCCTACCCGTATTCGCGTCTAACGATCGCGAGTATGAACCGGCCCGTTCGAAGATACATCGGACTTGAGCTGATATATCAAAATCCATGAAGAGGAGGAGAAGAGAGAGAGAAGAAAAGAAAACTGAAACATGCGCGCACGTGAAAATGAAAGAATTCGGAATAAAAGAAAGAATGGACATCCGGAAGGTATAATGAAACACATACACGTGTGAAAACCATGGAATTGAAAAGAGAAGATGGATACACAATATCGCAACAGCCGACTAAAACCAGAGTACGAAAATAGAGCTCTATTTTGCGATACTGAGAGAAGAGACCCGCACAGAAGCCCACGCCCATGAGCCCAACTCATGGGTCCCACCCGAGAGGAACTGCAATAAATAATCTGGAATAATTATCTCAATTATTACAGAGTTTTAAGTTTCAATGAATAAAAATGACTGTGTAGTTATTGCCGAATATACGGAAGATGTAAGAAAGAATGTAAAATGTGCGAACTTCGACTTTTAATTTGGAATTATATGGAAAAATGTTGGAAAAAATTTTGAAATATGCAGCCATTCGCTCGGAAATACTTGCACCTTATAAGATTTCGATATAAAACAAGTACTTCCGACCCAGGTCCCACCGCTTGGAGGTTGCTGCATCTGGGGACCCGCGGGCTAACGGGGACTCTACTCTAAAATCCACGATCCGAGATGCCTTTCCGCTTCGGGAGCTTCAGATTTCTCAGCAAACTGGAGATGTATAAAACCCCGCTTACAGATCGCTCCACCGTCCACGCCGTCGGCTTCAGACATCTCGAGACACGACCGGTCGTGTCTATATTTCGATCTCAAAATCAAAACGTAGTCCTCGGTAGGACTTAATCTCGCGTTCGCGAACACCCACGCGTGTGCCGGCCGTCACACGCGTGAGTGTTTTCCCTATCATTCGCGTACGGAAGCAAGGAGACATACCCTCCCTGCATATAATAAATATTATATGCAGAGAGGTTCCATTAACTTCCGTGTAAAAATCCCACGATGATTGGTCGCTCGGTCACCTAACCTGAAACAGAATAAAATAAAGCAAGAAATAAGTAAAGTGCAAAAATTAAAAAGTTAATAATAAAAATTAAATATAAATACAAAAATTAAAAAGTTAGTAATAATTAAATAGAAGAGCAAAAATTAAAAAGATAATAAAAATTAAATATAAAAGCAAAAATTATATGCAAAATTAAATACAAAAATATATGTATATTCAAAAACTTCCCTGTAAAAATTTAATTTTACGATGCTCGGTCCCTCGATGATCGTTCCCTCGATGATCGCTTCCTCGACGACCTAATCTGAAACAGAAAAAGAGTAAAATAAACGATGAGAAAAATACAAAGAGAAAGAAGAAGAGAAAAAGAATAAAAGAAACCGAGATTATTTGCGTAAGTGCGCGTGAGAAAAGTATAATTCCATACGTCAGATGTAAAATCAGAGTACCATAATTGAGTTCGATTTTCTCTAGTGAAAGAACGAAACCCGCCTAAGGCCCACACCCGAGGGCCCCTCCCAAGGGTCCCACCCGAAAGAAACTAACATAATTAATCTCGAATAATTGTTTCAATTATTATATACATATACGTTTCAATAAATAGAAATATGTATAATAAATAACAAAGTTATTTTCTATATGTTATATAGGAAAGTTGTTTTATAATGTTCAATTAATAAAAATATATATTATATAGTAATATAAATAATAGAATATAATACAATAGAGTATTATAAATATTATATAGAGTAATAAAAATAATAGAATATAATATAATAGAGTATAATTAATAGAAATAAATGTAATAAATATGAATGTATATGATTAATATAAATGTATATAATTAATAGAAATGGATATAACATACAAAAGCTTATATTAATTAAATAAATATATCTCACGATGATCGGTCCTTTCATGATTTATTTCTCCATCATCCAAACATGAAACAGATAAAGAGCAAAAGAAGAAAAGTTTAAGAGAATTATTATAAATAATAAATAATAGTAGTAAGTAAATCATAATTAATAGTAGGTAAGAATAAATAAAAATGAAAGACATAGAAAAGTGCGAAGAAATAGTTTTCTGTGGATTTGTCTATTTAAAAAACTACTATGTTCAATTAACTCATCTGTCGATATATGATTAACATTTAAATTATATTATATAATTTAAAATATATATAATTTAAATTTTAGTTGGAATTAGAGAGAGAAAAGAGATTTTAGAATAACATTGAAATATGCAGCCATCCGCCCGGTAGTACTTGCGTTATACGATTATTTATACAATTTTGTTAAAGATTTTAGATAACATATAATTTAATTATAAATGTTAGAAATAATTTAGACAAAGATTTGAATATATCGCAAGTACTACCGACCCAGGTCCCACCGCTTGGAGGTTGCTGCATCTGGGGACCCGCGAGCTAACGGGGACTCTACTCTAAAATTCGCGTGACCGGCGTGATCAAATAATCGGCGTACTATAAAACGAAGTCCCCGGTAGGACTTTTAATCGCGCCCGACACTCCCGGGAGTGTTATAATAGCGGTGACTCTACTCTAAATTCGCGTTCGCGGCGTCCACGTACCAACCGAGAATTCAGGCGGCTAACAGGAGGAGGGTCAGTCCACGCTTACGGATAGCAATCCATACCGCTCGGCAGCACACGAACCGACACACGACCGGTCATTATTCGGTTTAGCAATCAAACGAAGTCCATTACCGTAGGACTTTTATTCGCGCCCGAGAACACCACGTCTGTGCCCGCCGACACAGGCGTTAGTGTTCTTCCTATCCTACCCGTATTCGCGTTTAACGATCGAGTATGAACCGACGATACATCGGACCTGAGCCGATATATCAAAATCCATGAAGAGGAGGAGAATAGAGAGAGAAGAAAAGAAAACTGAAACATGCGCGCACGTGAAAATGAAAGAATTCGGAAGAAAAGAAAGAATGGACATCCGGAAGGTATAATGGAACACGTACACGTGTGAAAACCATGGAATTGAAAAGAGAAGATGGATATACAATATCGCAACAGCCGACTAAAACCAGAGTACGAAAATAGAGCTCTATTTTGCGATACTGAGAGAAGAGACCCGCACAGAAGCCCACGCCCATGAGCCCAACTCATGGGTCCCACCCGAGAGGAACTGCAATAAATAATCTGGAATAATTATCTCAATTATTACAGAGTTTTAAGTTTCAATGAATAAAAATGACTGTGTAGTTATTGCCGAATATACGGAAGATGTAAGAAAGAATGTAAAATGTGCGAACTTCGACTTTTAATTTGGAATTACATGGAAAAGATTTTGGAAAAAATTTTGAAATATGCAGCCATTCGCTCGGAAATACTTGCACCTTATAAGATTTCGATATAAAACAAGTACTTCCGACCCAGGTCCCACCGCTTGGAGGTTGCTGCATCTGGGGACCCGCGGGCTAACGGGGACTCTACTCTAAAATCCACGATCCGAGATGCCTTTCCGCTTCGGGAGCTTCAGATTTCTCAGCAAACTGGAGATGTATAAAACCCCGCTTACAGATCGCTCCACCGTCCACACCGTCGGCTTCAGACATCTCGAGACACGACCGGTCGTGTCTATATTTCGATCTCAAAATCAAAACGTAGTCCTCGGCAGGACTTTATCTCGCGTCCGCGAACACCCACGCGCGTGCCGGCCGTCACGCGCGTGAGTGTTTTCTCTATCATTCGCGTACGGAAGCAAGGAGACATACCCTCCCTGCATATAATAAATATTATATGCAGAGAGGTTCCATTAACTTCCGTGTAAAAATCCCACGATGATTGGTCCCTCGGTCACCTAACCTGAAACAGAATAAAATAAAGCAAGAAATAAGTAAAGTGCAAAAATTAAAAAGTTAATAATAAAAATTAAATATAAAAACAAAATTATATGCAAAATTAAATACAAAAATATATTTATATTCAAAAACTTCCCTGTAAAAATTTAATTTCGCGATGATCGGTCTCTCGATCACCTAACCTGAAACAGAATAAAATAAAGCAAGAAATAAATAAAGTGCAAAAATTAAAATGTTAATAACAAAAATTAAATATAAGTACAAAAATTAAAAAGTTAGTAATAATTAAATATAAGAGCAAAAATTAAAAAGATAATAAAAATTAAATATAAGAGCAAAAATTATCTGCAAAATTAAATGCAAAAAGATATTTATATTCAAAAACTTCCCTGTAAAAATTTAATTTCACGATGATCGGTCCCTCGATGATCTAACCTGTAACAGAGAAACAGATATAATATTTGTCTATGTGCGCGTGAGAAAAATAGAATTCAGAATGATGAATGTGTATCTCGAAGAGCGGTTCATTCGAAAATCAGAATACAATAATTGAATCTAACTTTTCCTTAGTGAAAGAACGAACCCGCCTAAGGCCCACACCCGAGGGCCCCTCCCAAGGGTCCCACCCGAGAGAAGATAGAGGAGTTAATCAACAATTTAATCAACTATTTAAAATAATTGTTTAATTTAAAGTGTGCAGCTATACGCTCGGTGATAGTGCAATCCCGTTAGGTATTCTACCTGTAAAAGTAAGTAAAGAATATGCTATGTATTTAAATGTTCTTATCTCATTCCCATGTGCACTTTCAGTGGTCCTCACAATTGCCATATTTTATACGTTTCGAAATTATTAATTTAATACAAAACTTAACTTTATAAAACTAAAATTACGGATTTAATTGAATTTTAGGAAAGAAAAATGCGAAAAATTTATTACTTGATTTTAATAATAAAAATGTATAAAATATGTAAAAATTCTATTCGCGGACGCGTGGCAATGTGAGATGGGAGACGGAATGTTACGTAGTCTCAGTTTCTAAAAATAATATTATCATTATATAAGAGCATTTTGAGTGACAACATGGTATAATGAAAGTATGATTAAGAGCCATTCTCGAAATGTTCTGTCGAACCTTCGAAAATAACTCAATAATCTAATAGTTGCCCTCTTGAGCCACAATATGTGGGGGCCTCTTCGGCATATAGCCTCTTCTTTGCTTCGTGCCCTAACCACAACCATAGAACGCATTCGATAACTATCGTCAGTACTAAAGAACTACAACCGATCATTTTCTAAGACATAGAAAAAAACTAATGAATCTAAAGCAACTCTAAACCAAACCTGAAACGAAAAATCGAGAAAGCATCGGAAGGGAAACGAGAATTAATATATTAATTGCTGAAAATCCTAAGCTAAAAATTGATTAACATATTCTATGTTCTACGCGTTGTGATTCTACAAGTCTCTTTATCTTTTATCAATGACTCTACTCTACTTTATTCTTTCAAAAGCAATGACTCTATTGAGACTTTTCTTTTATTAACACAATTTCTTAATCTTTATTAAAAATGTTATGAAAAGTCATTGGATGCTCCTTCTTACAAACAATTACTCTAATTATTACAAAATAAATTATATAATTTCGTTTGTAATCCAGAGACTATCCATCGCGAATGTTTTCTTGCTTATTCATTATTAAAATTCGCGAATATCGCGATACTTTACTATTTTCGCGAGAGAAAGTTATTTCAAAATGCATTTAAATATTCGAAATTTCAAATAATTATAATTAACGCGTTTAAGCAAGAAGACTCTATCCTGATCTAATAAATAAATCAAAAAATAACGAACCATTCACGAGTAAATCTCCGAAGAAGTTTACTCGTGGTCACTCATTGCTCTTCTACTAATTAATTACAACCAATCACTCGTGCCGATTCGGACCTTTCGTCCTCGGCATGATTGAGTGATAGGAGGAATTTAAAAATTAACTTACTACTTTAGAAGTTCTGCGACGGCTCCAAAACACTGCACCGCGACTTAGGTCGAAATTGAGGGTGGATGATTCGTAGTTGGTTGAAAATGAGGTAGGTCGACATCGAAGTTGGTCGAGATCCTCTTCGGTGATGCACTGACTCTAATTCGCGGTAGATATTTATTAACGAACGGACACTGAATTTATTTCGCGAAACTCTATTATATATTATAAGAACAGTCTGTGCGACTGTTAGAAAAACAAAAACTTTTACGAACAAACACTGACTCTAACGACTGCATTGCGCGCAGTCTTTGCAAAAACACTTATGGTTTAAGTCGCGAAACGCGAACGAACAAACACTGATTCTACATCGCGATAAATTTATTTTAGCGATGCTAACACTCGATTACATCATTGCAACGCGCGCGACTGCAAAGAGGTTCTGAAACAAAAATACAAATGAAATAATTAGTGTCATTGTTATATTGAAAACTGTATAAACCATTCAAGAAATATGTGATAGAGAAATATACTTACTTTAAGTTTTCGTTAATATTCATGGCATTCTGGAAAACTGTCAAAGCCGGTCTCCTTGTATCTCTTCACGAGTAGCAGAATATCCTCACCACACCGTTTGATTCTAAAACGATACAAATCATATAGATTGTTGAATAGATGAGTGATCGGCTAATATACTTACCCCTTCTCCTTTACTTGTGGAGCGTGCGTACTGCGAGTTTTCAAATGTGAATGGTGGAAATTCGTGGCATAACTGGACCAACTGTCAACAGCGGCCGCCTTATATCACTTCACGGGTGGCAGAGTATCCCCACCATACCATCTGATTCTAAACAGATACAAATCGTATAGATTATTGAATGAATGAGTGATCGACTAACGCACTTACATTACCCCTTCTCTTTGATTGCGGAGCATGCGTACAGCGAGTATTCAAATGTGAATGGTGGAAATTCGTGACATGACTGGACCCTCTGTCAAAGGCGGCCGCCTTATATCCCTTCCGAGTGGTAGTGCATCCCCACCACACCATCTGATTCTAAAACAGATACAAATCGTATAGATTATTGAATAAACGAGTGATCGACGAACGAGTGGTCGACATTGAGCGTGGATGATTCGTAATTGGTTGAAAATGAAGTAGGTCGACATCGAAGTTGGTCGAGATCCTCTTCAATGATGCACCGACTCTAAATTTCAAAGTCCTCTCGAAGATAGACTGTCAACGTCCTCCGAAAGTGCAAAGTCGAAGTCTAAAACAAAAGAAATCGTATAGAATTTCGAAAATTAGAGATAAAAAATATACTTGCGTAAACTCTTCGATAATACTCGCTATAGTGGCATCCTGCGAACATTTCTAAGTTCCCTCGTCGAAGTCCAAAGCACAACTGAACTAGGAACTATAAAGGTCGGTCAAAGACTCGACATTGTTGTCAATTTACGAAGAAAGCTATCCTCACTTTATAATTTAATTTGAAAATAAAATAATTTTCTGTTATTGAAAAAACATTCATATATACAGCCATTTGCCCGATAGTACTTGCGCTATATGGTTATATATACAATTTCGTTATAGATATTAGATAACATATATAACATAATTAGATAACATATATAATTTGTTTATAGGTTTTAGAAATAATTTTTTGATATATCCAAATTATTTATCTGTCGAAATATAACTACCAATTTCAAATTTAATTAATACAACGTTAATTGAACTTTGAGAGAAGAGAGATTTTGGATAAATACAGAAGTATGCAGCCATTCGCCCGGTAGTACTTGCGCGATATATGTATATATATACAATTTCGATATAGATATTAGATACTATATATAATCTAGTTATAGAATTATGATATAATTTAGAAAAAGATTTCCATATATCGCAAGTACTACCGACCCAGGTCCCACCGCTTGGAGGTTGCTGCATCTGAGGACCCGCGAGCTAACGGGGACTCTACTCTAAAATCCGCGTTCGAGATGCCTTTCCGCTTCGGGAGCTTCAGATTTCTCAGCAAACTGGAGATGTGTAAAACCCCGCTTACAGATCGCTCCACCGTCCACACCGTCGGCTTCAGACATCTCGAGACACGACCGGTCGTGTCTATATTTCGATCTCAAAATCAAAACGTAGTCCTCGGTAGGACTTAATCTCGCGTTCGCGAACACCCACGCGTGTGCCGGCCGTCACACGCGTGAGTGTTTTCCCTATCATTCGCGTACGGAAGCAAGGAGACATACCCTCCCTGCATATAATAAATATTATATGCAGAGAGGTTCCATTAACTTCCGTGTAAAAATCCCACGATGATTGGTCCCTCGGTCACCTAACCTGAAACAGAATAAAATAAAGCAATAAATAAATAAAGAGCAAATATTAAAAGATAATAAATATTAAATATAAATGCAAAAATTAAAAAGTTAATAATAAAAATTAAATATAAGTACAAAAATTAAAAAGTTAGTAATAATTAAATAGAAGAGCAAAAATTAAAAAGATAATAAAAATTAAATATAAGAGCAAAAATTATCTGCAAAATTAAATGCAAAAAGATATTTATATTCAAAAACTTCCCTGTAAAAATTTAATTTCACGATGATCGGTCCCTCGATGATCGCTTCCTCGACGACCTAATCTGAAACAGAAAAAGAATAAAATAAAAGATGAGAAAAAAATAAAGAGAATGAAGAATTGAAAAAGAATAAAAGAAACCGAGATTATTTGCGTAAATGCGCGTGAGACAAGTATAATTCCAAACTATTTGTGAAAAATCAGAGTACCATAATTGAGTTCGATTTTCCCTAGCGAAAGAACGAAACCCGCCTAAGGCCCACACCCGAGGGCCCCTCCCAAGGGTCCCACCCGAAATTAATAATTAATAAAAGTTAATAAGTGTAATTAATATAATAAATAAAAATATATAATTAATAAAAGTAAATAAGAATAAATAAAAATGTCAGCAAACAGAAATGCGATAGAAAAGTTTTCTGTGCGTTTTCTTAAATAATTAATTTATAATTTTAATATGTTCAATTTATTTATCTGTCTAAATATAACTAACAATATAAAATGTAATTGATTTTACGTTTACTTTAAATTAAACAGAAGAGAGATTTTTGAAAAACATTGAAATATGCAGCTATCCGCTCGGTAGTACTTGCGTTATATGATTATTTATACAATTTCCTTAAAGATTTTAGTTAACATATAATTTAATTATAAATTTTAGAAATAATTTAGATACAGATTTGAATATATCGCAAGTACTACCGACTAGATAAAAATATATAATTATAAAGTATATAATCAATATAATAGATAAAGTATATAATTGTCAAAAGTCTATAATTAATAAAAGTATATAAGTAACGAAAGTAAAGAAGGATAAATAGGAATGACAGAGAACATAAGTGCGACAGAAAAGTTTTCTGTATTCGTGATGCGTTTTCGTATTAATTTTATAACTTTATTAATTTAGAATTTTAATATATTCAATCTATGTATCTGTTAAAGTATGATTAGCAATATGAAATGTAATTGATTTAAATTATTTTAATTGAAATTTGACAGAAAAGAGATTTTGGAAAAAGATTGAAATATGCAGCCATCCGCCCGGTAGTACTTGCGCTATAGGATTATATTAGTTACAAACTTTAGATAACATGTATAATTTAATTATAGATTTTATAAATAATTTAGACATAGATTTCACTATATCGCAAGTACTACCGACCCAGGTCCTACCGCTTGGAGGTTGCTGCATCTGAGGACCCACGGGCTAACGGGGACTCTACTCTAAAATTCGCGTTCGAGATGTCTTTCCGCTTCGGGAGTTTCGGGCTTATCGGAAAAGTGGAGATGAACGAGACCCTGCTGATGGAAAACACCACCGTCCACACCGTCAGCTTCAGACATCTCGAGACACGACCGGTCGTGTCTATATTTCGATTTCAAAATCAAAACGTAGTCCTCGGTAGGACTTATAATCTCGCGATCGCGAACATTCATACGCGTGACGATCGGCACGCGCGTGAATGTTATCCCTATCATTCGCGTACGGAAGCAAGGAGACATACCCTCCCTGCATATAATAAATATTATATGCAGCGAGGTTCCATTAACTTCCGTGTAAAAATCCCACGGTGATCGGTACCTCGATGATTTAGAAACAGAAAAAGAGAAAGAGTAAAAGAGTAAAAGAGTAAAAGCATATGAGATTAAGAAAAACAACAAGAGAAAAAGAAAGAAAGAAACCGGGAATATATGAGCGAATGCGCGAGAGAAAGATAGAATTTAGAACGAGAGATGAATATCTTAAAGATCGCTTCATCCGAGAAAAATCTAAGTACCAAAGTCTAAGTACCAAAATCAAGTACCAAAATCGAAAGAAAGTAGAATAATTAATCTCGGATAATTGCATAAATTATTATATATGTGTTTCAATAAATAGAAATATATATACATAGAATGGATAGAAATACATGTAATAAATATAATAAGTATGCTTATACGTAAAGAAAAATGTATAATATTTCAAGAAATAAATTTCACGATGACCATTCCATCGATGATTTATCCCTCGATGATCTATCTCTCGATGATCCATTCCTCGATGATCTGAAACAGAAAAAAGATTAAAAGAAAAGTAAAAGAAGAAAAAGAACAGAAAGAAAAGGAGAAGAAAATATAATGAGGAAAGAGTTTCTTTGCAAGATACTTAGAAAGTAGCCCGCCTAAAGGCCCACACCCGAGGGCCCCTCCCAAGGGTCCCACCCGAGAGAAATTTCAGAAATTAAACTGTAACGATTAATTTAGAATAGTTTGAAGTTGAAACTATTATATACAGTCTTTCGCATTATAAGTAATCCAGTCATTTCATCATACGTGTATATATATATATATGTATATTACTTACGAAAACTATAATTTTGAATTTACTTTAATTTAAATTTACAAGAGAAAATCAACTTTAGAAAGATAATTTTAGAAAAGAAAATGTAAAGAAAAGAAAAATTTACAGCTCGACTTTAATAAGAAAAACGAATAATATGTGTAATAAATCCGTTCGTGTACTCGTGCCAATGTGAGATCGGAGACGGAGTGTTATGTCGTCCGAGTTTCTGAAATCAAAATTGTTATTACATAAGAGCATTTTGAGTGACCACATAGTAAAATTAAAATATGACTAGGAGCCATTTTCGAAGTGTTCTGACGAACCTTCGAAAATAACTCAATAGTCTAACAGATGCAATCTTGAGCCACAATCTGTGTGGGCCTCTTCGACACTTAGCCTCTTCTTTGCTTCTTGCATTAACTACTATAGAACATTCGATAACAACCATTAACTTCCCTTATTCTAACACGTACACGAAAACTAATAAATCTAACGAAACTCGAAAACCATGTAGAAATGAAAAATCGAAATTGACTAGTGATCACTCAATGCTCTTTTATTTAATAATTACAACCAATCACTCGTGCCGATTCAGACCTTTCGTCCTCGACATGATTGAGTGATCGGAGGGATTTAAAAATTAACTCACTACTTAAGAAGTTCTGCGATGGCTCCAAAACACTGGACCGCGACTTAGGTCGAAATTGAGGGTGGATGATTCGTAGTTGGTTGAAAATGAGGTAGGTCGACATCGAAGTTGGTCGAGATCCTCTTCGGTGATGCACTGACTCTAATTCGCGGTAGTTATTTATTAACGAACGGTCACTGAATTTATTTCACGAAACTCTACTATATATTATAAATACAGTCTGTGCGACTGTTAAAAAAGCAAAAAACTACGCGAACAAACACTGACTCTAAGAACTGCATTGCGCGCAGTCCATACAAAAACACTTATAGTTTAACTCGCGAACCGCGAACGCACAAACGCTGCTTCTACTTCGCGATATTTTTATTTTAGCGATGCTAACACTCGATTACATCATTACAAGGTGCGCGACTGCAACGAGGTTCTGAAACAAAAATACAAAGGAAATAATTAGTGTCACTGTTATATTGAAAACAGTATAAATCATTCGAGACATATGTGATAGAAAAATATATTTACTTTAAGTCTTCGTTGAAACTTGTACACGAAACCGCGTACTGCGGGATCGGCGATGCGTGCTCGTCAAAATTGAAAGTATATATGGCCCACGGACTGTCAATCGTCCTATATATGCCTTTCTTGTCAACACGGGAGGGGAAAATGCCCCCACTTCTCCACATCGATCTGAAACAGAAAATATCACGTAAAATACTGAAAGAATTAGTGATATACTTACAAAAACCTTCGGTATTACTTGCGGAAACCGCGTGCTGCGGCATCGGCGATGCGTGCTCATCGAAATTGTAAGTAGATATGAATTAGGGACCGTCAGTCGTCCTATATATACCTTTCTTGTCAACACAGGAGGGGGAGTGCTCCCACTTCTCCATTTCGATCTGGAACAAAGTATATCGAGTAGAATATTGCAAGAATTAGTGATCTACTTACGATACCCCTTCCTTACATCCTGCGGAAACCGCGCGCTGCGAAATCCGCGATGCATACTCATCAAAATTGTAAGTAGATATCAACCAGGGACCATCAGTCGTCCTATATATTCCTTTCTTGTCAACACGGGAGGGGAAACTGCCCCCACTTCTCCATATCGATCTGAAACAGAAAATATCACGTAAAATACTGAAAGAATTAGTGATGTACTTACAAAAACCTTCGGTACTACTTGCGGAAACCGCGTGCTGCGGAATCCGCGATGCGTATTCATCAAAATTGTAAGTAGATATGGACCAGGGACCGTCAGTCGTCCTATATATGCCTTTCTTGTCAACCAGGGGGGGGGGGAGTGCTCCCACTTCTCCATATCGATCTGAAACAGAAAATATCACGTAAAATACTGAAAGAATTAGTGACGTACTTACAAAAATCTTCGATACTACTTGCGGAAACCGTGCGCTGCGGAATCCGCGATCCACACTCCTCGAAATTGTAAGTAGATATGGACCAGGGACCGTCAATCGTCCTATATATACCTTTCTTGTCAACACGGGGGGGGGGGAGTGCTCCCACTTCTCCATTTCGATCTGAAACAAAGTATATCGAGTAGAATATCGATAGAATGAGTGATGTACTTATAAAACCCTTCGGTACTACTTGCGGAAACCGTGCGCTGCGGAATCCGCGATCCACACTCCTCGAAATTGTAAGTAGATATGGACCAGGGACCGTCAGTCGTCCTATATATGCCTTTCTTGTCAACACGGGGGGGGGAGTGCTCCCACTTCTCCATTTTGATCTGGAACAAAGTATATCGAGTAGAATATCGATAGAATGAGTGATGTACTTATAAAACCCTTCGGTACTACTTGCGGAAACCGTGCGCTGCGGAATCCACGATCCATACTCCTCGAAATTGTAAGTAGATATGGACCAGGGACCGTCAGTCGTCCTATATATACCTTTCTTGTCAACACGGGGGGGGGGAGTGCCCCACTTCTCCATATCGATCTGAAACAGAAAATATCACGTAAAATACTGAAAGAATTAGTGATGTACTTACAAAAACCTTCGGTACTACTTGCGGAAACCGCGTGCTGCGGAATCCGCGATGCGTATTCATCAAAATTGTAAGTAGATATGGACCAGGGACCGTCAGTCGTCCTATATATACCTTTCTTGTCAACACGGGGGAGGGAGTGCTCCCACTTCTCCATTTCGATCTGAAACAAAGTATATCGAGTAGAATATCGATAGAATGAGTGATGTACTTATAAAACCCTTCGGTACTACTTGCGGAAACCGTGCGCTGCGGAATCCGCGATCCATACTCCTCGAAATTGTAAGTAGATATGAAGCAGGGACCGTCAGTCGTCCTATATATGCCTTTCTTGTCAACACGGGGGGGGGGGGAGTGCTCCCACTTCTCCATTTCGATCTGGAACAAAGTATATCGAGTAGAATATCGATAGAATGAGTGATGTACTTATAAAACCCTTCGGTACTACTTGCGGAAACCGCGTGCTGCGGAATCCGCGATGCGTATTCATCGAAATTGTAAGTAGATATGGACCAGAGATTGTCAGTCGTCCTATATATGCCTTTCTGGTCGCCACGGGGGGGGGGGGGTGTGGAGTACTCCTACTTCTACATTTCATCTTGAAATAGAAAATTTCGCGTAGAATATTAAAGAATTAGTGTTGTACTTACGTTGACCCTTTGTTACTACTTGCGGAAACCACGTCCTGTAGGAACGATATTCGTAGTCGTGGCAATTGCTTGCATGATTATATCCACTGTCAAAGTAGGCCCACTTATATAGCCGTCATTAATGGAAGAATACCCTTACTACACCACTTTGTTCTACAATAAAACAAATCGTATAGTATATTGAAGGGATGAGTGATGTCGCACATGGTCAAGTACAACGAGATCAAAACTTTTATCTATTGAATTTTTAAATCATGTTTATTTTAAGTTTGTCGCGTTTTCGAATCTGTGAAATGTTTATATAAATGTCGTATTGTTGAAACATTAATTTACCTAACTTCGCGCTCGTTTCCAATTGTTTAAACAATTTAAAAATAATATAAATTTTGATTTATTTAATTTTATCCCCGAGGAATGATACTGCTTCGATCTTTACTCGTTGAAATCCCAAAGAAAACTAACTCGATAACAAATACAGCGAAAAGTTTGTATTTACTCACGTTGTATATAGTATCGTACCTTGCATTTTACTCCATGTATCTTCTAGTGATTATTATTATTTAAATCATTTCGCTTGTTATTGTTCGTTCCATCGTTTCTTCGAATATACGATATAATAATAAGAGATATAAAAGAGGTTAGATAAAATCTTGGTTATGTTTTCTTTTCGATCGACGTTTACGCGACGTTAGTAGTGCGACTAAAATAAAAATTTAATATTTTATTCCTGAGAAATAATTATTTAAGGATAATAGGATAACGAGGTTCTATTGACGATAATTTACATCGATGATTTTCTACGTCGATAAAATCGGTCTTAAAGGATAATTCGTATTACGGATTAGAATATTTCTTAACTTACTTATAATTTGAACAAATTGAATAATTATTCTGAAATTGATCAAAGATATAATTATTCATTCGTAAATTTACAAGCAAATGAGATTACATTGATCGAGCGAATACAAACTTTGTAAGAACTCGTACAAAATGAAATCATAAGATTCAAAACTCTAGTAATAACGATCAAAGAAAATGTTTAATTATTGGTCAACGTAGTTTCTCTAATCAGCGGTAGAGGGAACTCGATTCGTGCCAAGTGCGACACAAAATAACGACAAAAGAACGGAAAATAATAATTAATGTGTGCCGTAGTTAGTTGAAGTTCGAAATTTATATGTTCTGAAATATCAAATTGATATAAAATATCATGGTAAAAAAGAAATGTTATTCCTCGTTCGATAATTTGCCCACATAGTTCCGGGAACACGAAGTAGGTAGCGCTTGATGTATTCGTCAAATAGTACAGGTCGGTAAAAAGAATAATTTTGCCGCTGTTTTCAAATTCTATTAAATTAGTCGAGAAGGAAAGGGAAAAATTAATGGGCGAACTTAACTCGATATTATTTCGTACAACGTTATTGATTTTAAATCGTTTCCTTCGAAGAAAAATAAATTGAATTTTCTTTCGCTAGTACGTTATTTCGTGAAAGGAAAAATACGATTTTCGAGGCACGGCGATCGAAAAATCAGCAAATCGTAGATAACGTCGACGTAATCGTTTTATAACGTTTGCGAGATAAAAGATTAAATAGAGAACTAAAAGGAAATAAAGGTAAATACTGGCGCGTGCTACTATTCCAAGAGTTCTATTTAATCAAACGGGAATAGTTCGAGCAAACACTCTGACAGACTGACTGTATGCTTAAATTTAAGAATTTATATTACGCTAGTTCGATTGATAATCTAATAAATCAAATATTCAAAGAAAACAATAGCAAAAAGCATAGAGAAAAGGAATCGCAATCGAGTTAAAGCCTTGCTATATCGGGGACCTCGACTGTCTCGGTACAACCGATCGAAAGAAAAAAAACAATAGCTTTGACTCTTTCCCCTTCTTCCTTTTTTTTTTTATCTTTTTTTATCTTTTTCTCCTTTCATCCTCTACGTAAGTATAATAAGCGGTGAACAGCGGACCAAAAGATTTCTTTTTTTATCGTCCATTAACTTTCCAATTACCGTCCAATCTGTTCCACAAAATTATAAGAATCGAACTGCCTCGAACAATATCTGGGAAAAAATAATATCGTCATTTTATATCGGCGGGCTACACTTTTTCCAATTTAATAACGTCACGGAATCGATCGAAGAAACGAAAACTATTCTGTGTTAAGATGATTCGATCGACGAGATCGACGCTTCTTTGTACTTGATGGATTACTCTTCCTTTACGATTTTTCTCGTGATCGTTTATTAAAATGACGGTACAAGGCCAAGTACGCAAGGAAATCGATATTTCTGTCTAAATTGACTCGTTCCCATTTTCTGACATTAAGAACTTTATAACACGTATCAACGTAAAACATAAAACGTAAGCTATGATACATAAGGAAATTCCATTAATCATAGTCGATCATCAACTTCGTCTACATTTTTCGTGAGACGATTTTTATTATTAGACATTATCGTAAGACGTAAGCAAAACGTGAACGGTGAAAGATTCTTTACGTTTTACGTCTTACTTATCTTACTTATCCTAATTCCAAATGTATATTTTTTGCAAGTAATTGTAATAAGTATTTCTTTCGACTTTCTATTTTTTCTTTATGACTACTCTCTCTTTCTTTTTCTCTCGTTGTGCGTTTTGCATGTCTTTTTTTTTCTTATCGACGCTTAGTTCAATCAATCGACGCTCAAAATCGTGTTCAATCGATCACTTCTGTTTGAGAAACAATCAATATCAATAACGGACAGCTTAGTATCGATAAAACGATCTTGTGAATTATCAAAGTGAAATGACCGCGAACGAATTATTACATCGGAACGATAACTGTTGCGTTAAAGTAATCGAATGGTGTCAGCCAAATGACGAATGTCTTCGTCAGAAACATCAAATAATTCTAAAGGAAACTTCATTACCACTGTAATAATCACGCTTTTTTGGTTAACAATGTCTCTCGATCTAGCGAACACTGATTGTATGTCATTGTATCGCTAAAATTATCTCGTTAAAATTTAACCCGTCGTAAGTCGAGGTATTCAGAGATATTCAAAGTCGGAAAGACCGACTTCGTCGTGTAAATAGATGCAATAAATTTTCTAATGAATTTCGCAATAAACGTGTGAAAAATTTGAAGAACCTTTTTCCCCAAGGAGCTCTACTCGACGACAGGTGTGTCAAATTCGAAAAAGAGAAGGAAACGATGAAAAAGTTAAAACGAACTAAAGCAGATATTTTTCATTTCGATCGAACAAATTTAATTACGACTTTTCTGCAAACGTATCGCCGAACTTTTCGAATAAAGAGAAAGAGAGGAAGGGAGAGAGAGAGAGAGAGAGAGAGAGAGAGAGAGAGAGAAATCACATATATAAGAAAAAATAATTCGGAACAGGTCTCTTACGGAAAAATAATATAAGAATGAAAGAAAGAGCGAAAGATGGATACATAAATAGATAGACAGACACATAAATAGATAGCTAGATAGTTAGATAGATAGATAGATAGATAGATAGATAGATAGATAGATAGATAGATAGATAGATAGATAGATAGATAGATAGAGAAAAAGGGGGAGAGAGAGAAAGAGAGAGAGAGAGAGAGAGATCTGCGCGCGTACAACGAGTCGTTAAACACGCATGTGCAAAAGCACGCTAGAAGGCGGTCCAGTTATCTACGCGATACAGCCTCGTACGGACGTACGAAGAAATTTTCATCTCGTGTGACGCGAGAAAGAGAGAGAAAGAGAGAGAGAGAGAGAGAGAGAGAGATCGACAATTTTTGGCGCGAGATCGATATAAAGAAATACGCGAAAATCGACAGGTAAAAGAAGAGGAAGGAGACGAGATCGAAGGATCATCTCGACGGTGGATCCAGAGAAGATAGATCACAACGCACCGACGGCAACGTCAACGACTATTTTTTCGGCGGTAACCAGCGATAAGTATAATAACGAAGCTGGCACTCTCCAATATGTCCCTGTTCGCGTGTTGTACACGTCCGGTAAGTTCTTTTCCTTTGATATATCTATCATTATTCATAATTTAGATTTTATTGTATATATATATGTATATATTGTGTATGTACATGTACATGTATATGTATATATATACACGCATATGTACTCTTTTCATTTTCTCTATTCTAAATACGATACACATAAATATAATTCACATCACAGACAAAGATGGGAATAAAAAACGAAAAAGTACACAACTATTCTCTTTTTAGTTTTACAAGTTCCAATTGTTTTCTTTTCTTTCTTTCTTTCTTTCTTTTTTGGTCAACTTTCTCATTCTAATAAAAGAAAAAATGTCGAAGAAGATCGACTTCGACGTAAATTTTTTATTTAATCTTTCTTTCCCTTTCTCTCGCAGTTTCTTTTTTTCTTCTTTTCTTTTCCTATTCGACCTGTTTCCTTCCCTTCTTTCTTTTTCTTTTTTCCCCGATTAAAGAGTTCTCGCGAGAGGTCGAACTCGCTACCGGCGCGAGATTTCATTTTTGCGAGGACAGAAACTGGAAGAGACAGAGACAGAGACAGAGACAGAGAAAGAGAGAGAGAGAGAGAGAGAGAGAGAAAAGTGAAAAACCGGCATCGATCGAGGCACGATGTCGCGACAGAGCTAAATACACAAACAGAAAGCGAGAGAGAGAGAGAGAGAAAGAGAGAAAATTCTCTCGTTCTCTCTCCGAAGCGTTCATGCCGGATGTTCACAAGCGGATGTTGCGAGATTAACAACTCTTCCGATCGTATTTTCGTCGAACTAAATTATTGAAACATGGCGAGATCGTCAGATTGCTGCAAAAGAAAAAGAGAAAAAGAACATGAGAACGAAACGAAGAGAAAAGAGAAAAAATAAATGATTAGAAAATAGGTGCAAAGAAAATGCAAAATAAAAAAGAAAAGAAAGAAGAACTGTATGGAAGCAATCGGACAAATCGGAAAAATTGCACGATTTATAAAAATTTCCCGCCATTTTTCGCGACTCGATTGCATTCGTGAATTATTTCGTTACTTTCCTGATCGAGTGGCCTTACTTCGCGAATAGATCTCTTTGCTATTGATCCTTTTCCTCTTTAATTTGCGTCATCATTTCTTTTTTTTTTTTTTTTTCAAGCAATCTCTGCGTCGCACGGAGAAAATCATTCGCGGATAATTCTCCCTTTATTTTTTTCCATTTAGCATTTTCCTTCGTGAAATTTGTTAAATTATCCGTCGTTATTCACGTTCTTTATTTATCTAACTAAATACATCTATAAAACGTGAAAAAATATGATGAATAAAAAATATCCCACGCATTAATCGTAATTGCGTGAAAAGATGGATTTAAAAAATACAAAAAAAGGACAAAGAAAAGAGAAAAAAAAAAGATATACATCTCGCTTCGGTATGAATATATGCGTATATACATGTAATTTAATCATATTAGAACGTCCATGTAATAAATCGAAATCGTTCGCGCGTGACGATCTCGCACGAGATCGATCTATCGATTATGCGATTTAAAAGCGTACATACAAAGCTAAAGACATTAGACAAAGAGAGAGAGAGAGAGAGAGAGAGAGAGAGAGAGAGAGAGAGAGAGAGAGAGAGAGAGAGACAGATAGACAGACAGATAGATAGATAGAGAGAGAGAGAGAGAGAGAGAGAGACTCGAAGATCGTTAATATGCACATGTATTGTGAACGTGTGTGAGTATATAGTTCGTACATCTATACATACATACGTACGTACGTACGTACATATATACGTACATCTATATATACTTACATATATATTACGTACGTGTTCGAGCAAAATGAGACGTCACCTCAAGGGGATGACGAGCAATTGTGAATTTTGGCAAGTCAGTGGAACGTTCCGATCTTGTTGACAGAGTTGATGAATGCTCCACCATTCGAGATAACCTTTTATATGCTTAGATTACCCTATGTGATATGTGGGTGTGATTTTCCCTCTTTATCTCTATCTCTATCTCTATTTTACTCTCCCTCATTCGTTCTCTTTGTCTCATTCTCTCTTTCTCTTTCTCTCTCATTCTGTCGTTCCCTTCGAGGGCAATATTCCTATTTTTCAAATATTTCCTGAAATTTAGCGAAAATATCTGTACATCTTCGTACGGTCTATCAAAAATCGTAATCCATTCAAGGAGAAAATAAAAATGGATGTCACTGTTTTAGGATCGAAACGAAATATGATACGACGTTTTATCATCGTGCATTACGATTTTTTCCCTCGAGATTTTTCTTTTTTTTTTTTTCTTTTTGCTTCGTTTACAGATATAGATCATCTTATAATACGAAAATCTCTTTGTTTAACACGAAAATCTCTATACTTACGTGATATTTTTCGAATGAATATCAAAGGATAATGAAAGCGTGTGGAAAAATTTTAATATAGCCGCTTAAGAATATTAGAAAGAGATATTCTATGTTTTTTAAAAAGATTTGTAATAGCTGGTAAAAATTTGTCAGAATGAACATAAACATTTGTATACAATTATATAATATATATGCACGTGATTCATAAATTTTGTTGCAAGACGAGTGAAAAAATACAAAGTTTCTCCCATTAAGAGATCACGGCACTTTTTTCAGTATCGTGTGTTAGACAAAAGAAAGGAAAGGGAAAAATTAAAAACAGGAAAAAATACAGAAATGAATAAAAAATAAAGAAGAATGAAACGGCTCGATGAAAAGAAGTTAATAAAATTTTTATCAAAGTACCGACGCCGTACCACCTAAGTTTTTTTTTCTTTTTTTCATTGTTGTTTTTCTCTCCGTTTTTTTTTCTTTCTTTCTTTCTTCTTTTCGACCTGCTGTTCCAACGCATGCACCACAACGAAAACTGCATAATTTCTCGGCGTCGTTATCGACCGTCATTTTAACGAGATACCTCCATTGATTAAGTTCGGAAAAATCGTCCATCACCGCAAACGATAAACAAAGTAGGAGGGACAGAGAGAGAGAGAGAGAGAGAGAGAGAGAGAGAGAGACATGACCTCGTTTTATATGTTGGAATTTTTATTTTTTTTTTTTTTTTAGTTTGTTTTGCTTTCTCATCAACGAAAAATTAAACGAGAGAATCAAACGAGACAAAATTTCTTGGATATACGTTATTGATCAAAATTTCTTAAAGGATTATGTTTGAATTACTTTCGAAAATTGCTCGTAATGAAAGTATTGGAAATAATCTTACATCTAAAAATAACGACATCACGTGACGATCGTATATCAAAAAGGGAAACGTGCTGGCCCGTTAAGATTAGATCGGATCAACATATATCTTATTATCGGTCTTATAGTCAAAGAGAGACAGGGATACAGAGATATAGAGATACAGAAAGAGAGAGAGAAAGAGAGAGAGAGAGAGACCCTTTCTTTTTTTTTTTCTTCAGTTTCTTTTATACCTTCTGTGCCGAACTCGACCCTCTGAACGATAAATCTAATTCGTTGGTTCGATAGTAAGCCTCGTATTTTCCTGAGTTTATTTTCGCGCTGTTATATACGTAGGAAAACTCAGATTCAAATTCGATTGAAAATGTCACAGAGGAACCAACGAGGAGAAGAAGATCATTTCTTATCCGACTTAGATCTTCAATCGGCAAACTTTCCATCTTGATTTTCAATCGAACACTTTCTGAAATTCTTCGAAATTTATATAAAAATCTTATTCGATTTACATATGAATTTTTTATACGAACGAATGTGTTATGAAAGTTCAACCTATAAAAATAACGTAGAAAAATTATTTACTTGTTTTGTTATTCTTGTTAAACGTAAATCTATATGATTTATTAAATATTACATTAAATATTAATACTTTCCTATATATATATATATATATATATATATATATATATATATATATATATATATATCTATATATAGATAGATCTTTTACAAAGAAAAGTAGAATATTTATATTAACGATAAAGATGTCCACGTCGTAATTATTTTTGCAAGGGATGTAAGAATAAGACAGAAACGTTCGAGTAAGTAGAAAAGGCAATATCTAAATGTCACAAAAGACGTTGATACGATTTACCACAGAGAGAGAGAGAGAGAGAGAGAGAGAGAGACAGGAGAGGATCCGTGGCTCTGAAACGTGCAAGATCGACTTGTTAACGTCAGTGTGCTTTGGTAACTGCACACACACATGGATACGTGCTTTACCACATAACCGAGGGACCAATTTCGAAGGCGTGTTACACGTTTACCTATTCGATTGATGCATAATTATCCTCTCAACTAACCCAGCAAGGATAACTTTTATTTACATATAAGATAGATCGTTTAAAATATCTTATGGCGTTATTTCGAAAATATTCTAATATGATATTGAAATTAAGAGAAAATGAAATTGTTATTCAAAACGTAAGGGATCACAATTTTACATTTAAATTATAATTATTCAGGAATTAATAATGCAATGAGTCAACATTAAAATGATCTACTGTTGTATTATTTCGAGGGAAAATTAATATTTTATATTGATTGGATTTTGTTATCTATATATTAAATATAACGGGTATTAAGTTTTATCGGATTATTTAAAATATGTATTGCTTCGTGCAAACGTAGAAATTATTTCCTTTTGAAACTTTCTTTTTAACGTATTATATCTTTTTTCAAGACACTTTGAATTTATAAAGGTAGATACGTTTGAAATGAAATAATCCAGTTAAATAAGATCTTCTTTATATAGTCATTTATATATAATACATAACTGTATATATTTATATATATATATGTATCGTTTAAATATACTCGTGGATATTCTTAATAGGTTCTCCCAAAATATCATTGTAATTCATTCTCGAGAATTTAATAAAATAATCAGAACAATCGCTTAAAATATATTCTATCCGCCTGTGGGTGTTTAATATCAAAGAGAGAAAATGCTAAGTTATTTGTCTTCGTTATGATCAAAGAATATAATTTTCCACTTATATCTTTGTCTGTCTGTCTCTCTCTCTCTCTTTCTCTCTCCCTCTCTCTTTCTTTATCTCTCTTTCCCTTTTGCCATTGCCTGTTTCTCAACGACAATCGGCAATAAAAACTTAATTATCCTCGTTTGCTTTTGAAAACTTGTAAAATATTCTGTCGTGGAAGAAGCAAAAATGAAAATCGAGAAGATTCATTTTCAAGCTTAGCAACAATTGCTGGTATTTCCAATTCAATTGTACTATATATATATATGTGTGTGTGTGTGTATGTATATATGTATATGTATATGTACATATAGCAAGATACTTGGAAAATTTGTAATTTAGGTAAAACGCGATCGAGAGTTAAATTGATTGATTTTTCTTTCTGCTGTTAATTTTAAAAATAAAAATAAAAATAAAAATTCATAGAAAGAAAAAATAAATTTAAAGATATGAAAAAAATCAATGTGAAAAAATATACGAGTAATATTAAAAATAACATACACGCATAGATATTTTTTGCGATTATATTTTTATACGGAAAAATTGAGGA